>NC_134114.1:76035833-76372500 GCF_040939455.1 Microcebus murinus
CCTGTGAGCCCAAACCTCCAGAGAACGTTTCTTCCTGGGCAGGAGGCAAACGTCCCCACAGGGGGTTGACAGTTGCCCCGGAAGAACTTCAAGGCTGTTTTCCTTCTTTGCTTCCACGCGGAGAAGGGAGGGTAAAAGCTGGCATTGAATTCTGATAACTGCTAACTCAGAGAGCACTGGGGGAACTCTCATGAGAGTCGCATTTAATGCTTACTAATTAGGAAGCAAGGAAAGGAAAATATGCCAAAGATACGAAAGTGGAATTGCCCCCTCCTCCCCCAGTTCCTCCAAACTTACTTCATTGCGGTGTCTTTCCAACTCCACAGTCTCACTAGAAATTATCTGAAAATTGTTGAAGGACCAGGAGACATTAGAAGACAAGTAAACAACATTTTCCACCATGACAAAGATTTGGAAGAACAACAGAAATCAGACAACAATGTCCCAATGAATGTCTTCACTTGAAGTGTTTTACACAAAGAAATTACTGTCCTAGAAACTTTATCCCCACCAAGAACAGGAAGGATTATTATTTTCCACTCTAAATGAGGGCATGAGACCTAGAGGATCATTTATTTTCATAGGTATAAAAATCCTACCGGAGAGAAAGGATGTAAGGAAATTGCAGTAGGATATGAAACTTGGGTGTTTTATACAAAAATGCAAATTCTTATTGGTTTTCTTTTCTTAGGCTGAAATATAAGCTATTTAGGCCATATATATGGAGAGTGTGACTTTCCAGGAGAGATTACATTATTTTCTTTCCCATGGATTAGACAATAGATTGCCCAAAACAATTCAGCTGTACAAGTTTTTTTTTGTACCAGTTAGAAAGCACTGGCCTGGTAGACTAGGGGAAAAAACCCACTAAGAACCACTGACCTCAAGCCTGAGCTTGACTCAACAGAGCTATATGCACTTGAATGAGCAGAAGTGTTATTTTTCCTATACCAAATGACCTGATTTGTGAAAGGTACAGTCACCTCATAAGTAAGAGCAATGCCCTAGTTTTCCATATTCATTGTACTCAACAAGATGCCCTTCACATTGCTTACCAGTACCAGAATGGACACTGCCTGGGAACAAAGAGGGAAAGACAACTCTGTTAAAAAAATAAATAGTACTGGGAATTTTCCTTCTACTCAGAACATAGAGAGTCAAAGAAAATGTTACTACCCCTACTCTAACAGTAACAGCAAAAAAGCTGGATAATATTTTAAAAATACTTTTTTGAGCCCATCAGAGAGCTACATTTGCAAACCAACCAAATGAATTGATTCCAAAGGGTAAAAAGTCCCTCAGAAAAAAATGGGACACATAAACCACTTCACGTTTATGCATTTCAAAATGTGTAAAGAAAAAAGCTGATAGAACTAAAAGAAAGAGTGCAGAAGGAGGAAAGAATGATCATAAAAGAGGATAGAAACACTTGAAATTTTAATTAATTCTTAAAGGCCAAGTGAGAACTAGCTTAACAGTTTAGAAAAAATGATATATATAAAATAGAAAAAATAAATATTTATTTACATTTAAATATAAAAGATTTAAAATATGGTTTAACATTTTTAAAAGATAACTTTAATAAAAGATTGTTTAAAGAGAAATAGTAATGATATATTATTTGGTTTGTAACTTTATAGAAGAAAAATGTATGATAATAATAATAAAGTATGATAATACATTAATACATAATAATGTATGATAATAATAACATTAAAAATGAGAAGGAAGAGATGGTAGTATATTAGTGTAAGGTCCTTTTACTACATATGAGGTTGTATTAACAATATTTAAAGATGGATTCAATAAAATAAAGATATATATTATAAATGTTAGAACAGCCATCAAATAAATACATATATACAAACAGTTATACATATATATATATACCACAATATACATATATACACACACATAAATATAAGGTATAGCTAGTAAGCCAATGATGGAGTTAAAATGGAATTCTAAAATATTCAACTAATTAATAATCTATTGATAATCAATAAATAAAGTAATCCACTTAATCATAATAAAAATTAATGGTAGATTTGAAAGCAATTTACATAATAATTTAAAAGTAGGCCAGGCATGGTGGCTCACGCCTGTAATCCTAGCTCTCTGGGAGGCCGAGGCGGGCGGATTGCTCGAGGTCAGGAGTTCGAAACCAGCCTGAGCAAGAGCGAGACCCCGTCTCTACTATAAATAAAAAGAAATTAATTGGCCAACTAATATATATATAAAAAATTAGCCGGGCCTGGTGGCAAATGCCTGTAGTCCCAGCTACTTGGGAGGGTGAGGCAGGAGGATTGCTTGAGCCCAGGAGTTTGAGGTTGCTGTGAGCTAGGCTGACGCCACGGCACTCACTCTAGCCTGAGCAACAAAGCGAGACTCTGTGTCAAAAAAAAAAAAAGGTAAATCACCTAAGCATTCCAATTAAAAAGCAGAGATTATCAGATGAATAAAAAGTAAGACCAAATTACCGGATATACATATGTACAAGAAAGTCACTTTAAATGTAAAAACACAATAGATTAAAATTTTAAAAGTGGAAAAGATATGCTATACTAAGTCTAATAAAAAATTGGAATGGCTATGTTAATGTCAAACTGACTAGATTTCAGAGCAAACAATATTACCAGGGGTTATTGTTCATTTTATAACAATAAAGAGATCAATTCATCAAGAAGACATAAGAATCCAAAAAGCATGTTACTCTACTGGCATAGATTCAAAATGCATAAAGGAGAAACTGATAGAACTGAAAGTGAGTGTGCAATGGTATCTCACACTCACTCTTCAGGTTCTGACTGCTACCTTCTAACCAACTTTACTGTGACCTCCTTCATCCTGGCTGTATGTTCCAGCTATACTCAGCTCATCGTGACTCCTCAAAGACTTCACAACACCATTTCATTTTACATATCTTCATTAAAGCAAGCAACTTACTGTATTTGTATACTTGTATATACATATTGTATATACATTATTTCTTCACCAAACTTAAAGCACCTTGAAGTCACAGTGCTTAGACCTTTGAAGCATTTAATCAGAATGTAATTAATTCTCTAGTTTATTAATTAAAGAGTTAATGTTACATGATGTCTGAGAAGCCAATGGCTACAACTCATGGAAACTTCTAGTAATAGAGAAATTTTTAAAGGAGGATATTTGAGCATATTGTGAAGGGAGAAGATAAAAACAGAAAAATATTGTCCTTGGATTGATTTACCCGGGGAAAACTATACAGGGAACAAAAAAATTCTATCAATAGAGAATGTTTATAAGAATTATTTTTAGCTAGAAATGTTAGACTTCCTAGCTATGATTCTAGAAGTATCATTTTACCCTTTAATATCTGCAGATTCCTAGATTCTGAACTGCATTGCTTAATTTGGTAGTATTCATACCTAATTAAGGAAACTGACGCAGATTATCTCTCTTCCTCTATTTCTAGTTTGTTCCTTATTGACCTTTTACTTGATTCCAAGGTCCTTTGAGTAATCCTTTATACAAAGAAACAGCTATGTGGGCATGTAGTCACATTTTAAATACCTAATAATGTTTAAAATATTCAGGAAGGAGAAAACGATTTGGCATCTTAAGAAAGTTTGACAATTGCTACTGGAAGTGGAAGGTGGCAGTCATAAAAGAATAGGTCCTTTTCATTGTAAGAAATAGCACAGATAGAAGGTAATAGCAACCACACCTGTAGAGCTGTTTAGTAACATAACTGCATCCTGATGGGAAAATGAGGTCCTAGGGGACATTTGGCTTTTTGTGATGGTTGTTCTGATTGCAAAACAAACAAAGTTCAAAGGACTTTATCAAAAAGAAGTAATAAATGGTCCCTCATCAGCTTCTTTTTAATTTTAGGCAGACAAGCTGAACACAGTCTATTCTTTACTGACCATCTATGACGCTTCCTTCATCACCTTCTGCCTTTGTTTTCCTCTGGGTTAAAAAATTATGTAGCATTTTATTTATCTAGCAGGTAGTCTTCTATTCTCAGTAAACTAAAGAAACTTATAGAAAGCCAAGAAATAAAATAAAAAGCCAGTCATCATTGAGAAAAGTAGTACTTATAGCACCCACATATTTAATAACACTTTTAGCACAGAACCTGTAAATCTTAATTTTGTGTAGAATACGTAGTAAGTTTCACTACAGAATTATAGAAGGCACATATTAGAAACTGTAGCAAAAATTCATTACTCTCAATCAGAAAAGAAGCAAAAATCATTTACCAGAGAAGCTAAGTAAATGAGGACCATTTACTAAGAAAGAAAACAGTTCTATATCCCTTAATAGTTGAGGTTATCTATTGTACTAAGCCACATTACAGTAATTTGCACCATCATGTAGTTTATCTACTTTACCAACTTATTAACTAAAAGACTTGTATGAATTACCATCAATATGTTACTTTAGTGGGCTCTTCTTACATCTTTAGAGGTTATAGCTGAAATAGATATTACATGGAGGATGTATAACAGCACCTCATAAACATTCATTGCATTGTTTAATTCAAGCTCTTTTCTTGAAATATCTGTAGCTCTTGGATTGCTGAACTCATCAGGAACTGCTTTAGTTGCTAACTATATTTCAATGCCAATGTTGAACTTTTATGCAATGGTCACTTATTAACTCCTAGGAAACATGCAAAATGATATCACTATGCATACTTTTCTAGATTCAAAGGCAATTTTTTCATGTACAGTATTTCCAAAATTGGGATATGTTTAGTAAGTCTTATTTATATTTTCTATGAAAACATTTTTAAAATCAGTGATCTATCAGGAGAATATGTATGAAAATGTTAATTTAAGTATGGTCACAAGAAAAATTGGAAACAACCATAGCCATCAATATAGGAATGATTAAATAAATTATAGTGAATCCATACCATGGAATTCTACCATACATTATGCTGTCCTTTGAAGATAGCCAGCATGGATTGTGATTTTTATTAAAGTTAAAAGAGCAAGGCAAATACCCACTATTTCTTTTTAAATACTTAGACTGCAATTCTTGTAGCTGGATGACCAAAATGGGTGTTTCTATGTGGGAATGAGGGCTGAAACCTTATATTCCAATGTCTTGCTGTTGTCATTCCCTGACATTTTATTTTTATTGAACAGCACTGCTCTATAACTTTGGTTTCTTAGAGACGTAGATATTTCAAAGGTTTAATTTCTGCCTAAAATTAAAAAGAAGCTGGTGAAATAAGTAAGTAGTAAGTAGTAAGAAGCTTATTACTTCTTTTTTGATAAAGTCCTTTGGACTTTGTTTTGCAATCAGAACAACCATCACAAAAAAGCCAAATGTCCCCTAGGATCTCATTTTCCCATCAGGATGCAGTTATGTTACTAAACAGCTCTACAGGTGTGGTTACTATTACCTTCTATCTGTGCTATTTTTTACAATGAAAAGGACCTATTCTTTTATGACTGCCACCTTCCACTTCCAGTAGCAATTGTCAAACTTACTTTCTTAAGATGCCAAATCATTTTCTTCTTTCTAAATATTGTAAACATTATAATAAAGATAATAATTAACTCATTCGACAGATTAGTATGAGGATTAGAAGCAATATATTAAAATTGTTTAGCCTCATATACTTAAAGACAATTATTTTTCAAAGTAGAATCATGAGCTTCTGTATTAGAAAAGAACTACTATTGTAGCTCTCTGCAAGTTGATGGGTAGAAGTTTACAATCAAGCAATATGTGAAGTTGAAATAAGCATAAAGTTATTTTTACTCATTAGCTGATGAAACCTAGAAATTTAGTGTATAAAACGGTAGGGTGGATTGACGTTGGAGGTACTAGCTCATTTAGTTGGTCAGTAAATGTAATATACAGCTGAACGAGAAGATTGATGATGAAGAGGACTTTTAAAAATATATTCCTGTTAGAAATAACACACTTTAAAATAACTTCTGGTTTAAAGCCATTTAAAATGATTGCTAAATGGCATGTTAAGTTTTAAAAACAATAAAATATTAAAAAATAAACATGTATTGTTAAAGAGAAATTATTCTGACACTTGTTAGACCAGTAAGGCAGACTTTATTCAAGACGACTGCAATAGGAAAGAGAAGTTGTTTTCAGGTCTTGAATATAACAAAGACATGTGGGGATTTACAGCAGAAGAGTAGATTGAGGGTGTCAGTGGATAGAACATTACTAAGAGGAGACATCAAAGGTAGAGGGATTCTTGCATAATTGACCTAACAGGATTTTTGCTACTGGCAGGCCAAGGACTTTATATATAGCAATGGTGGGGGATGAGGAAATTGATCAAATATCAAAGGTGATTAAACATCACAGATGTGATGACTCGGCAGGATTCTTTTCTATGACTGGGTTAGGCAGGGTGAGGACAGGGCCCAAGGATGAGGACTACTCAAAAGAAGGGCTCAGTAGACCCTGTGTAATGTTTGGTCAAGGAGAGAGTCTTTGTCAGCATGTGTATATAATGGTTTGCTTTTTTCATTATTGACAACAATTGATTTATATCACATGACATAAATCTATGTCAACATATAGGCAATTTTGAAGATAATCCCTTAACAACTTTTGAAAATAACATATCTCATTGATGTGTTAAACAAAGCTTACCAGCTAATAAATAAACTTATTAAATAAAGCTTATAAACTGATACCACTGGAAGCACATTCATAGCAGTAAGGCAAATGAACACTGAAGGAGAGAGTTAGGGAAGGGTACTTTAAGGGTAGGGTTCTAGAGTTGGTCACAGGGTGGTCTTGGCAGGGATTAGTCAGACTTTATGAAGTAGGCAGTTCTCTGCCACAGTCGGATTGAATTTTCAGAACACATAAGAATGTGAGGAGTTACTGATGGATCAGTTTGTCTGTAGTATTATCTTAGAGCATATGTGCAAAGTGTCTGTAAGAAATGACTATATATATAACATATATATAGGTCATTAAATATGAAATGTTCAATTTTGAATCAGAAGTGTAGTTTATTATATCTCAAAAACAAGCAGTACAATTAACCAAAGTATGCACCTAAACTATTGACAGCTTTGCCATCTTAACAATAGATTGTTTAAGCCAGCAGTGAGGAAGCCTGGAGAGTGAGTAGCAATGAAATTACAAAAGGTGTTTTCCAAAGCTTGTTAGAAATTATGTATTTTGCCTTGCAAGAAGTGGTCCAAAGCCTGGAAGAAGTGGTAGTCACTTGGTGCAAAGTCTGGTGAATACACTGTATGACAGAGAGTTTCCGAGTCCAACCTCTGTAGTTTGAGCAGTGTTGTTTTCGTGACATGTGGTCAAGCATTGTCTTGCAAGAGGATTGGCCTGTCTCTATTGACCAATCTCGGCTGCTTATTCCTCATCATTTCATCTCATTGGTTGCAGTTGACATTCACTGTAATGGATGAAGGTTTCATGAAGCTGTAGTGGAAAATACCAGCACTGGACCACCAAACAGACACCTTTAGCTTTTTCTGATGAACATTTGGTTTTGGACTGTGTTCCACCATATCATCTTTACCCAACTATTGTGCCAAATGTTTGCAATTGTCAAAAAAAATCCATTTTTCATCACACATAGCAATACAGTGTAGAAATGGTTCGCCTTTATGTCATGACAGTAAAGAAAGGCAAGCTTCAAGATGTTTTTTTCCTGATGCTCATTTAATTCATATGGAACTCATCTATCCAGCTTCTTTACCTTGATGATTTGTTTTAAATAGTTCAATACTGTTAGAAAAGTAATGTCAAACCTTGCTGCTAATTCACACATAGGTTGAGATGGATTCACTTCCACTAGAGCTTTCAGCTCATCATTATCCGCTTTGGCTCAGGTCGCCCACATGGCTCATTTTCAAGATAAAAGTCACCAGAATGGAACTTGTCAAACCATCCACATACTGTGCATTCATTAGCCACATCCTTCCCAAACACTTTGTTGATATTTCAAGCTACCTGTGCAGAATTGGTTCCACGACGGAACTCATATTCAAAAATAACACAAATTTTTGACTCATCCATTGTTTCACAAAAATTGCCCTTAAAATTTTTTTTGAAAGATAATCACAAGCCAAACCATGTGTTTAAAAGACTGAGTATGTACCTTCACAATAAAAAGAAACAAGAAATGTCAAAGCGAAATGTCAGAGATATCAACTGAGTACTTAAGGAAATCAGATATTTCATACTTAATAACCTAATATATATATATATGAGTCCGAAGGAATTGGTGTTAAAAGAGTTTGACTTTAGGAGAAATAATATAAATCATCTGTAATTACAATTTGTTTGGCATGGTTCATCTAATCTGCCAGTGTGTATATATATATATATATAAATTTTTTTGGGGGGGGACTGTCTCACTCTGTCACCCAGGGTAAAGTGCAGTGGCATCATCATAGCTTAATGCAACCTCAAACTCCTGGGCTCAAGAGACCCTACTACTGCCTTACCTCACCCCCCAACCCCGGTAGCTGAGACTACAGGCATGCGCCATGACTGCGGCTAATTTTTCTGTTTTTAGTAGAAATGGGGTCTCACTCTTGATCAGACTGGTCTGGAACTCCTAAGCTCAAGCAATCCTTCCGCCTTGGCCTCTCAAGAGGGTGAGTGACTGTGCCCACTTTACAATTTAGCTGCCAGCAGGAATTCCCTTTCCCAGCTACTTAATGTTTTAAAAGATTTAATTTGCTGCCATCTAGAGGGCATGCACTTTGATTTTTATACTAACTCTAAAAGAAATGGACTTAGACATTTGAAATACACTTCATTTGCTATTATGTTTGTTACTTACATTTTCTTTTAGGAAAATATTTTCAATTATTTTCAATCACAAAATTATTTAACAGTCCTGATCATGTTTCTAGTACTCTATCGATGAGAGTTGAAGTAGGGTTATTGAATATGTTCAGTGTAGAACAATGTATTTTTGTCTATTCTGTGCTCACTTTTATAATAGTTCACAGTATATTTGTAAAAGTTGAGTTTTAAGGCCAAAATATTAAAAATAAAATTTTAGACTGTTTTAATAATTATGATTTTAAAACCCTTTTAATTAGGAATATCTGATCTACAAAAATTCTAAAGCAGAGATTGATTTACATACAAATTGGTAACCAGTTTATTAAGTTTATTTAAACTGGCCTAAAGTCAGGTTTTAGATCATTGAATGACAATTTATTTTAGGAGAAATTTTTATGGGGAAAACATCTATTATCTGTCTTCTCTCATTCGTACAAAGGGAGAGGCCTTTTACCATACTTCCCAGAAAGGGACAGTGAGGGCTACTTCTAGTTAGTCCCTTTACCTCATTATTTGAATATTCCCCAAGAAAAATGGTTGATTTATCTTATTAGTGCAGGTGGGGAAAGGACACTGAGCATGTAGGACCTTTGCCTCTAGTTATCTTTTCTTTCTGGTAAGTTCAATTCAGTGGGAAGAAGTAAAAGTATATTTTATCTTCATGTCTTAGTTGTGCTCTTCAGTCTAGCTTTTCCAGCAGTAAATCTGATATCTTGTTTCTTAACTCAGGTCTGTATCTACTTTTTTAATGTGTTCGGAACTCAAAGGCAAAAGGGAGTAAAATTAGTCCAGTATTGACAAAAACCCAGTTTTTTAAATGCATATGTGTGAGACAGGATGTTAATTGAATCAGGGGCAATGGAATAAATGGGAAAAGGTCTTTTTTTTTTTTGTAGGATGTAGAGATAAATCCTGAATAGAGAAAAAAGATCTTTAGAAAGTCAAGCAAAAGAGAGAGATAATTAAAAAGCATTGACTTAAATATAGAAGCTGAGTGGAGAAAATAGATATATAACAAATAATTACAGAATATAAAGATTATTTAATAGCAACAGTAAAACTGCTATAAAGAAGTACAGAATTCAATGAGAATTTATGACAAGGATATCTGCCCTAGACTAGAGGATTCGAAAGGATTCCCTCAGAAACCATTTAAGTTAAGATCTGAAAAATGATTAACAATTTTCTAAGCCAAGGACTACGTGTAAGAAGAATATTTTGGTCAAGGGAATAGGTTATACCAATGACTTATGGTAGGAAGAAACATGGTGCCTTTAAGGAATCCAGAAAAGGTCAGTGTAGTTTGAGTTCAAACGTGCATGACCATTGGCCACATAAAGATTAGAGACTTGAATCCACAGAGCAATAGGAAATCATCACTGAAAGGTGACATTATTTCATTCTTTTTATGGTTGAATAGTATTCCATGGTAGATATATAACACATTTTCTTATAAGTGTTCCCTTTTCATCAGCACCAACATCTATTGTCTTTTGACTTAATAATGGCCATTCTGACAGGGGTGACTGATCAAGTTTGAGACAAATGGAAACAAATGAATCACATAAAATTTCTGTTGTTATTCAACTTTTGTGATCTAAAAATATTATTTATGTACAATTTAACCCATAATTTAGAATTTCCATGTTCTCTAACTATAATTTTTTATGAATTCACATGTTTAGAATCAAACCAAGTATATTTCAATTGCTCTAGCTCTAGAAACATACTTGTCATAAAGCTTTAAAAAGCTAGAAATTATGAAAGTCATCTTTCTCTAGGTCTATTCTGCAAAGTGTTCGTTCATGACAGTGAAAGAGTTTTCTAGCCATGTTTCCTAGGGATAATGACTAGAACTTTTTACTGGATATGATCTGAAAAATGTCTTGCACTGTGCAAAAATCCTTGACTCTAGATTATTCTTGCACTACAAAATCTAGATCTAATATGCCTCCCCCCATCCCCACTATGTAGTGGTCCACTATATGAAGGCTATATACATCCTAGTTTTCAATATAAGTAATCCAAGTCTCCATCGTGCTTGGATGTAGGAAACCCAGACTGCCAGCAATTTCACCTCTTCAATGAATTTCTGGGATGTTTCTGAAGAATGTTAACACAAGTCATAAACCTCTAATGTAAAAGTATGATTTTCAAAAAGATACAAACATCAATCACACAAAAAGTTAGTAGTGTCAAATATTTACTTGCCTCATTAGTGAGGAAACCAGCAAAATGGTGAGGCTGGTTCACAAAGAATTGGGGAAAGCAAAGTATAGTGCCTCAAAGAAATAGTTGACTGAGAATGCTAATTTAAATATAAAATTGGTTAATATCCTACAGAGCAAGGTCTTTTTTGCAGGTCTTTTTTGCAAAAAATCATTTGCATCTCTTGAAGAAAATTCATTGTATCACTATCTGGAAAGAATAATTTACATCAGTTTTGAGAAATTGATATTACCTTTATAGAGGTATAAAATATTCATTTATAAATAAAAAGTCAAACAAAAGTACTTATCCCTATAGAATCATATAATACCACCTAGGCTCAGCTAGATAATATCCAGTATGAAACTGAAAGGATACTCAATAAATTTTTTTCCCCTTTCCAAGATTTGGATACTTTTTCTTAACATTTGCTTAATATCTGAGCTGTTAATTGATTCTAGGAAAGCAGACATAGCACACGTCTTCTGAAGGTTGCCAATAACCTGAAACCAGCTTTCAGAAGGCTGTTTTCCTTCTCTCCCCATAAATTAATCCCAAGTATAGACTCCAGCTAGAGTAACCAGCCATCTTGGTTTGCCCAAGTCTGAGGAAGTTCTTGAAACATGGGACTTTCAGGATGGAAGTGAGAAATTCCAGGCAAACCAAAACAAATTGGTTATCCTATAAAAAGCCCCTTCCTTAATTCCACAAAGAACAAATAAACCCAAAATGTAATGTAACATAAACCAAAATTTTACTCAAATCTCTGGGATATTACAAAATAGAATTACCCTATCAAAAAAAGAAGACCTCAAAACAAGATATTACTTATAGCCACTCCCAGAAACCCCTGGCCAAACCAATCCAATGGAACTCCTTGTGTACATCTGCACCTTAGTCCCCAGTGTTTTGCCACATTAGGTTTAGCTCCTGCACACATGAGTGTCCTTCAGCATAACTGTATGACCTGGAATTCAGAACAACTCCCTGAAGGACTCCAGAAAAGGAGAAAATGGGGAGTTTTTCGTTCTGAAAGGAAACAAATTGCAGAGACATGCCTCCATTTCTAAGAAGGAAAAATGTTTATTTATAATACAGAATAATTTCACTTTTTATTATGGTATATCTCTTCTTTCCAGAATGCATTATCAGCTTACCTTAGGGAAAGCCCTTAAAAATGTTTATTTCTTCCCTAAAACAAAGGAGACCACTGATTTCAAAGATAAATTCAAGCTTCTCCATTTATAGAAAAAAAAAATTCCTTGCAACTTTTCCCCCACAATATGTGGTAATTTGTATTTTTCAAAGATGACTGCAATCCAATATCCTGGCTCTCATGCTCTAATAATGTGACATTGACAGTCCTCCATCAAAGGTGGGGTCAACTCTAGGTGGCATCCCCTTGAGTCTGAGTGGGCTTGTGACTGCATCCAGGTTGATGCCTTCTGCCTTCTGGGACTAGTTCTTAAAGCACACTGAGACCCACCACCCTCAATTCAAAATATGTACATACAGAACTAATTTTTCAAAAATTGTGACAGGACACATGACAAACTAACAATTGCATTCCTATACAGAAGTCGATAGGAAAGAAAGCTTTCTCTGTTCTTATAGTCCCTGATTATTCTTAATGATGGATCACCTGAAAATTCAATTAGGTTCTCATTTAATTTTGTTGAAAGCCAAGAATTGTAAATCACCAAACTTATAAAAAAAATAATTTTAATTATTAGCATCACTCATTCTCTCAACACTAACAACATTGTTTCATGTAATTCCTTTGTTTGGCCCTGAAACATTTCTACATTAAGTGAAATCAGCACAGTAAGTTTCTGGACAGGTAAGAGATGTACCTTACATTGGAATGTGGAAGAGAAAAGTTGTGAGAAGAGAGAAGAAAACAGGCATGGCACTCTGACATGAGCCCCTCCAGCCACAAGTTCTCAGGCAGAGTACATGTGGAGTTCACAATCAAGAAATTAGTTTCCTTCAGACTGTCCATATATTTAAAAGTATTCATGTACCACGTTTAGGCCACCACATTAACTCATTTTATCCTTAAAACAACACCATGAAATAGCTACTATTATCAATCCATTTTACAGATGAGAACGTTTAGACGAAGAGATGGTACGTTACTTGCCCAAGGTCACAAACTTACCAACCAGCAGTACCATGTTTACATCTAAGTTGTTTCTAAAGCCCACATTCTAAGGCAATGTCCTGAATGCCTTTCCTACACACTATAAATACAGCATTTTGATTTGAACCCAAACCCACATGTCATATCTGCTGAGGAAGTCATAAAGAAGTACCCATAGATTGGGTTGTTTAAACAACAGAAATCTGTTTCTCACAGTTCTGGAGACTGGCAAGTCCAAGATCAAGGTGCCAGCATGCTCTGCCTCTGGTGAGGCCTCTCTTCACGTCTTGCAGATGGCCACCTTCTCACTGTCCCCTCACATGGCCTTTTCCTTGGTGCATGAAGAATAAAGACATCTTTCCTCTTTCTCTTCTTATAAGATCATCAGTTCTATTGGATTAGGTTTCCCTCCCTAATGACTTCATTTAACCTTAATTACCTCCCCAAAGCCCTATCCCCAAATATCATCACACTGAGGGTTAGGGCTTCAATATATGCATTTGGAGAGGGGGGCCACAAGCATTCAGTCCATAATCACCACATATCAAAATAAAAGAAAAATTAGAAAGAAAAAAATAATGAAGATGTGAGAATAAAGGGAATTACTAATGATCTCACATATTATTTGTTCTAAATGTCTAATACTATGTATATCATTTAATATTTATTTAGTTAATAGAAACTTACAATCAGAGGGAGAATTATGTCAGTTGGTTTCATCTTCTGTGTTCATCTAGATTTACCCTTTGCTAATAATTTTTAGATTCTATAGTTTTTCTACTTGCTAAAATCCCTTTTCTACTCCTCCTCTCTGGTAGCACCATGGAGAAACTACCAGGAAGGAAGACATGATCACAAACTGGCATCTCTCTTTCCCAATTCTTGCCCTGAGATCTTATCTGTCGTATTGTCCCAAAAGTAGAACTAAAGAAAAGGTCCAATTGGTGTCCTTTGGGAGATGTGAACCCTGAATTGATGCTATTGTCAATCATGGAAATTTTTTTTCCTCCTCTATTTGCAAAAAAGAAAAGTGGATTAGCTCCTTGCTATTTTTTTTTTTTTTCTCAAATAGGGAATGGCCATTTTACTTACATTTGTATGAGGTCTAATTTACTGGGATTTTTTAGCAAGCTTCCAGCAACTGTTTTCTTTCTTTCTACCTCAAAGAGTCCACTTTAAAGTATAAATAATCCTTAAATTTAACATTTGAGTAGTAAATTAAACTAAGCTTTCACTTGGAGTAATTATTTTTTCCTGAACCATGATAAAAGACAAACTCGGTTTTTGAATTGGGATCTTCAGGTTCATGCTTCCACTAATTTCTGAATCTGTGCTTTAAATTATGAATTTATAAGATGGCAATGGTAGAATGAGCCAGAACCTTGGCTAGAACCAGGCTATAAATATAAACCAGGATATTCCATAGCAAAACAACATCTTTAGAGAAAGTATCTTACTGTAAGTAATATTAGCCTTATGAGCATAAGGAAACTTCATTTTCCACAATCTCAAAGACAATAGATTTAGCCACAATCCATTGTATCTCCATAGTAATTCAACTGGCTATTGCAAATATTTTTTTTTCTTTAGAAATCAGTTCTCACTTAGAATGTAGGTAAAGACTCATTTGTCTGAGATAATGAAAAAAAATTATTCAGTAATGGTATGAGCCACCTAGTGGGAGATATTGCTTATACATTGTGACTGATTTTGTCATGGCCATTTCTGTACACACCTGTGTTTGTCCATGGGGTGGTGGGGCAGGTGCAAATAAAAAAGGACATTTTGAGTAGGAAACAGTGTAGTTAAAAGATTGGTATATGGTATGTAAAGAGTATCAGGTTCATTATTCTGTTACTTTCAAATTTAGGAATCTTGTTCACTGGTGTATCCAATAGGGTAATAGATCTCTTTACCTATAAACAATGTAAATAAAGACATGCATTGTTTCTTGAATTTCTATTTTTTGTCTGTTTATGTTTATTATTTTGTCCTTCATTGTCAGTCCATTAATATTGTTAGTTGAAATTCATGTTCTGCTGCTATAAATTTTTAATATCTCTGGGCCTGTTTCCTTATCCATAAAATGTGAAGAATAATGCCTGACTTCAACTTTATACTGGAGATGAAGTAAAATTAAGTGTATAAAACATCTACTTCAGTGCAAAGCACTCATTAAATGATGATGATTATTGTCATTACTGGAATCACCTAGTAATCCATAGGCCAAGTCCCTCAGGCAGTCCATGGCACAGAGTTGGGGCTCAGTATATGTAACTGTATAGATGCTGTTATTATAGGGGCAGGACACTTCCTGTGCAAGTTACTTAAGTCAGACACACAGGGCACACCACATGTGAACCCATGTGTTACTAATCATTACTCTGTGGTGAAGGGGAAAAAAACATAGCTCAACTCTCTCACCTTGTCAATTCTCTACTATGTGCAATCAAGGCTACAGCTCTCATTGTAAAGATGGGGTGATGGTGTGGACTAAGGCAAGGTTTAGGAACGGTCCAGTAGATATGCAGTGCGCAACCCGTGGGCCGCAGATCAGGACCAGTTCCTGGCCTGTTAGGAACTGGGCCACACAGCAGGAAGTGAGTAGCAGGTGAGCAAGTAAAGCTTCATCTTTATTTACAGCTGCTCCCCATTGTTTGCATCACTGCATAAACTCCACCTCCTGTCAGATCAGCAGTGGCATTAGATTCTCATAGGAGCATGAACCTTACTATAAACTGCATGAGAGGCATCTAGGTTCTATGTTTCTTATGAGAATCAAATGCCTGATGATCTGAGGTGGAGCTGAGGTGGTGATGCTAGCATTGGGAAGCAGCTGCAAATACAGATATCATTAGCAGAGAGGTTTGACTGAATAATAAATGAAATGAGCTTGAATCACCCCAAAACCATCCCCCCCGCCTCAGTCAGTGGGAAAATTGTCTTCCATGAAACCCCTGGTGCCAAAAAACGTTGGGGACTGCTGCAGTAGATCAAAGCCAGGACAGGAAGGCAGTGGGCAGAGTTGTGACAGACTGAGGTTTACAAGTGCTGAGAGCAAAAGAAGCTTGGTCTGGAGTTTGAAAGAGGCATGCCAATAGTATTAATAGTATTACTAGTTCAGGTCTAATTAATAGTATTACTAGTTCATGCTTTAGCACTAAAGTCCTAGCATTGCAAATTGCATTTGAGATTAGTAATATTATTTCTTGCTGTTGGGTTCTAGTTGCAGGCTCTGCTGGGTTTGGGTGATTCCCCAAATGGTAAGATCTCAAGTCAGGAGGGATTGACATGAGTTAGAGAATGGCTTTAGGAGTCTTTCAGGTGTCAACACACGTTAGGAATCAGATCTTTCAAAAGTTCGTGTGGGTCGTTGGGATCATGACTTGTTGCTGTGGTCCTCTGGGAAAACCCATGAAGTTATAGGAAAGGAGTGTAAGTGTGAGTGTACTAAAGTAGGAATGTGTGTGAGTATGTTGTAGGCAGCCAATATTAGTATATCTTTACAACAGGAGTGAATTAGCCTACATGATCAGGGATTCATTGGAGAACTTAATGTATAAAGGGCCCTGAGTGTTGGGAAACAAATTTTCATGGGCCTCTCTCATTTCTGCAAATCTTATATGAGGTGAACAGATTGAAGAAAGTGTAAATGTTGAGGAGTTTAAACAACCCAAGAGTGTAGAAGCATGATTCTAAAGACCTGATTTAATTATTTGATGAAGCTGATGGGGAAAGTACCTAATTTTAAGATAAAAGAATTTTTTTACTGTGATGACTTATTTGTAATTCATCTCAAAATATATGATATGAAGAGCCAAAAATAGAGAGTGATTTATTTAAAGAATAAAGGAAAGGCAATGAAGTTCTTGGTAGTGAATAATGTATTTGATGTGACAGTGAAAAATTCATCAGGTAATTGGTAGAGTTCAGATAAAAATAGAAACATTTAGCTTTAGCCAGGGAGAAGCCAACAAATTAGGGTGAATGATGACCTCTTAAATGAGATTAAATTTGGAATTTCATATCGTTGTTAAATGAGCACAGGGAAAGATTCTCCTGAATATGGAACGTGGTGACTGTTCTGCAGAAAGCTTATTAACCTTTGGATAGAAATTCTGCTCCCGCAGTGACTATGGGACTGCTTTTAAGGTTTTTTTGTTTAGCATTTTTCAGTTTCTGTGTGTATGTGTTTTTTTACATGAACCCATCATGTCTTCTTTATCTCCATTCCCTAGAATCTTATTATTACCCATTCTAATTGAAATGCTTGCTTTGGAAGTCAGTGTTAATCAGGCAAAAGTAACCACAAACTGCCACTTTTCAGATACCTGCGTGTCACACCTCAGTAAACACAGCAGAATTTCAAACCAAAGGAGACACTGCTGATTCAGCAGCACTGTCAGAAGATCTTACTCCTGAAATATCAAAGGAAAAACATTAAGTGACATTTTGTGAGAGAGAAGAAAAAAATGTGTGTAGGTTACCATAAGTTTGACTCTTGCCTCGAGGAAAAAATTAAATATTAAATATAGATACAGAATTAACAGGTCACACCAGAAAAGTGTGTGTGTGTGTGCCATGTATGTGTGTACATCAAATGCTATGGTTCCAATAGATCAAAAAGTTCTCCCAGAAACAAGTCTCTTGCTCTACAAAAATATCCACACATTATTATTAAGGCTCTGGCCAATCAACGTTACATTCATGAAATGTGAAAGGGTTCATTTCTCTGCCTTGTTTTTAAGTAAACTGCTATCAGCTTTGGTTTCTTTTTAATTTTAACTTTTCTTTTTACCAGTCATTTATGACATAGTGTTAGGGCTTGTTCTCAATAATCACTTATTTATTCATTCTACAAGCATCCTTTGAATGAAAGACATTATATTATAGCAAATAAGAACATGGGTTTGGACATTCATCTGCCTGGATTTGTATCTTGACTCCATTATTTACCAGCTCTATGTTTTAGTGCCTTGGTTTCCTCAATGTAATTTAAAGATAACAATACTCTCTATTTCACAGAGGGGTTACTGTATTAATTGAGGCAGGCATCCTTCCCAGTCTAAAAAGCTATTGCTACAGCAATAGAGGAGGGAAAAGGAATGGGGGTTAGGTCAATGCAAGGTTATAAGGACTGTGGACTGGATAGATTTCCTTAGAACCAAGAGTTCTAAGGTGGCAGGTAAGGACTGACATTGCAAGAAGAGACAGCACATATAAAAGCATGCAATAGGCCGGGCAAGGTGGCTCAGGCCTGTAAACCTAGCACTCTGGGAGTCCGAGGCGGGCGGATTGCTCGAGGTCAGGGGTTCAAAACCAGCCTGAGCAAGAGCGAGACCCCATCTCTACTATAAATAGAAAGAAATTAATTGACCAACTAATATACATAGAAAAAATTAGCCAGGCATGGTGGCGCATGCCTGTAGTCCCAGCTACTCGGGAGGCTGAGGCAGCAGGATTGCTTGAGCCCAGGAGTTTGAGGTTGCTGTGAGCTAGGCTGACACCATGGCACTGACTCTAGCCTGGGCAACAAAGCGAGACTCTGTCTCAAAAAAAAAAAAAAAAAAGAGCCATAGGAAATATTGCCTACGATACAATACTGTTTTCTACTGTTTAAAATTAATATGAGAGCAAGGGTTTGTGGAGATTCATTGTTAAAATGATTTCTACTAAACATCACTAAAAGTGCTCACTGAAATACAGCAGTTAGGAGCATTCTTAACCTCCCTTGTCAGCAGGCAGAGCTGGGATGATAAGATATACTTCATACAAAGAGGAAAAACGAGAAATCTATATAAACCTCCTGGCCTAAGGAGGCTTGTTTGATATATTCTAGTTACTCAAAAAATACAATAAATATTCATTCATTTCTTTGATTTATAGAAATGACAGCCTTTAGTTACCCCTGATTATACCAATGTGCATTTTACTAAAACTAAATAACAATGCTATCACTTAGTACTTATTATTCATCAGATACTGTGGAAAGCACTTTTTATGTGCTGTGTCATTCATCGTATACTCTATTAATTAAGTACATGCATTATTCCTATTTCAAAGATAAAGGGGAAAAGTCCAGAGAAATAATTTACTAAGGCCATAGAGCTAGCCACAGTTCAAACTAGATCTAACACAAAAGCCTAAGCTCTTAACCACATGAATACTTATAAATATCACTATATTATTAGTTAGTTAAAGGCTTAACAAAAGTTCTAATGAAAAATAGCCCAGGAATAAACATTAACCACTATTAAAGAGGCCAAATAATACAAACTAGAAAATGCTATCAAGCTAAGTAGAAATTCTATCTTGTAATAAATAATGATTACTCAACACCTTAATCAATGTAGGTGTTTCATCTGTTAGAAATATCATACAACTTCGAGCTTAAAACTAACCAAGTATTTCCGGCAGGAAAACAAAGACAAGTGTAGAACTGGAGGAACTGCATTAAATATAATCTGAAGAACTAAAATGGTTTCAAATGTGTTACTGTAACCTTTAGCACATCCACAAATAAATAAGTCTCTTTAACAAGAAATTCTAAGAGATACCGCTTACATATGCTTTGTTTTTGTTTCACACTTCTTACACTAGTATATTGTTTTCCCATGTGACATACTACTGCCAGTAACTCAGTTTATTCCTAAAGCAGTGATTCTCAACTGTGGCCACACACTGTGATAACCTGGGGAGCTATAAAAATACCGACGACGCCGAAGTCCCATCCTCAGAGATTCTGATTTAATTGGTCTGGGAGGTGACCTGGGCATCAGGACTTTTTAAAGCTCCCCAGATGTTTCTAATACACAGCCAAGGTTGAAGGCCACCATCCTAAGGCTTGCTATAGGAACTACACATTTCACATAGGTTTGTATTGCTGCTCCATGAAAAATAAAATTCTGGGTGACTCAGCATGACTCTCAAAGTGGATTTGAGGAGCTACTCACTATGCAGAGCTGTTGCCCTCTTTGCTGCTCTGTACAATGCACCAGTTAGTAATTCAGCCTTGGTCCCAAAGGGGCTTTTCAGAGATGTTTGCTGCTTCACTACCTAAGACAGAACTCCTTGCAACTTTGCTTGGGTCACCAAGCAGGTATTCTACCATTTAAAATGCCACTTAAACCACTCAGCTGCTATGCTTCAGAATAAATTGGATACTAAGGGATAAGTCTCCTAAATACAAAAGGTCATGATAAAAAGAAGGTATTTAGGTTGAAATACCTGGATTTCTTATAGTAACAGGATATGTTCTGAAAAGTCAAAATCCCACATCTTTATAGTTATCTAATGCATATTACACAGGTTCTAAGAGTTCTTACTTTGGAGAATAATGCCCTGTGATAGAAGACATACATTCTATAATGATTTGCAATTAAGGCACATCTTCAGAATCTTGGAACATATCAAATACATGATGGTAATTCAATATTTTCTGTAATTATATGTACTTGTTTATTGTTTCAGAAAACTAAATTGACAAAGCATATCCTTTCTAATTCCTTCAGGGGCTAACAGAAGAAAAGTTTATTCAGGAATTCTAACTTCTTTCTCCTTATTTAATTTCTACTATCAAAGGAAAGATGATGTGATCTGCAATAGTTCAAATAATAT
Source organism: Microcebus murinus (assembly GCF_040939455.1). Lineage (NCBI taxonomy): Eukaryota > Metazoa > Chordata > Mammalia > Primates > Cheirogaleidae > Microcebus > Microcebus murinus. The sequence continues at coordinate 76,056,604 of NC_134114.1, forward strand.
AAAAGTCATTTTTTTGTCAATTCCCATCAGCCAATGACCACTTAGAACACACGTGCAGTCAATTAAGTTAGGTTTGTCACTCTCAACAAGGAAGGCTGCACACCATGGAATAATGGGTATATCAAAAGTGGAGAGTTAGGGAAGAAACTTACAGAGTTTGGGTACCTGGAGTGAGAAATTGAGTGGTCTAGGTCTAATGGTCACAATTTCTAAACTCGGGAATTGCTAGAGCAGTCAGTGTTCTCCTCTTTGGAGATTCCCCGAGGGGTTACAGCTAAATCAATCTATCTGTGGTCTTACCTTCAAATGTATAAGTCTGAACAAACTGGTACTCTTAAGTCCACAATGGACATCATTCAGTACAATTTACCTGTTTTGCAAGGCATGCTACAATGAGCTTTGAAAAGTTGTGGTTTCTGTTTCAATACTCAGCTCCCACTTTTACGGACTAATTGTCAGCAGGGCCATTTCCCACTATAAATAGAATGTTTTATAAGTATCTTGCCTGCCTAGTTTTCAATGTTAAATCTTCAATGACATTTCTGATCTCCTTTAAGGATATTAGTCATTGCCTATCCCCCCCAAATAAAGAAAGACCTAAATTAAACGATTTCTGAGCATAATACTATAGACAAACCTTACCTAACCTGTCTAAAGTACCTCATTTCCTAATGAGATTCAAACATGAATACACAACTATCCCATTAGTCAATTTTATTGCCTTTATAGCATTTATCCTCATTTGAAATTATCTTATTTATTGATTTATCATGTCATCTTGAAAAATAGGATACAAGGGAACAGATACTCTTGACTGCAATTTCAGTGTGCCTCCTAGAATAGCGGCTACCATACAACAGGTGCTCAATGAATATTTGTTGAATAAATAAGTGAAATATTCATATAATCATATGATTTGATTTGATTTTGATTAGGAAGACTTTTTGCAATGAGTTGATAATCTAATCACATATGTTTTACATAATTTTATAGTGTTCAGAACTCAACTAAATATCAATTTTATTATTGAAAAGTATATATAATTATAAAGGAACACTTCCTTTTTCATTTTTCTGTTTTTGCAGCTACAAAGGAACAAGAACAATAATTTGATAGCATCTTGCAAATCATTAGGAAAAATCATTTCTAGTTTAATAGATTAATCACAGGTATTTTAGAAATATGTTTTCCATATTGCTAGGTGCATCTAGAAGTAACACTAAGATGAAGCAATTTTTAAAGGTTCATATGACTACAACAGCACATCTATGTATTCTGAAGAGTTTTCTTTATTAGGAAACATACATACTTTAATAAAACTAGCATTCATGATAAATGTGAAATCTAGATAGTTTTTGTTCTATGTCAAATGAGAAGCTTATAATATGAAGTTATACAGTGGTCAATGTTCACTTTTCATGGGTTTGTTTTTGTTTTTTATTTATATGATTTTTCCATTCAAGTCAGACTTAATTGAAATTATTAAATATTATCCTTTTATTTCAGTGCCACTTGCCTACAAGACTTGCAAATGTAATTAGTTACATTCAGATAGCTTTCATTTTTCAACGGGCTAAAATTTGTAACGAAGATTGAACATGAATAATGTTAATTCTGATAAGTTGGCTATATCCTCTTTCTATTTTGCCTATAATTATAAAGCATATTTCTATGGTATTTTGCCAGTAAAGTAGTTTCACTTGACTTTTTTTTAAATCAGTACTCACAAATGATGCCACCCTCCATTAAAAATATCACTTCAGAGGGAACGTTTTCTGGTTCCCCTGACTCGTATTTCTTCTCCCTTCAGTGGTAATAGCAATACGTTTTCTCTCATGTGTTCTGGTTTGGGTCCAAACCCAAACCATTCCACAGAGTGTTTAGAACTCCTTCCCAACTTTGCGGTGGCTGCATGACCCAGGCTGAACCAGTCATAGTATCTCATCTCCTGGCACAGTAATTGGCCCAGGGCTGATCTCATAACTCAAGCAAGAGCAATAAGAATCTTCACTGATACTATTCTAAAGATGTTGACTTTTCCCACTAAGGTTCTAAGATAAGTGTATATGAATTTGAGCTAACACCAATCATCTTCCATGCCATATGAAAAGAAACTATCTCCTGAATGACATCAACACACAGATAGAAGCAGAAAGGGAAACAAAGATAAAATTCTGATGAGATCATTTAAATTTTTTACATCCAAAGCATCTCTTCAATGCTAGAATTGTGTGGAGGTGCATCCCTTTGTTTTTTATTTTCTTTAGCTTCTTTGATCTGTGTTTTCATCTCTTATAAATTAGTGATTCCTAATCAATACAAATTTGTATTTTTAAATGTGGTATAAAAACAAAATACTGAATTCTTGAGTAAGTCATTAATTCTATTTGAGTTTCACCAGTAAATTCCATTTGTTTGTACTCTTTTGAGCGTGTTTAAAATTGATATGCTACTAACACTGTGGCATAACTATCCTGGAAAAATTTTAGGAAAACATCTTATTTCCCTACTGCGAAAACTTCTTTGTCATTCTTATTAATTTTGTCCCAGTGTGCCCTATTTTGCTCTGCTTAAAGTTACTAGTTGTTATCTTACTGTTTGTTTCTGTTGTACTAAATCCTCTGCTACAATTTCTTCACCCTTAGATTTTATCCGCATTCCTCTACCCGGATCTTTGTGATGTGGAGTGATGAATACTGAATTTCTGAAAACTTTCTTCTTCTGCTTGGCTCCTTTCAAGTATAACTTCAGGTCTTTTATCTGGGTTTTCTCATCTCTATGGAATCTGCAAACCAGGTTAGAGAGAACTATATTATACTGAGGGGAGGAGGGAAAAGAGGAAGCCAGTGGGATCTTGGTCATTGACAGAGGAGGATTTTAAGCTCCCTAAAGCCCAGTCTGAGGAAGGATGAAAAGCAGGTCAATGGCTTGTTGTCTTTCCTGGGCTCTCTGGTGGGAACAGATGTTCTCAGACAGCATGGCACAGCTAAATCTCCCTACCTGATTGTACTTGGTAAGCCTCACTGCATCAGTAAGCACTGCAGAGAGATGGGGTGTGAATTATCTCCCAGAAGAAAGGACAAAGGGCTGAGCAAAACTCCTGATTAACTGCACTGAGTCTGCCAAGGTGTATCTCCTGGGCAAGGAAAACAACAGGCCAACAGGGGTTGCCCGACTCTTATTTTCAAAACAAGATAATTAAGAATGTTTACCAAATGGCCACTATGTGTTATTTTAGAGAGTCTATGTGTTATGCCCTAAATCAAATAATTTTGTGCCTTATAATAAATATTTTGGCAAACTGTGGAACTTATAGATTAGAATATTTCTTCTCTAAATTTCCATAGTGATGCTGATGTTGGCCTTTTGCTTCCTGAAAAAGAGAGCAAACTAAATTTATAGAATGGTTACAATTCCTCAGTAGGACTGAGAAGAGAATTATTTGAGATTTTACTAAGTTTTCTTGCATTTCTTAATTTTTATTATACTGTAAATTAGGAAACAAATTTTGAGGAGGTTATTTTTGTTTATAGTTCATTTTTTGCAAAGCAAAAGTCCATAGCACAAAGGCTAAGATAACCCCTAGAAAATTACAGTGAGATACACAGACTAAAACTTATGAATTGAAGGGCATATTCAATTTGTCCTGACTTATTGGGGTAAAAAGAAGAGAGAAAACTGAAATAGGTATCATGGAACACAAACTAAAAAAAAGAAAAAAGAGAGAGAGAGAGAGAGAGAAAAGAGAGTCCAAAATATCACATGAGAATACAAAAATAAAACCATAACAAATGTGTATTTTTTAAAGCCGTTAAATTCAAATGTACCTCAGAGAATTTCATCTGAATGTTTCTGAAATCATAATATAACTTCCATGTCTTTCATTTGCCATTGTATATTTTTGTTATGGCACTCACCAGCCATAAGTCTGCCTAAGATGCAGTCTGTAAAGTCAGGCAATAGGTTCTAGGCTGCTACAAAGCCAAAAGCCACTATTCAAATTAAGGAGAACAGCAACAGCTAATAGAAGGAGGTAATATAAAAGAAAAGGAAAAATTGTCTATGCCTCTACATAATCTAATTCAATTGAATTAATCAGAATTAAAGTTCTGGCAGTTGAGGATGTGCTTATACACAAGACCCACTTTAACTACTTTCTTGAAAATAACCTGTCAATTCCATCAGCCTACTAGTTAGTTCATTTAAAAATGAGAGGTGGGGGGAGAGAGAGATCCTGCTTGTAAGGTTGAACTATTTGGTTGTTTGAGTGAACCAGTTGACAATTTTGTTCAAAAATAATCAAATCAGAACTGCGTGTCTCTGGATAAAGTTATTCAAATTGCTTCATAATCTTAGCACTTCACTCAAGTTCTTAGGACAATGGCCTAAATGTGTTGGTGCTTCATAATTGCTTGTTGAATAGTGTTACAAAGTCTTCATGTTTCATCAAATAGTACCTAGTCAGTATGGACATCCATTTTATTTTATTTTATTTTATTTTAGAGACAGAGTCTCACTCTGTTGCCTGGGCTAGAGTGCCGTGGCGTTAGCCTAGCTCACAGCAACCTCAAATTCCTGGGCTCAAGCAATCCTTCTGCCTCAGCCTCCCAAGTATCTGGGACTATAGGCATGAACCACCATGCCTGGCTAATTATATATGTATATATATATGTGTGTGTATATATATATATATATGTAATATATATATATAATTTTTTTTAATTGTCCAGCTAATTTCTTTCCATATTTTTTTTAGCAGAGATGGTGTCTCGCTCTTGCTCAGGCTGGTCTCGTACTCCTGAGCTCAAACGATCCACCTGCCTTGGCCTCCCAGAGTGCTAGGATTAAGCGTGAGCCACCTCGCCTGGCCTGGATTTTTTAATAATAGTGAGGAAAAAAGTCAAAAGTTATTTTAGGTTCTGGAATATAATAGACCAAATTTAATCACACCGACACATTTATAATATTTAGACAGTTTCAAAATAGTAATCTCTCAGTTATGCATCATAATGAAATCTTTTAAAATGAGAGAGAAATTATTAAAGGGAACTTTCAGTAACTAGACCAAGAGCTCCCTATAAAAAGAGTATAAATACATTAATTCTAATAGAAGTTTCTCATGATATGTTTCCTTTCATGAAGGGATTATACCGAGTTAGTGTTTGCGAAAGTGCCATGCAGGTTTATTGCCTGGTCTATTTGGTTTTGACTATCTAAATGTTTTTTAGTACTGTAATGCAGGGTTTTTGGAAAAAACAACAAAGAACTGATATCTATAGCAAGATCCTCTAATATCTTAAATTTCACAATATATCTGTTTTAATAAACCTGAAGTAAATTACAGTTGTACAATCTATAATTGGTATTAATTTCCAACCTTTCTTTCCTTGAAGAAAGCCTCAGTCATGAAAAGTTATAGAATGAACTTGTTCCTGGTCTTGGCACAGATTTTGGTTCTCTTTTATCTTCTATTTCTATCTTTGAAACATGGCACCCTCTTCTAGAGAACCACAAATGGACGATGTTGGCTGAGACACTTTCTTCCTACCAGTATAGAACTCTTCCAGTCTCTCTGTCCGGTACCAGTCAGAGTTTTGGTTACTTGCTTCAACCACAAAGAGTTACTAGCTGTCCGTGAACTACTTTATCATTTCCTACCACTATTGCAGAAATCTGTGCAATTAAGAATTTTTCTTTGGACAAGAATTATCCTACTTAACCCATCTACTATGATATTTTTTCTCTGTCACTGGCAAAAAAAAAAAAAAATCAGATAATGGTTTTGATGATCAAGCAGTCACAAACAAAAAGAAAAGTCATGTTGAACAAGAGTCACTGGCATATAAAGCTTTAGGGAAATGTTGATTACCTCCAAAACATTGCGCTATCAAACATGTGTAGAAAATTCAATCCCTTCAGCACATCATTTTTATTGCTCATTAACTTTCAGAATTTAAAAAGCCAGAAACTCTGGGACTATATGAAGAACACAGTCTGAGTGAGTGCCAAGCATACATAAGTAAGAGAGTCAAATCTGCATCCATGAATGACTTCTGTTAAATCACTTACCTTCAACCAACAGGTTTCCTCATTATTAAGTTGTGGAAAGTAACTTTTGCCTCTTACATCACCAGAATATTGTAAGGGTGTTGCAATGAAATATACATAAGCTTCCTTTGAGAGAAGAAATTTGTGAAACATAAATTCATTACACAAATCGCTTTCCATTAGAAGAGTTGAAACAGGATACAGTCCTGACTAAGCCACAGTTCTAACAAGCAGAGATCACTGGTGCAGGCCCACAGGAAGCATGTTTCTATAGCCCATTAGAAACTATTTACTATTTTCATACAAAACTTTTACCACAAAAGGTACACAAATTATTATATATGATAGGGTAAAGGTTTGTGGTTAAAATCTCCTGTAACTTAAAACTAACCAAGCTTAATGTACATGGAAAGTTTCTTCCATTAATAGGTTATAGAAACCATTCTCTAAAAAGCTTAGAATTGTATTTTTTAACTTAGCTGCCTTAGAAGCTGAAACAAAACTGCACTGAATTGACATACTATAAAAAAGAATTCTATAAATTAGTAAACAAGGTAAATTTTCTTAATTTGCTATAGTTGATATAGTTCTGTAACATTAAACATAGGCAAATATATTCAATAGTTTAAACACTATATACTTAAACAAGAAAAGAAACAATTTAGTCCTTGAATACTCATGGCCACAGTGGGAATGACATCATGATCTTGGCCGGTACTATTCTCTAGGGACCCATGTTGCTAGGAAACAGGAGAAACATGAAGCTCTCCAGCCATTTGGGATGACCATTCTAAATTGAGCATAAAAACAATTCCTGGTTGCAGTGTGTCTTAGAAAAACAATAGAACAGCTGGCCACTGATAAGGGCATGCTCAGACCTAAGAATGACTTTCCAAAGAAAATGATTTTCTCCTTGAAATTCAGTATTTACATGAGAGAATTTTGTGTTCTGTTCCTCTTTGAGAGTGTTTAGTCCAATTTATAAAGTCAATTGAATATTTTTTTAATGTTCTGGTGCAGAATATCAAATAAAAAATTTACTAATTTTTCAAAGATGGATACCTTCTAAAATGTACTTTTCATAGCATAAATATGGAAGAAAAATAATTTGGTCTCAAATGAACCAATTCTCCAATATTGGCTACTGCCCAAATGTTTCTATTTTATGGGTGCAATTCAGCATATCCAGCCATTTAAGAAAATATTCTCTATTCATTGAAAGAGGTGTCTATCAAATGAATCAAAGAAGTATGCTGAGATCCACTATATTTCTAGTCCATAGCATTGCTAGTGTAGAATAACTTAAAGTCTTAAAGCCTTATTTAGAATTTTTTAGAAAACATACATTGTTTTAAACTCTCAATTGCATTTAGTTTCTTATAGTAAGCACTAATACTACTAGCACCTTATATGCTATAGTAAATGTTTATGTGGAAAATGGTTCTACTCAATTAGTTGAAACTAATGGATTCTCAAGGCAATTTAAGAATCCTCATAATTGTGCAAAAGAGAGCTCTATCCCTTTTCTAAATTAAGGTAGGCTTCCCTGTAATTGCACAACTCAGAGCAGACACAAATTTCATGTAAAGTAAATGAAATTTTATCAGGAAATTAACTTTGAAAATTAATGTATCTACAATATATCATTGTTTATAGAATGACATTTCATCCTTTGTGCTTTTACTTGTCACTATAATTTTTATATAGTATTACTGTCAGTCCCAGATTACATGTGGACTCCTAGAAGACAGGAATTATTTATGCTTTATTCATCTTTGCATCTGCTGGACCTAGTATTATGTCTGGCACATGTTAAGAATTAAGTTTTGAGGATAAATAGATGAATGAATTATCTAAAGCCAAAAGGCTACATCATCATCTCCCTATATATTCACTGTATATATTAGTATTGCTACTAATATAAAAAATGAAAAACTTTCAAAATTTAAGAGTACTAGTACTACATAGTACTAGTATTCTCTAGTACTGTATTTTGGCTTATCATTTTATCTTTGAGAAAACCAGTTTTCCACTATTCAGTGTCTGAGATTATACAAGATTATATAGCATTTCCCCTTTCTCATCTTCTATTAAGAAAATAGCAGGTGGAAAGATTTTGTCTTATACATTTGATTATTCTTTGGAATTGTCTTACCTCGAGCTCATAAACTGCTATTTAGAAATAAGATTCAAAATAAAATAAGAATGTATAAAAAAAAAAAAGGAGGGTAAAAATGGACAACTCACAATTCTTCCAATCCAATGCAAATGTAGATTTTATAAGCATTCTTCCGTATATACACTAGGTGGAGCCATTTGCTTAAGTTAGTTGTAAGAAAATTGAGAGTATTTAATTTTATAAGAACCTGCCAAACTGTTTTCCAAAGTAACTATTCCATTTCATGTTACCACCAGCAACATATGAAAATTTAAGTTGCTTCACAATCTTATTGGCACTTGGCTACTTTTTTATTTTAGTCACTCTGATAGCTGTATAGTGGTATCTCATTGTAGTTTTAATTTGCATTTCTTTAATGATTCATGATGTCAAGCTTCTTTTCGTGTGTGTATTTGCCTGCTTTATATCTTCTTTGCTGAAATGTCTATTAAAATCCTTTTCCCAAATCCAAATGTTTGCTATGTTGTTTGTTTTCTTAATGTTGTGTGCTGAGAGTTCTTGATATTACTATACTACCCAGAAATTCCACTCCTTTACACTTATTCAAGAGAAATGAACACCTATGTCCACACAAAGATCAACATATAAGTGTTGATAGCAACTTTATATTAGCCAAAACTGAAAATAGCCTATCAACTAGGGAATAAATGGAGAAATTCCAGTACACTCATACAATGGAATAGTACTTAGTAGTAAAAGGAATGAACTACGTGCAACAACATAGATGAATCTTAAAAGAATAATGCTGAACAAAAGAAACGAAACACAAAAGACTATATGATTCCATTTGTGTCACATTCTTGAAAGGAAAAACTAGAGACAAAAGTTGGATCAGTGGTTGCAAGGGACTGAAGTAGAGAGAAGGGATTAAACGCAAAGGAACATAGACAAACTTTTGGAGGAGATTAAAGTATTCTATATCTTGTTTATAGTAATAATTACACAATTATGTACATTTGTCAAAAGTAATGACTATATACTTAAAAGAGAGGACTTTCATTGTTCAAAACTTTTGTCTAATTTTTGGATATTTGTTTTCTTAAAATCTAATATTTTAATAGTCAGTTAACTGACATACCAAAAATTACCAAAGAGAAAGCAATTAACATTATGAACATTCTGAAGAATTCTGGTAGTTATTGTAAAATTCTCTATTAATATGCAAATTAAGATTTGTTACTCTTTCCTATCATAAGGATGTGCATTGATATTTTTTAATAAAATTATATTTATTTGAGAGTCTCAATGATACTAATATGATAGGGTGATATTTGTTTTATAATGAATAATCTAAATATAAGCAGGGAAATAACATAATAGAACATCCTGGTGTTCTGTACAAATCAATTGTCAATTCATATTGCACTTTCATAATAGGATAATTTCTATCTTTTAAATTATGTAAAAATGGGAGAAAGGCAAGATGGCTGATAAGAAACAACCCCAGCCAGAGCATCTCTGCAAGAAGGAGAAATTTTAGATAAAAGTGAAAAAAACAAACAGACAAACATAGATCAGATGAGGGCTGGAAGGAAGGGTGCCTGAACCTACAGGAGACTGCACAGGAAGAGTTTGTGGAGCAGAACTGGAAGGAGAAAGCACTTTAGTGCCTGAGGTAGTGGTTAGGAGTCCTGGGACTTCCAGGCCTGTCCTTATTCTCCACCTCAGCAGAGACAGGTGAGGCTGGGCAGGGCTGGGTTGGGTAAACCTTTCCTCAAGCTAAATGTACGTTTTTTTTCATTAGCTCATGGAACAGTCTCTAAGATTGGCCATATCCTAGGCCATAAAACATGTCTCAACAAATTTTACAAAAATAGAAATAATACCATGCATCTTCTCAGACCACAGTAGAATAAAATAGGCAATAAACTACAACAGAAACCCTCATCTCTACACAAAGTCATGGAAACTAAACAACTTTCTGTTGAATGATTATTGGGTAAAGGAGCAAATTAAAATAGAAACCAAAAGATTCTTTGAACTAAATAATAAAGGAGACACAAGTTAGCAAAATCTGTGAGATACAGAGGAAAATTTATATTCATAAATGCCTACATCCAAAAGACAGAAAGATCACACAAATAAATAATCTAATGAATCATCTCAAAGAACTGGAAAAAGATGAGCAAATCAACCCCAAACCCAGCAGAAGAAAAGAAATAACAAAAATCAGAGCAGAACTAAATGAAATCAATAACAAAAAAAACTATATGGAAGATTAATTTTTAAAAAGTTGGTTCCTTGAAAAAATAAACAAAATTGACACATCTCTTGCCAAATTAACAAGAAGCAGAAAAGAAAGGCTAATAAGCTCAATCAGGAATGAAAAAGGAGAAATACACTGCTGATGGTAGTACAACCTCTGTGGAAAGTAATATGGAGATACTTCAAAGAACTACAAGTGCAACTACCATTTGATCCAACAATACCATTACTAGGAATCTACTCAAAGGAACAAAAGACATTCTATAAAAAAATCATCTTCCCTAGAATGTTTATAGTTGTACAATTCACAATTGCAAAGATGTGGAAATAACCCAAGTGCCCATCAATACATGAGTGTATTATAAAATGTGGTATATGTATACCATGGAGTTCTACTCAGCCACAAAAAACAATGGTGATCTAGCACCTTTTGTATTATCCTGGATAGAGCTGGAGCCCATTACATTTAATTGGGTTGTCTGTACTTTTATTGTTGAATTATAAGAGTCCTTTATATGTTCCAAATACAAGTTCCTTATCAGATATATGATTTACAAATATTTTCTCTCATTCTCCAGTTTTCTATTCATTTTCTTTATGGTATCCTTTGAAACACAGAAGTTTTTACTGTAGTTAAGTCTAACTGATCTATTTTTCCTTTTGTTACTCACATTTTTGGTACTGTTTCTAAGAATCCATTGTCAAATTCAAGATCATGAAAATTTACCCCTGTTTTCCTGCTTTCCCCTGTTTTATAGTTTCAGGTCCTTGATCCATTTGCAGTTAATTTTTATATATGGTGTAAGGTAATGGTCCAAATTCAATTTTTCTGTATATGGCTATTCAGTTGTCCCAGGACCACTTGTAGAAAATACTACATTTTTCTGATTGAATGGTCTTGGCACCCTTGTTGACAAATGTGTTGACCACAGATGTATAGATTTACTTCTGGATTTTCAATTCTAGTTAATTGTTTTATATGTCCATGCTTATGCTAGTACCACACTGTCTTGTTTAACATTGCTTTATCATAAGATTTGGTACTGGGAAGTATGAGTCCTCCAACTTTGTTCTTTGCAGGAATGTTTTGGCTATTCTAGGTCTCTAGAGATTCCATTTTAATTTTAAAATCAGCTTGTCAATTTCCACAAGGAGTCAGCTGAGATTCTGATACAGATCATATTGAATAGGTAGATCAATGAACATTAGATTTTTTCCATTTATTTAGGTTTTCTTTAATTTTTTAAACCAGCAGTCCCCAACCTTTTTGGCACCAGGAACCGTTTTCATGGAAGACAATTTTTCCACAGACCAGAGGGTAGAGGGATGGTTTTGAGATGATTCATGTGCATTACATTTATTGTGTACTTTATTTATATTATTATTACATTGTAATTTATAGTGAAATAATTATACAACTCACCATAGGTGGGGGACCCCTGTTTTAAACAATGTTCTCATAGTATAAGTTCTCTAGCCTTCCTCTTCTGGTAATTCTAACAAGTCTATGCTCCTTACCACCTTTTATATAGGAATTTAGAGCCTCCACTATTCGTGGAAGATATAATTCCATATCATTTTTGTAGTTTCTATGAAAAACAAAGTAATAGGAGACAGGTCCATTTGCTTTTTACATAGCACTACTAGATTAGTTTTTCCATGAATAGTCTCTGTTCTTGTTCCCGTAAATATACCTTTTGTTCCAGAATCAGGTGAAAAAAAAATCAAATAAGAAAGAAAGAGAGAGAGAGAGAGAGAGAGAGAGAGAGAGAGAGAGAGAGAGAGAGAGAGAGAGAGAGAAGAGAAAGAGAAAGAGAAAGAGAAAGAGAAAGAGAAAGAGAGAGAAAGAGAAAGAGAAAGAGAAAGAGAAAGAGAAAGAGAAAGAGAAAGAGAAAGAGAAAGAGAAAGAGAAAGAGAAAGAGAAAGAGAAGGAGAGAAGGAGGGAGGGAAGTAAGGAAAAAAATCCCACAAGATTTGGCAAGGAAAAGAAGAAGAAAATTAAAACTATGTCCTCTGCTTTGACCTACCCCCTGGACCAGTATGTGAGTTTCTAATTCTGATACAGGAAGAACACACTGGCTTAGCTTAAGCCATAAACAGTCTCAGTTCAGCTGGACCAGTGCTGAACAGAAACATTTAAAATATCACAACTTTGGCTAAAGAGCTTGAAATAATTCACATTGTCTCTCAAAAGTCATAAGAATTGGTAGATGCCTAGGATACAACATATAGCCTGGTTTTTATTAATACCTGGGGTATGGACTTACTCATTCTACCCTTAAAAGGTCTTACATAGTGGCAATATTCTACTTGAACAGCAATGCATACATCCACGACCAGTGGTTTTATTATTATGACAATGACTCCTCCAACTTAGGGCATGTCTCCTGTCTTTTCTTTTGTAATTTTGGCCAAAGCATAGTCATGGGTATTTACAACCTTGGTCCAAATTGATTGAGATGGTTATTTTTATGTATCACTTTGATTAGGCTAAGGGATGACCAAATCGCTGGAAAAACATTATTTCTGGGTGTGTCTGTGAGGGTGTTTCTGAAAGAAATGAGCATTTGAATCAGTAGACTGAATAAAGATCACCCTCATCAGTGCAAGTGGGCATCATCCAGTATGTGGAGGGCCTGAATAGAACCAAATGCAGAAAAAGGGTAAGTCTATTCTCTGTGCTTGAGCTGTGATGTCCATCTTCTCCTGCCCTCAGACATCTGTGCTCCTAGTTCTTAGGCCTTTGGACTTGAGCTGGGACTTACACCTTCAACCTCTGCCCTGGTTCTCAGGCTTTCTGACTCAGACTAAATTGCACTGCCAGATTTCCTGGTTCTCCAGCCTGAAAATGGCAGATTATGACATCTCAGCCACCATCATCACGTAAGCTAATTCCTATAATAAATGTATATGTACATGTGTATATATGTGTGTATGTGTGTCAGTAAAATAAGATTCTCCAGAGAAACCGAACCAATAGGATATATTATACATATGCAAAATATAAAATTATGTATGTACACAAATCTCCATATATCCTTTTGATTCTGTTTCTCTGGAGAACCCTAATACATTGACACAGACAATATTATAAATACTATTTCATTCAGACACTTGATCTTTGACACAGGCATCTCACGTGGTAATAACGACACTTTATTCCCATAGGATGAATGATGAATTTTCTTTACCACGTACACATTTGAATATAGGCTGGCTGGAAATAAGTCAGAATGATGGAGGAGAATGAAGTTGCAGAGTTTCCATAGCATATTAGATTTTTTTTTCTTTACTGAGATGTCATCATAGATCATAATTCACTTGAGATGAAGTGACTGACTCTATACAGTCTTCTTGTCAGAAATAACTGAACAAATGTCAGCTGTCTTCCAGTGAAGTCTCTCTTTGTCTCATAGGACTTGCAATAATGCTATTGTTGTAGTATCTTTTTTGAATTATGTCAGAGAGTCACTGAAATCTCTTGGCACCAGGTTCTGAAAAAGACAACATGTTGAACAATGAGAAATGGAGGAGAAGTGTGATTAATTGTTAAGAGAGAGGAGCACAGAAGCATAACTCTTCCTCCTGACAGATACTCCAGCCGATGACACAGAGTCAAGTAATATCATTGTTATAGATATTTGGCCAACTGCTTTAGGCACCATCTGCTTATTTTCCCCCAGAAGAGTAATCCCTTTTCAAAGGTTAAAGAAAAAGTTTAAAAACATGCTCAGGCACTTCATAAATTTCCATCGATTTCCAGAATTGTGAGTCACTCAAATGCAACCCAAAGGAAAGTTAATCTCAAACAGGGCAAGGACATCATTGCTGAACTGAACCAAAAAAAAAAAAAAAAGGGCTAAAAAACCAATTCTAAATAAAGTTTGTCATTATTCCTCTTGCACTTTCTTTCTGAATATAGTCTGAAAAGCAAATTGGCTAAATCAATCAGAATCCATATCTCAATCTGAACATTTATCTTACCCATAGGAACTCCCATTACGCCTCCTCTTATAATTGTAATATAGGAATGGAATAGATAAGGCAAGTTTGGGGAGGGAGTGGTGAATAAGAAAAGAAGTATTTGCAGAGGATTTGTAGGCCATGTCCAAGAGAAAAAAGCTGGTCAAGAGAAGGGAGGTCAGACATGCCTCATCACTCTTCCTTCCCTTCTTAGAAATATCTTTTATAACTCATTAACAAGCCTAAGGCTATATAAGGCAAAGTTTAAACTACACCTGCAAGCCATCAATTTGCTCAACAAATCACTTGAGTTTCAGTAGCCTGTCTCTGATTAACAGACATCTTTTTCTTAAGTTAAAATATTACAAGCCTTTAGACAAAGATTCATTTCTTTAACCAATTACAAATCAAAAAATCTTTAAACCTACCTATAACCTGTAAGCAACCCCCACCCCCCTTGCTTACAGATGTCCCACCTTTTTGGTCCCAACCAATGTCTGCCCTCCATGTGTTGACTTAGGGTCTTACGTGTAATTCCTGTTTCCATGAATGTATAAAACCAAACTGTAACCCACCCATGGCGAGACCACTTGCTCAAGGCTTCTTGAGTATGGCTCTCTGGACCAGGCTCACACGTATTTGGTTCAGAATAAGCCTCTTTAAATTATTTTACAGTTTGGGTCTTTTTCTATTAACACTCCTCTACACATTACACAAAGGAAATATTGGACCTCTCATCCAAGAGCATTTATTTGGACACAGCAAATATATACAAACTTACAAAAACAAGAAAATATACCATGAAATGTGTGTGAACTAAAATAAAACCTGAAGTCCTCTGCTAACTGAATGGACTCCCTCTTTACCAAGGGGACCCCAGAGAAACCTTAAAACTGAGTTCCCAGCCATGATGGGATGGAAGGTCAGACAAGCCTCATTATAACCCCGTCCCTTGCTAATGGCCATCAGGCTTTGCTCCTGAGGACAAAACAGAAACTGATCTTGTGATCCAGCCCACCATTCTTTCCTGATAAGAGAACACCAACCATGGACTGGTTTTAATAGTCTACGGAGCATGTGCAGAAAGGAGCATGTTTCTCCTTTCATAAATATTCATGACTCCTCCTATAGTTTGTTAAATATGTGTAATATATTCAGCCATCCTCCTCAGTACAAATTCCTGTTACTATTGTCTCTGCCTTGAAGCACGTGTTGTTCCTGGCTTCCAGCCAGGGCTCTGCCTTCCAGCCCGTCGAAATGGCCACCTGCAGGCTGCTACCTTTGATGAGAAATAAAGCTCTCCCTTCCAAATTTATGAACCTTGTCATGTTCTTCAGTTAATAGGGGGATGCAGACCACATTCTGAGGGGTGGGGGAAAGATGTCAAAGGACTGAGAGACCAATTCTGGCTTGCACTCTCTGTGAAACCTTGAAGAATGCGTAGCCTTTCAAAGGCACTTGAGGTAGAAGTGGTATGATTTGGTGACAATACGATGGTACATGATTGGGAAGTACCAAGAACTGTAAGATATAAAAGAACAGAGGATATGACTAATGCTGGCATTTGGAGGTAATCTATTTTACTCACATTTTAACTAAAAATATTTTCCACTAACTGGAATAAATGTGTGTGTGTGTGTTTATCTAGGAGTACATATCGAATAAGAGGTAACTACTCAACAGAAAGGAGATAATTTATTAAAAATAACTACATTGATTGATTAATCAACCCGACAACTATAACTGCGGAGCATCTATGTAAATAGAATAACAATTAATAATTATCTTCTCATAGAATTACATTCTCTTTAGAAAATGATTTTGTAATTTCAATCAGTTTACAAAGCCTAAATCAATGTAATTGCAAAGCATAGATATTTTCCTAATGCATTTTCTTGGAACTACCTCCATTAGGATCTTCTGTGAAGTTTCCTCCCAGTATATAAAGCTAAAAAGCCATCTTTAATCCTTCTTATTATACACTTTTAAACAATAGTCCTTGAGTCAAAAATTACAAAGACTTTGAATTTAACAAACATTTACTTAGTGTCTACGATGGGCTGAGTTTTCACAAACATTATTTTTTAATTCTTACAACACTCTGAAGACATGTTTTAATTCTTACTTTACAAACAGATTGTCTTAGAGAATAATGAATCTAATATTAATAATAGCTGCCAGAGCTGGAATCAGAACTCAAATGAAGTCTGTGTATATGTGCGCATGTGTGTGTATGTATGTGCATGCATATATATATATATATATACATATATATATATAGGTGAGGGCAAAATGAAAAAAAAAATAAGGACCACAGTCAATAGAAATTTTTTTTCTTTTCTTTTTTTCATTTTAGCATATTATGGGGGTACAAACGTTAAGGTTACATACATTGCCCTTGTCTCCCCTCCCCCCTCGAGTCAGAGCTTCAAGCGTGTCCATCCCCCAGACGATGTGCATCACACTCACTATGTATGTAAATACACATCCCCTCATCCCCCCTCCCACCTGTCCCATACCCGGAAAACGTTTGTTTTTCTTTTTTTCTTAACATTTTGGTTACATTTTTATCTTTGCCTCGCCCTAGCAGGGGTTAGAGGTATGCTCTTCCCCTCCACAAATTTCACCCCATCCCTCAGATGTGGGTCTACCCCGCCAACCCCTGAATCCCTGGTGGACACCATCACCCTTTGAATACCTAGTGTTAATCAGTCAGTACCAATTTGATGGCGAGTATATGTGGAGCCCATTATTCTGATTTTGTGTCACCTCACCTTGGATAATGGGTTTAAGCTTAATCCAGGATAATATAAGCAGTGCTAGCTCCCTGTCATTTCTTAGAATTGAGTAATATTCCATTGTAAATATATACCAAATTTTAATAATCTGCTCATGAATTGATAAACACTTGGGTTGTTTCCATGTCCTTACAATAGTGAATTGTGCTGCCATAAACATTCGGGTGCAGATGTCTTTATAATAGAATGTCTTATGTTCTTTTGGGTAGATGCCTAATAATGCTATTGCTGGGTTGAATGGTATTTCTATTTTTAGCTCTTTGAGATATCTCCAAATTTTTTTCCACGAAGGTTGCACTAATTTGCAGTCCCACCAGCAGTGTTCCTGTCTCTGTCAATGGAAATTTTTAACACCACAATATTGCCTCAAGGTCAAAATATAGAGAGTGTAACAAGGGGGACAGCAGTATTACGTTTAGGCATCTACTTATTTTCTTTAGGCATCTACATATTTTCTTTAGTCAAGGCTACAATTTGCCTTTGCGGATTTAGCTTCCATTTCTCTCTGTGCCAGTTATCAATTTATTGCACCTCACATCCAAATATACCCTTCATTATCTGTGTCTGTCACAGGGGAATTAATCTATTTAAGCAATTTCTCCTTTGCAAAAGTCACAATGTTAAGTTTTTTTCAGTAGAGAGGGCTGGAAGAACATTATAGGAAAAAGAAGCCTCTCTTTTATATGGTTCTGTTTCTTTCTTCTTGTTCCAACCTGTGGCAGCCAGAAAAACATGGGTGGGGACATTTGGCAGACATCCTACCCCTGCACAGAGAATGAAGCCACTTGGCAAACTCATAGTTCCAACCCTAGTTTGGTGACCACTTTGCTGCAACCTTCTTGATACAGACATCACACATCCCAGGTTTTGTACAACCCTGCTGACTCCAATGCTCCAACTCCTCTGTGTACTTGCCCTGCAGCCGTGGCCCACCTGCACCTCCCACGGCCTGGAGACCTTTGGCCAGCTCTCACCACGCAGCCCTATTAAATCCTCCACTACCCAGTGGGCCACAACTGTACCTTCTCTAACTAGGTCTGAATCCCAGCTGTGGGCAGGGGCTGTCCTGGCTAAGTTTGTTCCTTCTTTGATACACTTTCTTGCCCTAGGATAGGCTCTAGGGTGCTCTCAATATCTGAATAGTTAGTTGCCTGTTATAAGTAATAATTCTTATGTTAAACTTTCCCTCTTCGAATTATTGTGTAGTTTCCGTATTCTGTTTGGACTCTAACTTTGTCATTTCTCAAATAAGTACATCTAGACTATGATTTTCTTGCCTCCCTAAAGTAGAATTTCAACGCAACTTTCCTCACTATTAAGGAAATTTGGTTTGTCAAGAAGCAGAAAAAGAGGCAGCTGAGGACAATTTTCTTGATTTGACCAATTAAAATGTTTAGCCATTGAAGATGATTTGGTCCTAGTCCTGGCCTAAGCCCACTATCCAGAGTATCAGCTCAACAAAACATTCCTCCCAGAGTCTGCAAATTCTTGTCAGTCAGAATTGGAATATAAATTTTCTAAAGACAGTATTAGGAAAATCACTTTAGGAAGAATTTAAAAATCCAAAATTCTAGTGTCAAGCTTTCTGAAAAGAACTAGCTATAGAAACCATTTTATAGATTTTTTTTATACACTTGAAGATTTTTCCTGAGCATTTAGTAATAAAGTCCTATGCACTATTGTTAAGTTAATAATCATTAACTAATAATTTAACAATAACGATATATTTTGATAACTCTAAGAAAAAATCCATTTGTTATGGACTAAATGTTTGTGCTGCCTCTGAAATTCACATAGTAAAGCCATAACACCCAATGTGAGGTATTAGGAGATGGGACCTTTGGGAGTTAATTAGGTATAAAAGAGGTCATGAGGGTGAAGCCCCAATGATGAGATTAGTGTCCTTATAAAAAGAGGAGGAGATGCCAGAGCCTCATCTCTCTGCCACATGGGGATATGGTAAAAAGGCAACCAATTAGCAAGCCAGGAAGAGGGCCCGCACCAAGATCCAGATCTGCTGGTGCCTTGATCTTGGACTTCTCAGCCCCTCGAATTGTGAAAAATAAATGCCTGTTGTTTAAACCATCCAGTCTATGATGTTTTGTTACAACAGCCTGAGCTAAGACACCATTGTTAACAAAATGTGCTTGAAGATCTAGTCATATTGAACCACTCTCTCATAATCTCAGAATAGACCATGTTCTCTCAAATAGAGCAGCTTTGCATATGCTGCTCTCTTTACCTGGGACACCCTGTCATTCAATATCTCCATTCTTCTTCTGGCCAAACCCTGTGTATCATTCAGATCTCAGCTTAGATATTTTTTCCTTCAGGAAGATCTTCCCTCTGATTGCACTTCCCCTTTCCCCACCCCCAACACACAAACATAAAATTGTATTGTGTTTCCCCATTCATATGCTCCAATCCCTCAATACAGATTAAGCTACGTGAGGGCAGGAATATTACCTTGTTCGTTATGCCTAGCACATAATAGGATAACAGTAAATACTCTTGCACTGCTATTAGCTTTTTAAAAAAAAAATAAACCGCTATATCTATAACTTCAGTCAGTTGTTCTCACATAACGTTGTTCTTAACACTTAAGAAAGGTAACAAAGTTTACAGATATAATCTATTTCAAACTTTTTATAATGTGGGAAAGGTGAGGAAGCATTTGGGAAAGAGAAATGCTTGCCAAATCACAGCTATGAGTGGTGCTCTCAAGAATTAACTAAAAATCTTCACAAAGACGACTTTGGATGCTTTACAGGTAATCCTTTGGAAACCAGTTTTGTTCATTTTGGGCAGTAAATTTTTCAAATAATGAATCTTGGCAGAGCCAGAATCACAGCTTTTACATTTGTGCTGCTGTACTACTTAGGAGAGGACTGCCTTTGTTCCTCTTAGAAGTATCATTGCCTCTGCAAAACTTTCAACACATTTTCTCAAGGCAATATTTACCTTTTGGCAGCTAAGAATGAGAGATTCAATTTCTGGAATTTCTGACCAACCTTGCATGATGTTGATAGAATGACGATTTTATGAGAATCTCACTAATGGTTTTATCTAGAAGGTGGCATTCCTTTCAAATATCCTAATTTCACTTATCTCTTTAATTGCTTATAGCATCAATACAAATATATCTGTTTTGTCAGCTGAGAGGAAGAAAATTATTGCCAACTTCAGAGTATACATAATGATGCAAATTGCTTAGCAAGGTCTATCTGCATGTAGGAATTTGTTTCTTTGCACTAACAAAAGGGGTTATGAAGTATGAATGCAGGAATAGACTGTTGCTCTTTGGAATGATATTTAAATACTCTAGAGCCAATATAAATTAGCTATTTAAGCCGACTGGATTCAAAGTATTCTAAATGGATGCCAAATTACGAAATGCATGAAACAGTGTGGGATAGACCCAGAAACTGGTCCTTAAATAACTTAATAGTATTTTTCTAAGCTGTGCCACAAACAGATGAGTACGAAAATGTGTTCCATTTTCCAATTCATAGTCGATCTAGAAAAGAAACACTTTCTTAATACAGAGTCATTTGCAGCTGGTGTTACACTTCAGATTTGACCATCTCTGCTTTTCATCACCAGCTGCAGCATAATAAGCATCTTCACACTGCCCATTATGGCAGCGATATTAGGGGTAGCCAGAGCTAAACTGTCTCAGTCTTTTAGAAGCTTAACACTACAAATGAGCATGCATAATATGCATAGAAACTAGCCATTCATGCATTCATTAAAGTACAATGTCCAAATTCTGATTATAGGCTAAAGAACCAGTGTCACTTATCACAAACCTTCCAACCCAGTGTGAAAGGTGATTGAGATCATATGTATCAATAAGGTGCACAGTTCCAAAGCTCTCCATCTTTTGGCAAGTGCAAATGAGCCAAGAAGTGACTGGCATTGATATAAAAATATGTTCATCAGGTCACAGAGTTTTGAGACATTCAAAATTGGATGTAGATGAACAACTAAGAAAATGCAGCTATAACAAGAAAATGGCATCTATAAAGTGCATATGGAAAAGTCAAAGCATTCACACTCACATATCCTAAAAAGAAAGTGTTTGCTAAATTGTACAGCTGTCCAGAAGCATGTTTTGGAAGATAGATTATGAAGCCTTATATCATCTGGCCCCTGCTTTCATTGCATATCTTACTCTGCTCTACTCAGCCACATTAACTTTGTTTACTGTCTCAGCCTCTTTTCTCTTGAGGAGAGGGATCATTGTCATTCCTGGAATACACCTGCCTTATGGCTTTTGCACTAGCTAGCTGTTTCCTTTATCTAACTTCACATACCTGACTTCTTGTCATTCACATCTCAGTTTAATTTTCACTTTCTCAATAAGCACTTACCTTCAAGAAGTCACTTAGACACTTCACCCTATTTTATTTTATACTGTAGCACTTATTGCTAATTTAATTTCTTAATTGTTCATGTGTTTGTGTGTTGTTCCTTTTCCATCTCCTGCCAGTACAAAGTGAGCTCCATGAGAGCAAAAATTTTGTCTATTTTACTTATTGCTAGCTTTCTAATATATAAAGCAATTCCTGCCACACAGTAGGCATTCAGTAAATACTTGTTAAATTCATGATCCTCATTCATGCATTATTTCATTAGGAAGAAAATGAAAATTAATAATAAGCTAAGTGCTTTGAAAAAGTAGTATGTAATATAATCTTATACCTAATATTAACCTCCTCAAATCCTTTGGAAAGTAGATGGAGTATAAAGGAATAAATATAATGTAGCAAATCTTTATCTGCATCAGAGCCCACCATAACATATAAAAATGTATATTTTTAAAGAATTAACTCCCTTAAAAAAGCATATTTAATAATTTACTTATCTATTTTCTTGGAAAATAATTATCTATTTGATTGTTAGTTCACACATCCATAGTAATAATAAAAAAAGAGACACAAAGCTAAACATTTTAATACATGGACTAATTAAAAATACTAATAACCTGATTGATTTACTCTAATGTTTTCAAAGAGAAAATATATTCTGAAATAAGGACTGAAGGAGTATCTAAAATGACTAGGTAGGCAGAAAATCATCCACAGATCCGACTGACTTGGTTCTATCAATTCCCTTAATGATTGATTTGAATTGTCTCAACACTGATTGGCCACAATGATTGCTATTGGGATTAGTGTCTGAATCAAACAAATCTCTTATTCCCCAAACTGAAATTGTGTGCATTTATCATTCTTTGTAACCACAGCAGCTATGAGAAGGATGTCTCAAATTGATAATTATTGTATCTTTAGTGTAGGGTCTTCATTCTCCATGACTTCATTTCTTAGCCAGAAAATAGCAAGAGGGAAAGGATTAGAGACTAAATTGGAGTTAGTAAGAATAAGAAGTATATGTTAGAGAGGGAATTTGTAAGAAACAATGATTTTTAACAGGTAAATACCTCACATATAGTATTAAATATTTTTGTTTGGTAGATACCAGATCATAGGCTGAAGAATAATACTAATATTATTGCCCTTATAGACAAAGAAATCTTATCTTTTAAAAAATGTAACCATTAAAAATATATTTCAGATAATAGGCAAAGAAATGATTGGGTTGTGATGTTCACTTCTGGTCATTATGGAGTAGCAGAAACTTAATTACCTTCCCACTGTGAACAACTAGAAAACTAGATGAATATATATTGAAAGATTTGCTGACATTGAACTATAGGCAAAACAGAAATGCAATCCCTGAGAAAAGAGAAACAAATGAGTTTAGTCCTATAATTGCCCAGTTTTCTTTTTAGAAGGGCATTCTGAACACTGAAACAGAAAGGCAGATCATTTGCAAAGCATGCAATTTACTAAGTGAAAAAGCCAAAAATCAGAGTCCAATGACTGAGGCAGAAATTCCAGAGAGGAAAAAACTACACAGAAAACCCAAGAAATCTGTAAAGGCTGGAGAAAACAACTAAGGCTCAATAAATTGAATTATTCCAAAGTTTACTCGGGACTGGGAGATGTTCCAACTAACTCAAGTGGAGGGTCCTTGGAACATTCAGTAGAGATCCAGAAGGTCAACTCTTAGTGGTGGAACTAAATTATTCCAGAGCAAAGTCAACTCTACATCTATTGAAACAAAGCTTAAAGATAAGCTGTAAATGAGTCAAACTGCACTGTAACTAAATTAACTATTAATAACTATCAAAACAGAGAGGGGCGGAGCAAGATGGCGGACGAATAACAGCTAAAGCAGTTCTAAGAGGAAAGTTTATCTCCATAAATGCCTATAACCAAAAGACAAGAAGATCACAAATAGACAATCTAATGAAACGACTCAAAGAGCTGGAAAAAGAAGAACAGACCAACCCCAAACCCAGCAGAAGAAGTGAAATCAACAAGATCAAATCAGAACTAAACGAAATTGAAAACAGGAAAGCTATTCAGGAGATTAATAAAACAAAAAGTTGGTTCTTTTGAAAAAAGACAAAAACATACGCTGGGGAAAAGAATCCCTCTTCAATAAATGGTGCTGGGAAAACTGGATAGCCACCTGTAGAAGGCTAAAACAGGACCCACACCTTTCACCTCTCACAAAAACCAACTCACGCTGGATAACAGACTTAAACCTAAGATATGAAACTATTAGAACTCTAGAGGAAAAAGTCGGAAACACTCTCCTAGACATTGGCCTGGGCAAAGAGTTTATGAAGAAGTCCCCAAAGGCAATCACAGCAGCAACAAAAATAAATAAATGGGACATGATCAAACTACAAAGCTTCTGCACAGCCAAAGAAATAGTCATGAAAGTAAACAGACAACCTACAGAATGGGAGAAAATTTTTGCATCCTTTGCATCCGATAAGGGACTGATATCTAGAATATACTTAGAACTCAGGAAAATTAGGAAGAAAAAATCAAATAACCCCATTAAAAAGTGGGCAAAGGACTTGAACAGAAATTTTTCTAAAGAAGACAGAAGAATGGCCAACAAACATATGAAAAAATGCTCAACATCTCTAATCATCAGGGAAATGCAAATCAAAACCACAATGAGATATCACTTAACCCCAGTGAGAATGGCCTTTATCAAAAAATCTCCAAACAATAAATGCTGGCGTGGTTGCGGAGAGAGAGGAACACTCCTACACTGCTGGTGGGACTGCAAACTAGTTCAACCTCTGTGGAAAGCAATATGGGGATACCTTAAAGCGATACAAGTGAATCTACCATTTGATCCAGCAATCCCATTGCTGGGCATCTACCCAAATGATCCAATGACACTCTATAAAAAAGACACCTGCACTCGAATGTTTATAGCAGCACAATTCATAATTGCAAGGCTGTGGAAACAGCCCAAGTGCCCATCAATCCAAGAATGGATTAATAAAATGTGGTATATGTATACCATGGAGTACTATTCATCTCTAAGAAACAATGGTGATATAGCACATCTTATATTTTCCTGGTTAGAGCTGGAACCCATACTACTAAGTGAAGTATCCCAAGAATGGAAAAACAAGCACCAGATATATTCTCCAGCAAACTGGTATTAACTGAGTAGCACCTAAGTGGACACATAGGTGCTACAGTAATAGGGTATTGGGCAGGTGGGAGGGGGGAGGGGGGCAGGTATATACATACATAATGAGTGAGATGTGCACCATCTGGGGGGTCATGATGGAGACTCAGACTTTTGGGGGGAGTGGGGGAAATGGGCATTTATTGAAACCTTAAAATCTGTACCCCCATAATATGCCAAAATAAAAAAAAAAATAACTATCAAAACAAAATCCAACTTTCTTTAAAGAAAGAGAACAAAGTCTAAACATTCAACAACATAAGATTCAAAATGTCCAATACCTAGTAAAAAATTACTAGATATTCCAAAAAGTAAAAGTAAAAATTGTGACCCATATCTAGGAGAAAAATCAATGAGTAGAAAATGTCATGCAAACAAGAGCCAATGAAATTTGAAGGCAAAAATGTTGGAATAGCTATTGTAGCTATCTTCAATTATTTAAAGAAAAATCTTAATATAATGAGGAAATAAATAAAAAATGTTTTTAAAGAATCAAATGAAGCTCATAGAGGAAAAAATAACTAGAAAGTGAAAAATTTACTGAAAAATATTAATAGCAGTTTAAACACTGCAGAAGTAAAATAAGTGAACTAGAAGATACAGCAATAGAAACTATCTAAAATGAGGAGGAGAAAAAAATCAGAACATCTATGACTTACGGACTATTACTAAGCAGTCTAACATACATATAATTGTAGTCCTAGAAACAGAGAGGACAAGAGAAAAGAAAAACCACTGGAAGAAATAGTGACCCAAAATGTCCCAATTTAATGAAAATTATTAATTCACTGATCTAAGAAGTTCAACAAATCCCAAACAGGATAAAAAAAAATAAAACAACACCAAGGTATACCATATTCAAACTTTTGAAAGCTAGTTATGAAAAGAAAAATTTTAAACAAACCAAACAGAAACACATTACATAAGGCAAAACAAAGATAAAAATAATAGGAATGGAAACCTATAGTCATCCTCTGACACCATGATTATAGGCTACTATTTTTAAAAAACTAACATTTGTGAATAGCTAAACTAGCTTAGGACAATCAGATTATGTACATCGTTAAATTGGCTTAGGTCTATAAGCAGAGATTCAAATTATTTCTTTCTTTTCTTTGTGCACACAGCTGGCCTATATATATGGCCATGTGATGAAATTTTGGCTGATGGAACATGAATGGCTGTGATTTATTCAACATTCAGGCTTGGCCTACTAAAACTTTCTACTTGATTTCCATGCTCTCTTTCTTTCTGTGTCTCCCAGCAAGCAGAAGACTGTGACATATGGGATGACAAAGACAACAGATGCTTCCCTACTCAACCTGGTAATTTGTATCTGTGACATAAACAAAAAATATCTCTTATCGTATTAAGTCATTGAAATCTTAGGATTTTCTATTTATGTCAGTTACCCTTTCTTAACCAATATAGTCAGTTTTGCAACATGTAAGAATCATACACATTTACCTGCTCTGATTTACAAACAAATCTAGCTAAAATAATAGATATTAATGAGCTATTTTACATATAAGATTGACCCAATTTATACAGTCAATAAATGCCAGGTTCAAAATTTGAACCCAGGTCTTTCTGACTCCAAACCCCTGTGTTCTTTTAACTGCCTCACATCACAAACCTCTCATACTTATTTCAATGGAAGAAGAATTGGAAAGTTGGGATAAGTATTGATTTATGTCAAATTAAGATAACTAGAAAGATTTTCTAGTTCATCAGCATGGAGCTCTGAATAATTAAATTCAAGTCTATTCTAGGAGAGTAAACCAAACTAAAACTAAAATGCAGTCTGTAACAGAGCTGCACATCTGAGAATTAAAAACACTAATTTGGCTATTCTGTTTATATTAACTCAATTCAGTATTTATAGTCTCATATTTGACTTACTTCTCTCACATAAAACCAGATAATAACCACTGATGAAATGTCTTCATTTTCATAGCTCTGAAGCAAATATCACTTTTTTTCAATATTTTATGCTTACAATATTTAGCAGGTCTGTTTCATCCATTAAAAGGTACTCACGTATTAACATAACACAAAGTAAGGAATACTACTATCTCTTTCCCTGCAGATGCAATATAATGCAAATATATTAGAACATGTGTTTTTTTCTCCTTTAGCTTCTTATAAACTCTTTGCAGTCATTAGACCAATCTCTGAATACACTGCATACTTTTCAACACATCTCTTTTAAAACACATGGTGCAATATATTATTAACAATGGGAAAACATATTTTATTTCCTTTAAAACTCTATTATTTATCTTTCTGTATATTGTTCAAATTCAAATAAATATGTCTAAAAATGTCCACCCTTTTTGTCCAGAGAAATAGTTATCACATATAATCCAGATGGAACATAAAATGACTACAGTTTTCTGGAGTATGCTTTATCTATTTCTATTCATTGCTTTAAAATATGCATATTTTTGATGCAGCAATTCTGCTTCTAAAATTTGTTTAAAGGAAATGATTATGAATATGCCAGAAGATTTATCCTTACCTTTATTCATTGCAACAATTATGTATTTATTGTGTATAACTCTCTTTGTCATTACAAAAAGAACCAGTTAAGAAGAAAATAATAGCTAAAAATATCTAAACTTTTTATTTGTAGGAAGTGAGCACTTCATTAGGGATATAACTTGAACGTTGCAATGGCATAGATAGTCTAGAGTTGTTTTAATAAAACAGAAAAAGTCTGGTGTACTTTCCTCTTTGTCTTAATACCCTGACAAATTAAAAACAGAAGAAACAAATATTTTTCAAAGTTTTGATATTATATAGCACACACCCTAAAATTTATTCTAGTTTAGAAAAATGTTCTATTATCATAGAATGTAACCAATGATTAAACATAGTTCTCTGAAACAGGTATACAGTATACTAATCTAGTTTAACTTCTTATCTGCAGAACAGTTTTAAATCAGTACTTAATATTGTTTGTAATGAAGGCTTTTATGGTGTCCTTAGAAATTCGACTAACCCCTAAGAAAATGATTGGCCAAAGGGTCTTTGAGCTAATGAGGTTAACTTTTGTGGTTCATTGGTTGTATATTTCTAAGTCCTTTATAAACATGTAGAAATTTTTCAAGGTACTTGTGGTGATCTTGGCTGCTGAAAATCCTTTATAAAACATTAGTTGTTCTCACTAATTTTTTGATTCATAATCTTATTCTAAATGCTATATTTTAATGTCTCTAAATATGATGATTAATTTGCTTCCCATCTATACTGCTGATAAATGACATTAATATGCCCCCCAAAAATCCCTGAGAACATCAATGCCTTGTGCTGAAGTAATTTTAATCTTTTTTCTTGAGACATCAATTAACTAATATTGCCAAAATATTATTATCCTATTATTATTATTTTAAATCATAAAATAATTCATTATAAGAAAATCTATCATTAAAATATATTATTTCCTGATTTGCATGGCTTTATCTCTTTTGCTCAAAAATAGTCATTTAGAAGGAAACCAGAAGAGAAGTGGCAAGTGCCCAGAGCCCTTCCTTTCAGACTCAGGTATACTGTATATGGTGTTAGGCAGAGCTTCAAAATCATTTTTGCATATGAATATTTCTTTGGCCCAGCACCATTTGTTTTCTTGTTTTTTGTTTATTTATTTATTTACCTGGGCTAGAGTGCACAGCAACCTCAAACTCCAGGGCTCCAGCGATCCTCCTGCCTCAGCCTCCCAAGTAACTGGGACTACAGGCATGCATTTGGCTAATTTTTTGTTTCTATTTTTAGTTGCCAGGCTAATTTTTTTCTATTTTTAGTAGAGATGGGGTCTCACTCTTGCTCAGGCTGGTCTCAAACTCCTGATCTCAAGCAATCCTCCCACCTCAGCCTCCCAGAGTGCTAGGATCACTGACATGAGCCACTGTGCCCGCTGGACACCATTTATTGAAGACTCTTCTTTCTTCCATTGAATTGTCTTGGCATCCTTGTTGAAACCAATTTACTGTAGATGTACATGTTTATTTCTGGACTCTCTGTTTCATTCCATTGATCCATATGTCTATCCTTATCACAGTATCATGCTGTCTTGATTACTGTAGCTGTATAGAGAGTTTTGAAATTAAAAAGTATAATGTATATTGTTAATATATCAATAATGATATAAAATATGTATTTAATGTGTTTCAATTCATTAATGTATGTTTCTTGACCAGTGGAAATGTATTCAGATGATCTCTTTAGTCCTTTAGACATGATCATATTAGTCATTTGTATCTTTCTTACATTGTAGTGTAAAAGGAATTTCTAAACTCAATTTGTACATTTCCTGACCCAAACCTAGACTCTGCCATTTCTTCCAGGTGGTATGTTTCCTTTCAGTAGAAAATGGTATTTATAGTCTACAATCTTGGCACTAGCAAAATTTACTGGTACTTGGCTGGTAGTTGTTTCTAAAGCTTTGCAATAGACAGAGTTAGAAATATTTTTTTAATAAAAATATAGCTCAGCAGTTCATACTGATACTTCCAATTCAAACCCTATTGACCTTACATCTAGATCCACTTTCTATCCTGCCAAAAATTTTAGTTCTTAAATAAAAAATTATTTATTGCTTTCTCCAACACTTCACACTCCATAATCTCAGAAGAACTATCATTACAATATCGATAACATTGGAAAATTTTTCCAGATTTTTTGGTTCTCAGTATCTTCTCTAATGACGTATAATAAGATCACTCTGTCCTACAGTTATTTGATATAATTACTACTTAAGTGGCTATGTTATCAACTCAATAAAAATTTAGGTTCATTAGTTATATTAATTTTTTAATTAACTGCTTTATAATTATGTAAATTATATATCTTATTTGTAGAAATGGGTCTGTTTCTACAAAACCAGGTACAGCCTAAGAATTCTACCTTCTACCCAGCTGTCTCCACCTTACTGCTATCCTCGTCCATATTATATTTTGTAATTTTATGGTTTATCTTTCCATTGTTTTATTTTTGCATAAGCCAATATGTCTATGCATATAAACATTAGCACACTACACACATTTTTATTCATTTTTTGTCTTTCACTTAATACAATCTGGAGATAATTTTGTAAGTCCACTTACTTTTATTGATATGTGACCAATATTGTGTCCTTACTTTTGTCATATTGTTTGTCATACATATACATATTCATATATATGTACATTTGTCTTATATATACATTTTTTTTAGAATTTTTTTATTTCATCATATTATGGGGGTACAAATATTGTTAAGGTTACATATATTATCCTTACCCGCCCCCCCTCCTCCACCAAGTCAGATCTTCTAGCGTGTCCATCCTCCCAATGGTGCACATTGCACTCATTACGTAAGTATACACCCATCCCCTCCTCCCTCCTCCTACCCGCCCAATACCCACTAAATGTTTCTTTTTTTATGTATTTATTTTTTGATATTTTGGTTACATTTTATGTCTTTGCCTCTCCCTATGAAGGGTTAGAGGTATGCCCTTCCCCTCCATAATGCTCACCATATCCCTAAGATGTGGGTCTACACCCCCCCAATCTTGGTGAGCACTACCACCATTTGAGCATCATAGTTTTTTTTTGTTGTTTTTTTTTTATTTCGGCATATTATGGGGGTACAGATTTTAAGGTTTCAATAAATGCCCATTTCCCCCCCCCCCCCAAGTCTGAGTCTCCATCATGACCATCCCCCAGATGGTGCACATCTCACTCATTATGTATGTATATACCCACCCCCCTCCCCCTCCCACCTGCCCAATACCCTATTACTGTAGTACCTATGTGACCACTTAGGTGAGCACCATAGTTTTAATCAGTCAGTACCAATTTGATGGCAAGTACATGTGGAGCATATAAATATTTTTTACTGTGTGATTTTTTTGCCCCATGTGATATATTCTATTCTACTTTCTTTTTCTTTTAGTATACCTTTTGGTATTTAGGAATTTTGTGATTTTGTTCTCACAGTTTGTCACTTGGGTTTTTTTTTTTTTTTTGAAACACATTGAATTCACAGTTTAATTTGGAAAGGACTGATTTATTTACAATATAGAACCTTCACATTCATAATCATCATATACATTTATTCATGTCTTGTTTTATGTCTTTCAAGCAAAGTTTTATATTTCCTTAAATTCTTAATATTGAATATTACTTATGTTTCTTTCAAATCATTTTACAGTTTCAGATGCTATCAAAAGTTAGATTCTTCTCTATTTTATTTTCAAATTGGTTATTTCTGGAATAAGGTATGGATTTTGTATTTTGTTACATTACTGGACTTTCTTACTAGTGCTAAGCTTAATTGAATTTTTATTTTGAGATAATTTTAGATTCACATGAAATTAGAAGAAAGAATACAGAGAGATCTCTGTACCATTTACTCAATTTCCTCTAATGACAATCTCTAAAATTCTAAAAATAATTTTCTTGAGGTTTAATTACATCTTTGCAAATTCTATTCTTAATTCTTTATCGGTGGCTGTCTAGAAATATATTTTATGATCTAAAACAAATATGAATAATTTATTTTTAAATTTTATTAATACATTCTATGTGATCACTGTTTATTTCAAATTTTAAATGATATAAAAGGAAACATAAATAACCAACAATCTTGCACCATGTGCATGCTGTTCTTTTGAAATTACAAATGCGAAAGGAAGCATTTTACAGTTAGCCAGTAACCTGCTAATATCTGAAGTATATAGACTGTGTTATGAATGTGCTTTTAAATTCTTAAATAAAATACGCGACATGATCTGTGTATCTATTAGCTGAAAGGTCATGGTGCACTGAAATCATTGGATAACTGTCTAAAGACTGTTAGATTTCTGTTTATCTCTAATAGGCAAATACCTTTTGCAACCACAGAGGCTCAGTAGGAAGCAAAAAATACTGCTTTAATATTGACTTGATAAGGGCTGTGGAGTTTGAGGGCATGCTTTCATATTCTGACAGCTGCCTTTCTTTCTCAAAAATGATATTCTAACAACACATGCTAAATTTATTGAGATGTGAATGAAACATATAACATTTGTACTGAATCATTATGTTCTCCAGATGCTTTCATTTAGAAGGAAAAGTACAAGTATGTTCTTATTCATTCCAGGCACTTATTGGTACATTTATGTCAAAAATAAAAATTAACATAAATTAAGCAATCAAATCTAGAAGAGTGTCATTTGGTTGAAACCTTTGAGCAGTTTCCATTTCACCCATCATTCCCATTTTGCAGATATCAATTTTGGTGTGAAAACGTATCAAGTAAACAGGAAGGAATATTCTTTCTGTATTTTTTACCATATGAAATTTCATAGGACAATTCCTTTAGAAAAAGATAAAGAGAAGAGTATATTTCAATTATACCTACAATGTCTAGACATTTGTATATATTTAGACTCACTTTAGTAAAGAATATAATAATGCTTTTTTACAAAGAATCTAACCGTTTGCACGCTCTTCTATCATCTCTACATAGATTTTTTAAATTAAATGTGGAAAATAAGAACCTGCTAGTATCTAATAATTAATTTTATGTATGTAATAATTTTTTCATAGACTTACATTTTATCAACAAAAGTACAAATTTACATATTTGTTCAACAGTACATGCATATTTGCAAATATCTGGTCCTCAAGAGAATAAAAATATAATAATATAAAGATGATTTTGTCTATGCTACAAAAATAAAATATTGAAGATACTTTCAAAATTATGAGAGTTTATTTTAATATTCAGTCATATTAAGCTTTTCTATAATTTCTG
The DNA here is from genome assembly GCF_040939455.1 of Microcebus murinus. NCBI lineage: Eukaryota > Metazoa > Chordata > Mammalia > Primates > Cheirogaleidae > Microcebus > Microcebus murinus. The sequence continues at coordinate 76,089,145 of NC_134114.1, forward strand.
GATCAGTATTATTTAATAAAAATATAATGTGAGCCACAAAGTAATTTTGATTTTTTAATATTCATTTTTTAAAAGTTTAAAAGAAACAAATAATTTCAGTAATACATTTTTGTTAATTCAATACATCCAGATATTATCATTTCAACATTTAATAAGCATGCAAAAATTATCACGGAAATATTTTACATTCTTTTCTCATGATAATATCATTGAAATCTGGTGTGTATTTTACATCTTCAGCATACGCCAGTTCAGACTGGCCTCTTTTCAGGAGCCAATAGCCACATGTGGCTAGTGGGGACTATAATAGACAACTCTAGATGAGCCAGATCATTATACATTATAAAGGCTATGAATAAATTCTATAAAATAAATTCTACAAATTATAGGGTGCAGAAGGTGTCAATGCCAATATCACCTAGTGCATTGCCTTGCTATGAGGAATAGAATTTTATTGAGTAAAAGTCAGCTTAGAAATCAACAAAACATATTCAAGCATAAACCAACAAAACAAAAATTCCCTGACATTTGGTGCCATTCTCAGAATCACATCTTCAGCCATAATCTTTTAAATTTTGTCTGATTATGAGATTGAAAATGCTTCAAATTGTTCAAAACTAAAAAGTTTGTTTAGGAAAGTTTGTTTCAAAAGCATCCAGGAGTTGGCAAATTTTTTCTTTTGTAAGGGGCCATGTTTTAAATATTTTAGGTTTTGTAGGCCATGCTGTCTCTGTCACAACCAATCAACTCTGCAGTTGCAGTGGAAAAGAAGCCATTGACAGTTATATAGACAAATGGAAGTATCTGTATTCCAGAGAAACTTTATTTACAAAACAGTTGGTGGGGCCATAGTTTACCACCTCTGGTCTAAACTACTTGCCTTGCAAGTAGAAGACCAGCTCAAACTTGTTGCATATTTATTGGGAACAGCAGCAAAAACCATCTCACTCCAGGTGTTCAGAAGATGTTATGAGAAAACTATTTTCTCTCCACTTCTTGGCCATTTGCCTCTCCCGGTCTAATGCTCTTACTGTTCATGATCCCAGAAGGAGAAAGAAAAACCCTCTGTCCTGTAGCAACTATACCAATTTCTAAAAAGATATTGAGGGCTTGCTTAGGTCATTTTCCCATCGTTAGATCAATCAATGCTCCCAGTTGAAGGTGGCCAAGGTAAGCTTGGCTCATGTGCTCACCTCTGTAAAGCATGAGTAAGGAGAGACACATTTGATTGCTAGACTTGCCAGATGAGAGAGGCAATTAACTAAAGGCAAAAAAAAAAAAAAATGTAATTTATGAGAGAGAAGGAAAGAACTGCATAGCAGGGACAAATTACAATGTTCATTATTGCAATGGTTTTGCGTGTCTTCAACCTTAGATTGAAGAGAATCAATGAAGGCAATGGTGCTCATATGCCTTATGGTTTGAAACAAACGTGTTTAATAAATACATATGTTAATGGTATATTAATGAAAAATTAGAAGTTACTCACCAGTATCGTCATATCTTAGGATATTGTCGTTACTGACTCTTGACTCTAGTGTGGGAAAAAACAAATACCAAGAGGACCCAGGACTTTTTCATCTGAAAACATCAGGCACTGGGGTGGGATGGGAGACAAAGCCAGGTTGTAGATGTAATGATAGCCTCATGATAAGCAGAAGGTGAATGTACAAAGTACAGCAAGAGACATCCAGTAATTCATGCTTGGAGAAAATCACCAAAGAATGGGGATTTCTAACAAGCAGGTCAAGCAATGAGGCATATGATCTATATCAGGTGTCCTCAAACTACGGCCCGAGGGCCACATGCGGGTGTTTTTGCCCATTTGTTTTTTCACTTCAAAATAAGATATGTGCAGTGTGCACAGGAATTAGTTCATAGCTTTTTTTTTAAACTATAGTCCGGACCTCCAACGGTCTGAGGGACAGTGAACTGGCCCCCTGCTTAAAAAGTTTGAGGACCCCTGACAAGGGAATGTATCCCGATGGAAGTCACTAGCAATCACAAGAACGGAATTTCAGCCTTACATTATTTGGTATAACATTCAGGTTTCTAAAACATGATTATAGATATCAGAGACAGAAAGAAGGATGAATACTGGATTTCACAATAAAAGGCACAATGATCTGAATTGGTGCTGAAGGCCATGCTAGCAATTAATGCCCGATTATTGGTCTGGAGTTCCTTCACTCTCTCCTACCCAAGGTCAAGATTTTCCTAGAATATGAGACAGGTCTGAACTCGAAGCTGAAGATCAATTCTTCAGTGTGAGAAGAGGTACAAAAGCTAAGAAAAAGAGTCTTAAGAATAAGGATATCTTAAAATATTATAAGGAAAGTTTATTTCTATTCTCTGAGATAGTTGGGTTTTTTAATGTTTTTAATGATGATTGGAGTTCTACAGGCAATAAACAGAAATTGAATACAGTCTTGGAGCTTATCTGTCAAAGTAATATTTAAATGTTTTCCATGACATATTATTAGGTTGTATCCTAATATTAATACATAATAGAGATGAAAACTATTTCCTATGGTACAAAGCTGAGAAAATAAAGCTTCACTATCATAGAAAATAGTTTTCATTTTAACCATATATTAGTTAGTGTACCATCTGAGTTCCTATAACAGAGTCCAGAACATAGTGGTTTAACCACTTGGGTAATGCGCTCACCGGTCTCGAAACCTTGCCCACAGCCGGCACTCATAGTCCGCATGATAGTTTGTGCTGTGCATTGAAGACCAATCTGTTTTGCTCTTGTGTGATGAGGAAAGCTTTAAAGCACTGAAAGCTTGTTTTACTTTACAGGCAGCTTTACTTGTCATGTCAATCAGAATAGGTAACATATCATATATGTTTTCATGACGTTATTTTTAAATGTTTTTAAAAATTTTATTTTGATAAATGAAAAATTAGAAAAGTCGTATCACAGCTGTTGGCTAAAGTCGCTGTTTGCGTTCATCTGTGGCTATCGACTATAGTCAACGCTCATACCGAAGTGGTTAAATATGATGGAATTTATTTTTCTCTAACATGACAATCCAGAGTCGGTGGTCCGACAGCTCTGGTCGTCAAGGTTATGCAGGTTTCCAGGTTTCCAGGCTGCCAACGCAGCTCAGCCAATTACAACATTAGTTTCCATCACTAAGTCCAAAGAGACTATGCCAATTGTCTGTCACCTTCCCAGTCAGTGGGAAGCAGAAAAGACAAAGGAAATGAAGAACAAGTAGTTCACTTAGAAGGAAGTAGCCAGAAAGATCGTATATCTTGTCCAGTCACATCTCATGGTAAAAACTGTGTCAGGCAGCTGTCCCTAGCTGGGTAGCTATGGAGAGGTTGAAGTGGGCTGGAGTTATATTCAATTAGAAGGAGGGGACTGGATGTTGGAGCTAGATTAGCAGTATCTGCCACCCATCATTCATGCCTTTAGAAGCATTTTATAAGTGCTTAAGGAGGGTCTATTACTACTCAAAACATTAAAAAATTATTTTAAAAAAGTAGAATACAGCCCTTGCTCTTGAGAAACACATAGCATAGTGGAGAAGCTGTCCGTGGAAATAATTTCAGCAAAGTAACCGTTATGTTGAAGTATGTATATGAGGTTCTGTGAGCAGAGAATAATGCACTACCATGTACATGAGAAACTCAAGAAAAGGTTCATAGTAGTAGTGCTTGAGCTGAATCATTGAAAATGATTAAGAGTTCACTAGGCAAAGTAGGAAAGGATGCTTCGGTCATTGAAGTCTCCACAGAACACTGGCTTTGGGAAATGGCAAGTAATCTTGTATGGGTAGAACTATTCAGAGCGCACACGTGTGTGTGCGCGCTCACACACAAACTTGTGCACATGGATATACATCTGCGTTAGGGCAGAGAAGTGAAGTGTGGAAGTGAGAAATGAGAGGAGATGAGTCCAAAAATGTGTAAAGGGACCAGATTGTAAACGGCCTTGTAAGGAATTTGGACTTGATTATGAAACCATTGAAGGAAGGAGAGTAATGTGGTAGATTGGCATTTCAGAAATGGCATTTTGGTGGAAGCACTTCTTATGAGGGCTGCATGGGAAGAAGCATTCTTCATTTTGATTTACTTAGACAAGCATTTATTGAGCAATGTCTCTGTGCCAGACCTATGCCCTCTCCTAGAAAAAGCTAATTTGTAGTGATATCAAAAGACAGAGGAATCAAGTTTGTAGCCTGGTGACATTTCCCATTTTGGTAAGTTCTCTCTTAAGACATACCTCACTCTTTAGAGGACAGAAAGGATGGGGGAAGAACAGATACGGAGTAAAATATACTTTTACTTATATTGGTCTTCAGTTTCAGCTCCATCAGGTTATCATAGCAGGTTAATCAGGTACTCATGCAAACAAAGAAAAAAAAATCAAAAAACTTCCAGCAAGTCTAGGTTTCAGACATGAGTGAATTCCAAGAGTGAGCTAAGTTTAGAAAGAATCAGTAAAAGCATCACATCTATTCAGAAAGTTGGTCCATCATCCACAGAGCAGCTCTGAATGTCATGGATGGATCTCATTTTATTTATTTATCACTACAGAAGAAATGATAGCATCAGATACCAGGAAATTACTACTCCCATTTACTTAAGATGAGAACCAGTTCCATTGGCTTTGGACAATTTCTCGCCATCAACTTAGGGATGAAAAGAATTTGAATTGGGAATTTTGTCACTGTATAGTATAATCGGATCTGGCTAGATACACACCAAACTATTTATTGCTATCTACTTTATGCTAATTTCAAATGATCTCAGTTAACTTATTAAAAATTATGAGGAACAAAGATATTAAAATACAAAAAAGGAAATAAAAAAATTCCGAAAATACCTTTTAAATATCAATGTATTTATTTTCACCACCAGATGGCATTATTTAGTTTTTTTAAATTACAAAAACATTAGCATAATACTAGCAGCAAAGTATTCAGAATAGTTTAATGTAAGAGTGAATAATCTAGTCTCAAACAAAAGAATCATCAAAGAAATGGATTAACGTGTTTCCTTTGTTCCAGCACTTTCCATCTGTACAAAATGTTGCTTCTTTTGAAATCAGCTGAAGATTTTACATGTATAAGGTCATGCTGGGGGGCACTGAGAGAAGCGAATAGGGCTATCAGTGCCCATATTTGGAAACAGATGGTTTGAAAATGAATAAAGGTAATTAGTAATAATGATGTCTTGACTGCACAGAGCAGCTGTCCTCCACAGAACTCAAGAGCTTCTTTCATTGTCTCATTTATCCTCTTGACATCTAGTCATGACATCAAGAATGGGATGGACACACCTATTTGTTTTGTTTTGTTCTTTTGCTTTTGTTTTTACCTTTAGACGGTAATAACCCTTTCTGACATAACAGGCCTACATGGTTAGATGGTTACAATTGCAACATATGAAATGCCCTGCAGGTTGTTTTAAATAATGAAACAAAAACTTTCATATCACAAATATGTAAATTTGCTTGAACTGGCAGGAAAGGAAGGTAGAGGAACTTGGAAATATTTGTCATAGAAATCCAGACCCAAGAATACTTCTCTGTGTATCAGATAGACTTTTAAACATGGATTGAGATGATTTATTCATATAGGGTTTGAACTAGAATACAAGGTACCTGATGACTAAATTAGAGATTAGTTTTGTTTGATTTTACCCCCACTGACACTATACTATCATCTTTCTAGAATCCTAAGTCTCTTGAATATGAAAAAACCTAAAACACCTTTGGTTTCTAAGAAGTCTTAGAACTTGAAAGTGTAATTTTGCTTACATGTTAATGTAAGGAAATGTTTAAATTTTTAAAACCTATTTGCTTATAAATTGTCATCTGAAAAGAGTATGCTACGTTGGGAAGTAAAATTTTTTCTACAAGGTAAATTTAAAAATATGAGTACTTTAGAATAATTTAGCTTGAAACTCTAGTACACATTCCATCATACACCAGAATAGCATCCCCAAAAGAAGAAATCATGATGAGCATTAGTGGCCTACCAGAAAAAAGTGGATCATATCTGAAATCCCTTTTTAAAAATTCTGGGTGGATCCCTTGATCCATAATCTTATTCTCTTCTATTATTTGGTAGGCTGCTTCCAACTTTTCACTCTAGCACCATTTTCTCCTTCTCCCAAACCTGCTAATCAGTATGTCTCCAGCTGATGAGGGCAGCCGTCAGTCCCTTTCTATGTGCGTTTTTTTCCCTTTATTGACTGGAGATCAAAGGAGGCCTCAAGGGGAATTAAAATTTTCATAATCAATGTCCAAGAGATGCAACCCTCTTCCCTCAGACAAAGCTCTTGATGAAGTTAATACCAGTTTCCACAAAGATTTCTCTCAATATTTAGAAATAGTATTATGATTTTTCCAGTTCTATGGAATTTCCAGAGAAGTAATATTTCCCCATAAGTCACTTTATCTATTACTTCCCTTGAACTTTTTTCCCTTTAATAGTTGCAATTCTGGATGTACCTACACAGCTTGTATGACATTATTGGCCTGTAAGTGACCTACGCCAAAGACACCTAAGGACATAGTGGCATTTCTGGGTCATGAAAACAATGCCAGTTTAACAAGGAACATCAAAGGAACTAAATCATCCCAAGGCCTGCTTCTGATTTGGGCTAGTTCTGAGGATAATTCCTAGTCCAAGGCATCTTTGAAATGACCCAAAAGTCCAGAATTCTTTTTCAAGTTCTCACGAATTCTGAGAGAGTCATGTTTGAACCCACAGTTACTTCTCACTCTTCATCTCTTAAGCAGTTACAGGCCTTGTTCCCTCCATACAATCCCAAATTTTGTCACCTGGCTAGGACATGAAATCCTTAATCATTCCAAAAACCTTTCATTAAAGTTCTACTATGCTCCAGGCACTGTGTTTTATATGTAAAAAAATGACAACAAAGAATAAAACTTAGATACTCAAGGAGCTTAGATTCTAATGACCTTTAGGAACTACTAGGTAATAACTATCAAGTAGGAGAAATGTCAAGTCACTTGACATGAGAACAAGAGTTCCTTACACCTGCAGTCTATTCCTTTTTTATGGCTCTTTAACTTTCTATTTCAAATTCAGAGCCAATGCATGCAAAAGGAAAGCACATGTTCAAATGCCAGGATTTATGTTTACTGTTGTGTGGCTTGCACAAGTTATTTAATTCTCTGGGCTTCCATTTCTTCATCAGGTTTATAAGGATAAACAATGACTCCCTCATCAGATAGCTAGGAGAATTAAATGAGATGGTATCTGGAAAGCACGTACCACAATGCTCGGCCTTCTATCAGATGCCCACTAAGGATATTTTAGAATTAACATTGAGCAGCTTTTTATTTTTTTGGCCAGGTAATTATTCATGTACTATCTCATTATTTCTCTACGGCAATTTGGAGGCAAGGTTTATGATTCTCATATCTTAAGAACACTCAGAAAGGAGGCTTGCCTAATTTCACATAGCTAGCATAATTCAAAAATCATGTCTTTTTATTTCAAGCTCAAAGTTTTTCTCTATACATTTTCAAGGAACACAACATTGTCCTGGAAGAGATGTCTCCCAAAAGACTGTCACAAGGTGTGCAAAGCTATTTAGTCCAGTTCTGCAACCCATGGGTCAAAGTTGTGCTGCTGAAGCATGCCCTTGTCAGGTTTACGTGGAAGAGAGAACAAAGCCTCCTCCCTTAGAATGAGGCAGAGAGCTTTTATGCGTTTCCCCATAGAGGACATGTTACTGCAGTCTGTAGAATAAGAAGGGAATAATTGTGTAGTAATGAGATGGGTGGATTCCCAAAATTAATGGTATCCCAAATGTGATAGCACAATTGTCATAGCCAGATAGAAGGGTTTAGCTGTGCTTGCTCCTTAGAACAAACCCTCAAAGGAGACAAAAGCTTCAGCATGAAAGGGAAGAGAGCAAGCAACAAATGCCAGAAGCCTATCAAAGGACTCAGAAGCCTTGAAGATCAGTGCTTAGCTCTGAACTAAGCTGTTCTCTGAACTAAGGCCAACATTCTACCTGCATTTGCCTTTGGAGACGAGTCACATGATGAAACGCAGATGTGTCAATTTCCCGCTAATGAACTTGCAGAATCTGGCACTTACCTTAGTAAATTTCTTGATTCAAAAAAATTTTGGAAGCAAAATGTCTAGTATTAATACATAAATTATCACTTGGATTTATTTCAGCGCTGTAAATTCACGATCCATCATTCATGTGCAAATAGTAATCTGGTAGTGATTTTGGTCTATCCCTCATGGTGGGTTGAAATATACTAACTGTGCCTTTTTGTTTTCATTTTTATACCATATCCTATTTCCCAACAGTTATCTATCATTGATAATATTTTTAGTCTACTGAACAGGAAATTTGATTCAAAACTCTGTGTAATACTTTGTACCTATTTTAGCATTATATGACAACATTTTTGGAACTCTTTTATCAAAGATTTAAATTTTAAAAACATTTTTGCATGCTTAGATTGCTTGAAATCGACATCCTTAAATATTAGCAATTAAACAATGAGACATTCTGCTGCTGTTCAGATTTTTAACTTCACTTTCCATTTTTTTTGTAGAATTTGAAGCATTGTTTATCTGTGTGTGTGTGTGTGTGTGTGTGTGTTTGTATTTATGTAAGTGTATAACAGGATCCATAAAACATTGGATCCCCCAATATTTCTAGGAAAGAAGATTGTATCTTTAATATATGACCTCTGCTTACTCGCAATCCATAGCTTCATCAATGCTTTCTTCAAACTAACTATTTTTGATCCAGGCTTTTTACCTCTCAGTTGCCTCTCCTGAACATTCATTCAAACCAGACCATACATATTTCACCTTAATCCTGCTTTGTCCAAGTCAGAATTTGAACTGACACAATTCTCCATTCCCTGTATCATTTAGAAGTCATGGAAAAATGCCTTCCCTGGGCTTCTTATTCTTGGAGGCCTTACTTAACACCTTCCAAAGGTATTGCTTTCATCTATTGCCTGCCTAGACATCTGTCAATCACCTTCATAATGACAATGCTGCCTTCGTTATAACTTTCATAAATTTCTCGCATCTTTCTAAATAACATGGTACTTGGCACACATTTTTCTTCCCAAGTCCTATCATTTGACAGCATCCTAAAAAACAAATAATACATTCATGAATTGTGAGCCACCTCAGTATCATGCTATTCTTGCCCTTCCTTACATCAGTGACATACATCTACCTCTACCTCGGGACATTTACTTTGCAAGGAGATCTCATTGTCAAAAAGCACTACTCTATGACAAGGATACCAAGTTCACTGCCTTGCTTTTCTTACTGCAGCCTCTTTCCCCAGATATCTCTTATTTCCCACACAATTCATAGTGCTTTATCTCCTCCCTCCCTGGCCCTAAATCACTCAACCCCTGCACTCCCCCAGTCCTGGATGCCTTTTTGGCTTTACTTGGTCCCTTTGTTTACTGAATTTGTGGGTTAACTTTTTCAGAGATTCATTCCAACTTAAATCTTCCAACAATATGCTAAGATCTATGAGGTGCAGAAGAAAAGTGATAGGTAATCCTTGTCCATAAGCAGTTTACAACTAAGTAAGGGAGATAAGAAATTCATGTGTGGCTGTGTCTACCTATTTCCTCTTCAAAGAAATGACAATAACCTCTGTCTTGGTTTGCCTTAAAATTAACAAAGTCTTCTTTCTAGCTTCTTAATTTCAATCTCCATTTCACATGGGAAAACACTTGTGCCTAAAGTATAGGAGGACTAGAGAAAAATAACTTTAGTTTGTTCTCTTTCCTTATAAGGACATTATAAAATTTCCCTGCATCCATTCTGAAAAGTTATTCTTGATTTAATTATTTTGGGTGCTGTCTTTAAATTTTATGGTGAATTTGAAAATAATTAACCACTTGTGATGGTTAATTTTATGTGTGAACTTGGCTAAGCTGTAGTGCCCAGATTTTTGACCAAACATCAGTCTAGGTGTTGCTGGCAAATATATTTTAGAAATGATTAACATTTAAACCAGTAGCATTTGAGTAACGTAGATTGCTCTCCATAATGTGGGATGGTCTCATCTAATCAGTTGAAAGCCACAAGAGAAAACCCTGAGGTTTGTCAAGCAAGAATGAATTCTGTCAGTAGACTGCTTTTGAACTGGAGCTACAACACCAACTTTTTCCTGGGTTTCTAGCCTGCCAGCCTGCCCTGTTGATTTCAGACTTGTCAACCCCCACAATCATATGAGCCAATTTCTTAAAATGGATCTCTCCATATATGTGCGTGTGTGTATGTGTCCTGTTGGCTCTGTTTCCCTGGAGAACCCTGACTAATGCATCTCATTATCTTGTACAAGTAGATCAACATGATAAAATAAAGCTCTCTGATACAGAAATATCTCAAATAGCTCTTGCTAGAAAATTGTCAGGAAAGATTCTACTTTTTGCTACTTGGTTTGCTTAACATATCAATAACCAACAACATAGATCTCATTATTAAAATCCCAATAAAAACAGAAAAAGTACTTGCAGCGTTAATTACCAAATATCTGGCAAAATTCAATGTGCTGCTTCCATTTTACATAAATTTATTGCTTCTCCTTTGCATTATCAAGATAATTAGTTTCAAATATAGCAGAACATAATTTAAATAAAAATAACACTCAAAAATTCATTTCCACCTCTCATCTATACATTCATTCACCAGTGAGTTACCAATACCCATTTTTTTTTTTTTTTTGAGACAGAGTCTTGCCAAGGCTAGAGTGAGTGCCCTGGCGTCAGCCTAGCTCACAGCAACCTCAAACTCCTGGGCTCAAGAAATCCTACTGCCTCAGCCTCCCTACAGGCATGCGCCACCATGCCCAGCTAATTTTTTCTGTATATATTAGTTGGCCAATTAATTTCTTTCTATTTATAGTAGAGACGGGGTCTCGCTCTTGCTCAGGCTGGTTTCAAACTCCTTGACCTCAAGCAATCCGCCCGCCTCTGCCTCCCAGAGTGGTAGGATTACAGGCATGAGCCACCACGCCTGGCCTACCAATACCCATTTTTTCAAAAAATTATGGAGTTTCCGTTTTGCTTTTATGCAAAGGGAAAGCATCTTGAGTAACATTAGTACATAAAGTAAAGAAAACATTTTCCACTCCTTACTCAGAGCCAGTTACCTTCAGAAACAGAAAGACAAGGATTCAGTAGAATAAAGAAAAACATGACTCTAGCTCAGTATGATTCATTTCTCACTGTAGAAAGGACAAAGGGGCACATTGCAGTGTTTGGGTTTTGTTGTTGTTATTGTTATAGCACAACAGGAGAACTAATCATAATTAACACTAAAAAAGTCATGTTAGTAAAAATGAACTGTAATTGGAAACAGAACAGATCTCATAGAAGATGGAAGGGCAAGAAACCAAGCCATAGTAGGAGGAGACCTGGAAGGAACTTAAATGAATTCAAGTCTGCAATGTCTGATTATTTTCATAATGAGGAGTTTATGAAATTATCAGAGACCTTATGGGTCAACGAGCTGTTATTTTTGAGAATTTGAACAAGATTGGACAAGTTTCAGAAGATGAGAAAGGTGATTCTATTTTAGAAAGAAAAATGGGATAATAACCTAGAAAATTATACAGCCAAAAACTTATTAGCTTAGCTAGAAAGAATATTGAGAGGAAATCCAGGCAAAATGATTTGCAAAACCCTTATAGAGGACAGAACAATGGGTGATAACTTGCTTGCTTTCTTAAATAATAAATTTTAAAATAATAATTTAGTCTATTGTAAGGTGACAGTCCTGGTACATCAGGAAAGAGACACAGGTTTTAATCTCTCTCTTTTTTTTTTTTATTTCGGTATATTATGGGGGTACAGATTTTAAGTTTTCAATAAATGCCCATTTCTCCCCCTCCCCCCACAAGTCTGAGTTTCCAGCATGACCATCCCCCAGATGGTGCACATCTCACTCATTATGTATGTATATACCCGCCCCCCTCCCCCCTCCCACCTGCCCAATACCCTATTACTGTAGTACCTATGTGACCACTTAGGTGCTGTTCAGTTAATACCAATTTGCTGGTGAGTATATGTGGTGCTTGTTTTTCCATTCTTGGGAAACTTCACTTAATAGTATGGGTTCCAGCTCTAACCAGGAAAATATAAGATGTGCTATGTCACCATTGTTTCTTAGAGCTGAATAGTACTCCATGGTATACATATACCACATTTTATTAATCCATTCTTGGATTGATGGGCACTTGGGCTGTTTCCACAGCCTTGCAATTATGAATTGTGCTGCTATAAACATTCGAGTGTGGGTGTCTTTTTTGTAGAGTGTCATTGGATCTTTTGTGTAGATGCCCAGCAATGGGGTTGCTGGATCAAATGGTAGATTCACTTGTATCAGGTTTTAATCTCTTACAAATTTACTGCATATTCTCTGTTAACATTATAGAAAAATAAGTCTACATACTTATGGCAGCTATAGTAGCTGAGAATTTATCAAATATAATTGGCAAACGAGGTCTACTTTTCCCTCTCCCACATAAATGTCTAGATAAGATAGGAAAGGGATGGGAAGAAATCCAAATGTCCACAGAGAGACATTATGACACAGTTTGATGCGAAGACTTGATATTCAAACTCAAACACCTTCAGTTTAAATCCCTGTTTTCTTTCTCACAAGTAATAGGATCTTGGGCAATTTACATAATCTCTCCAAGATTCACTTTCTTTATCTATAAAAATGGGAGTAATAATAATAATATTATGCAATGTAAAGTAAATGAGATTATAAAAGTAAAAGATTTAGCAGAGTGACTGTTCAATTAATGATAGCACTAGGTAATTTTAATAATTTATTAATTCATCTGCTTTTCCCACTAAATTGTGAGTCTCTCAAGAACAAAGATTACACATTTGCTCTTCCATGTGTTCACTGTATACAATAAGAAGCTTAATACTAAGTATGAGCCTGGTATAAGTTTAAGATTTTACATTTAGTGTTCATATTTTATAGTTAATAATTTACATAGGGCATATATTCCAAGTTAATGGTAAAGAAGAGGAAATAAGAACAGAGTATGCTGGACATAAGACAGTCTGGAGAAAGCAGGAAGGGAAGGGATATGCTTCATCCGACTGGAGGGAAGGCCCCATGAGCTCTGCATCGATCAAGGTGAGTAAGAGTCGGACATTGGAGGAGGTAGATTAATAAAATGGCACCAGAAGGAGGAATGCAGGTGTGAGCTTTATTCTTGACACAAGTACCTTCTTCTCTAGCCTGTTTTATATATACTTCCTGTTGGAATCACAGATGTTTGCACGAAGAAATTGTAACCTGCAGTTAGACAGAAGTACTATGATTGTGTGTGCATTTTATGACTAAAGAAAACCTACAACAGTTGAGGTCACGTGGGTGCCTTTATATATACCTCAGAAGAACCGAAGGGAAAATCAGATAACCACCTATTCATTTCTTCAACACACACTGCAGAATGCCTATTATGTACTAGGTGCTAAGGACACAAATACACACCAACAGTTTTTGCCTTCTATCTGTTCATTGGAAAACATCAGCAGGCAGATATGTAAACAAAAAAAGTACAAAAAAGGTAGAGAGAAGCCTTTGAAATATACGCAAAGCCCTGTCAGTGCACTGAGAATGAAAGTCTTAGAATGGATTTGACAGAGGAAGTAGTGGGGGGCGGGGGGTGGTGTCCGGGGTGGGAAGGCTATTACAGCAAAAGGAGTAGTATCAGTTACCAACCTGAAACTACACAGCACACCAAGATTTTACACTCTGACTTGGGGAAGCTCCAAGCTCTGACTTGGTATTTAGAACCATGCACAGCTTTTACGATAGCAGTCTTATTCGCAGCTCACAGTTTTTTCACTTTCAGTTTTAAACTGCGTTAGGTAGTTGAGGTTGTTGGGAGCTTGCCTTTATTGTGTTACATAAGTTACTAAATGATTGGAGTGTCTAAGGAGCAGTTATCAGTAAGTTATTATCAGCCCTGGAAGAGATATTCAGGCATATTTCATTGTGACTGATCCTGTGCTCAAGCATTCTTGAGCTTTTCTTTGACTTGGATAATGGGAAGCAATTATGCTTCCAGAATCCAGAGGTAAAAGAAAGCCCAGAGGACTGAATTAGACCTTTTATAATCATCATGAAATTTGACCAGTGATTGGAATAAATTTGACTAGGTAAGGAAGGACAGATACTAGAAGATTTAGGGAGAAAATTCAAGATTAAGGAAATGAAGGTAAACGTGGCTGGATATTTAAAAAATATAGTGGAAAAATGTATTAGAGTCATAGTACCTAATAATTGTCCCATGTGATACAAAATGCTAAAAGACTTCTTGAACTTGGCAAAAAAAATATCACATGTCTAAAAGAACTTCAGAAACTGGAGAGTAATTAGTAAAGTGCCATAAAAATGTGTCATAGCTCAGTTCTCTTCAGTTTTCCTATCTTATTTCCCATAAACTATGGGAATCAAATCATCAAATCAAATCATCAAATGTCCAGGTCCAAGTGTAATGGAAATACTAAGCTCACTCGTTTCAACTACTTTTAGAAGTCTGGAAGCATTCTGTTCTGTCAACGCCTCATCACTTGTTAGGAAAGCCCAATGCCCCACTACAGTAGTGCGTCTCAGTCCCTCTGTGGTGACAGCCCAGTTTTTATTTCTAATCCAGCAAACACCAATATATTTATAAAATACTATGAAAATGAATAGCTAGGTAAATGAAATTACAAAACTAGACATAAATAACACAAGTCCAAATTATTTATCATTACATTCCACATACATAAATTACTTTGTCAAATTGTTTATAAAAGTTTCTAAATGCTTGCTTTTGATGTCTTTACGTATTTCATCATGGACCAGTGACAGACAGTCATGGATCAACACAGGTCCAAGAATGACACTTGGAGTAGCGCTAACTTAGGCCCTGGTGCACACATTTCTTTCTAATGGCAGGGAAAAAACAATATAGCAGAAGAGGCAGAAGAGTGTAATGAAGTGGTGTTAAAAGTCCAGTACCAGAGGTCTGGGACCTTGTGCTCCATACCAGCTCTTTCATTCACTAAAACTCTCTAGTCCTCCAGTTTTTTCACCTGGAAAATTATGAGATTAGGCTAGATTATTTGAGCAATCCTGTCTAGCTATAAAATCCCACATTTCCATAACTAGAGATTTAGAAATGAAGTCTTCTGAAGAAAACAATGGGCTAAGTTATTTACCATGGGGAAGAGAAAATAAGCATTGTTGATTATGCTGCTACTATATTTGTATGGATGCAGTTCATTCTCTTTTCCATGACCCACACAAAATCACACACGACATAGGCATGATGATTCTTACATTCAAAAGACCACCTTACCCACCTACAAATAATCAGGAAGACTACAGTAAACTTTAGACACATTTAAATATTCTCTTGACATCTCCCTAATGATTGTAACTCTTGTGCTAGTGCCAGTTGTCATATGTATGACACTTTATAATACTGAGAACCAGAATGATGAGTACCACATCTACTAAGCATGGAATAATTTTACCATCAGGCATTTATATACATAATGCTCTTCACTGTTTAAAGCAACTGTTGCTCAACTCAAGAAGAGTTTAAATCTTTTTCATCTGGAGTAAATTCCTGCTTTGACTGTTGATTTTGTTGTCTGTTCTGGTAGTAGATTTTTTTATGACTTTTAGGGGATAGGGAGATTGAAAATGCATTGTAAGAGGATTTTTTCTTTTCATTTTCCAGCCCTTTCCTCTGTATCCATCCCAGTCTATTGGTTTTACAGTTGCCCCATGAGGAGATATAATTTATATCAGAGGAAAATGTTAACTATATACTACTCTATTCCATTTTAAAAGACTGATAAGAGATGACTGCTACTAAGAGCTGAGCCCCAAGAGATGGAAATCTAAATTCCTTAGGATAATCCTATGAGAATAATTATGGTGTGAGAAAGGTCTTGCAGGCAAGAGAAGACTTAGATATGTGGAAAGAAGTTGGAGTCTATGGAGAAATTGCTCAAGCTTACTTGTTTTTAATATAAGTCTGTACATTGACTTAAACTTTCACTAAAGTCTGCCACCATGAAAACGTCTGTGTGTAGAAGAAAGATGGCAAGGAAAGGGGGGATCCTCTAACCTACGAGAGGACCAATTGGTTACAGAGTTGAGATGCAAGTGAAACGAAATGTTGAGGAGCGTAAGAACTTGGAACCAGAAGGGGCCATGAGAATGTCAGCCCTCAAGATTCAAAGTGATTTTAAGAGAAGGTGAGGCCTCTCATAGGAAGGAGTTTGAGCCAAATATATTTTGTTTGAGCCTCAAAGAAAATAACAACCTTCCCTGAAATCCAAATTACAGTTTAGACAGTTTTCAGTTCTGGAAGAATGCTAGAATCATCTGGAGAACTGTTAATAAAAATCTCCCATTACTTGGACCATACCCCAGAACAATTAAATCAGAACTTCTGGGGGTAAGCCCCAGGCATCATTAATATTTAAACCTTTCCCGGGGGATTCTATTGTACAGCCAAAGCTAAGATCTATTGGTTTAAGCTGTGGAAGTTTCTTTACAGAATTCTTACTCTTGAACAAAGGGTACTGGAAGAGAGGTAAGCAAATCAGGTATTCTAAGCAATAGAAGGGGAAAAAAAACTGAATCAAAGATATGAGATTATTCAATTCTGCAGTAAAATTTAGTGCATGAGAACATAGAGGAGACATTCAAATGTAACTAATGTGAGAGCACCATTTTGCTTTGTGAAATGTGTTAGTGAAATGGTGAGGACAAAATTCAGATTACAAAATTTTAAAATGGAAAAGAAGAAATAGAAAGTATAAACCCCAGTTTCAAGATATTGAAATGAGATGATGAGACAAATGATGGCAACCATGATAGGGAAAGAGCTCTGTAATACCTAGGAAGCATAAATGCCAGGAGGCATTAATAAATCAAAACCAGATTTGAATAGTGTTGAATTCTGACTGTTCCTGACACTACACACATTTCCTTATAGTCACAAGTGAAAGGATTGTGAACCATGTTAATACAAGAATGAAAAACACTCCTTGGTTTTTCCTCATACGAGGAGGGATAGAGAACAAAAATTAATTATAGCACAAGATATATTTAGCTCTAATTTAATCAAATTAAAGATTAATCATAAGTGCCAATGGTTTACTTTTCTCTTGAATCTATCACACATTCATACAGGGTCATAACATAGAATACCAAATACTAATAACTTATTGAATTCAAACAAGCGATTTATACCAATGTGTGAATGTCTTGAGTTTCTATATCCCTTAGAGAGATTTGCCTTCTAAAATATAGAAGGCCTATTAATATAAATGAAGCTCTGTTTGGCAATCTGAAGAAGAAATCTGCAGCACAATGCTCACAGCAGAAGGCCTGCAGCCAAGCCTGCGCTCCAGCTAGAAATGAGCTCTTCTTTGAAGTCAACTTCTATAAACTGGCCCTAGTTCTTCACTGACTTTACTTCTGAACCCCAGGTCATCTAAGAATGCTATTTCACCTTTGCTAGGTCCCAAGGTGGCTTTGGGCCCTGAAATAGACAAAGAGAGGAGGGTAGGAATGATGGTGGCTCTTCTCATATGTGAGTCAGTGGTACAAACAACTGGGTTCAGAATATCAAACCACAATATTTTTTCTATGTACTTCGTAGAAAAATAAGCACAAACCATGTGCCATGTTTGCATTACCCTATATTCTTACCTCCAAAGAGCCCTTCAGAGCTCTCTCTGACATCCAGAGTGCCTGGATCTTGCCTATCCAGAAAGACTTTGCTGTTTTCCTCGTGAATGTGCATATCTTTCAGCAGAAAAATATGAACCTTGTCATTAGATTTCCAAGTTTCTCACTGTTTTCTCTAGAGTTTTATGGGAAAAAATTCAAAGAGCCCTTGGGGAGAACAACTATTCCTAACAGACCCTAGAGAAAGGACATTCAAGGTTTCCCAGAGGAGGTACTGAGATGTGATTAGTGAATAATAAGTCTGTAGCCAGCCTCTGCCTGGGGGTAGGATATTTCCTGGTCTACCAAGTCACGTGGAATGGTGAGCAACCTCTCAGAGTAGAAGATTGTTCCCCAGAAGTGACAGGTTCCCACTGTACCGGAGAAACCTTTCAGTTATGTAATTAATTAAAAGATCTTATTTGAAGATCAATCATCTAAAGTGAAGTAAATTTTAGATTGAATAGAGCCACTCTTGCACAGACTTTCAATAGAATTTCAGTATAGAACTTATATCCACAATACCAGGGATCATATTTTATAAATAATGACAACGTGCGACCTGTATCATGGCTTCTGTTTCTGAGAGTTATAGGACTTCACTCTTTTCCTTTGTTTTGTAATAATAGCCACCATTTATTGAATGCCTTCCATGTGCTGGGTACTGTATATAACTTGTCTTATTTAATCTCCTCACATAATACCCTAAGAGGAATATTTATGTCCC
This sequence comes from Microcebus murinus, assembly GCF_040939455.1. Taxonomy (NCBI): domain Eukaryota; kingdom Metazoa; phylum Chordata; class Mammalia; order Primates; family Cheirogaleidae; genus Microcebus; species Microcebus murinus. The sequence continues at coordinate 76,107,637 of NC_134114.1, forward strand.
TGTTTATAGATAAGTAAATAGAGGCTCACTTGTGTCGAGTGGCTTACTACAGGCCACACAGCAAACTAGTAATGGACGATTAGATTTATTTGGCTCCAAAGTTTGCTTTCTTTCATTAGACACATTACACTAATTTTCTCTATGTTTAAAGGAGCTTCGTCGCTATAGAAAAAGGAACCCTTTACTGAGATCTTCAGGCACTGAAATTCCTCTACGCCAGCAGAATTTCAACTCAGTGCTACACAAAGCAGCGAGCTTATTGGAAAGATTAAAGGAATGCTGAAGGAAGCTGCTGGTAAAATAGGGCTACACAGAGGATAAGCAACACCATGTCTGAGCTGTTAAAGGTGTATTTCTAGAGCGATAGAGACAGCATACCATTATTCTGGCTTAAGAGTAACAGGTCAGACATAATACCCCAGCTTTGGCTCAAGAAATAATTTTGGGAATATTAGGCTGAATTTATGAGGTTGACATGGAAGCTCAGAGCCATTATACTGGCTGACATAGAAATACAAAAAGAGGCCGGGCGCGGTGGCTCACGCCTGTAATCCTCGCACTCTGGGAGGCCAAGGCGGGTGGATCGTTTGAGCTCAGGAGTTCGAGACTATCCTGAGCAAGAGTGAGATCTCGTCACTACTTAAAAAAGTAGGAAGAAATTAACTGGACAACTAAAAATATATAGAAAAAATTAGCTGGGCATGGTGGCGCGTGCCTGTAGTCCCAACTACTTGGGACGCTGAGGCAGGAGGATCGCTTGAGCCCAGGAGTTGGAGGTTGCTGTGAGCTAGGCTGACGCCATGGCACTCTAGCCAGGGCAACAGAATGAGATTCTGTCTCAAAAAAAAGAAAGAAATAGGAAAGAACCCCTGTTCTTTTCATCTTCTGATCCTCAAAAGAAAGTGGTAGAGATTTAAGATTTTGAAATTGGTGTGAGGTGGGGGAAATAATAACTTAGTAGGGTAAATGGATTCATGACCAAACAAAAGTTCATTATTTTGCACAAAATATTATTGAATTCCCTTTATATAGTCAACACTGCCAGGTGCTGTGTAGGTGGACAAGATAAGTAAGGCACAATGCTTCCCCTCCAAGAGCTTATAATATGATTAGGAAATCTAAGGCATAAATACAAGTATAATTTAGTGTCAAAATAAGAGGTACTGATAATAAAAGTTATAAAATGCAGAGAAGAAATAAAGAAATGAGGACTGGAGTGCTCATTCATTCAACTAATATAGCTATTAAATACCTTCTGTGAACAAAGAAATGTAATGTAATTAACACTATGGGTAAGCAGTAGAGGCTTTTGATAAGTGACAGTTTTCAGGTAAACTTGTGAAAACAAGATCCATTAATATATAGTTAGGCAGGTCAAAGGGGCAAGCAACTTCTCAAATAAGTAGATTGTAAAAGCAACAAACATATTACAGCTCTAAGCAATTCACATATATTAGCTCAGTTAATCATCACAAGAACTCAGTGAGGTGGATACTGTTAGTATTCCCATTCTACAGATGAGGAACCAAGGCTCAGAAAGATTAAGTGATTTACTCCCTACAGCACATGAGTAGACAATGGTATAGCCAGCATTCAAATGCAGTGAGCAAAAGGCTTTGCTATATAGTCTCTCTGGTCCTCATGCTAGGGAAGACCTGCCTATGCAAAGAACAAAGTATTAGCATACCTGCTCACATTTATTACCAGAAGTTTAGGGTAACATCAAGTCTCTTGTCTTAGAGCTTGGTAGGTCTGATTAATTTCTAAGGCAATAATTCTTGAACTTTGTGGTACATCAGATCACCTGGAGAACTTGTTAAAACACTGGGATCTGAACCCCACCCCAGAATTTTCAATTCAATGGGTCTGACCTGGACCCCAAAATTTGCATTTCCAAACAAGTTCACAGATGGTGTTGATGCTGCTGGCCTGAAAATCATGCTTTGAGAACCACAAATTAAGAAAACAAGTTCCAGGCCAGGCGCGGTGGCTCACGCCTGTAATTCTAGCACTCTGGGAGGCCGAGGTGGGCAGATAGCTCGAGGTCAGGAGTTCGAAACCAGCCTGAGCAAGAGCAAGACTCCGTCTCTAAAAAAAAAAAAAAAAACAAGTTCCCAACCTTCCGCACAAATATTATATCTTGGGCCTTCTATCACTGAGCATAGAATTGCACATTTCTATTTCTACATCCCAAGATTCTCAAACTCAGCATGTCTAGAAGTGAAATCACTATCTTCTCACCAAAAATATGCTCTTGTGTTTTTTGTCATCTTAAGTGATGACACAAGTTAACAGTACTTTAGAAGCATCCTTGACTCTCTCTTCACCTGCCCACATTCAATCAAAGCACCATGGCATGTCAATTTTCTCTCTTTAATACCTCTTTCAGCAAATATTTATTAAGTGCTTCTATGCTCTAAGCTGAATTTGATTGGAAAGAGGTTGGATACCCTCAGATGTCAAAACCAGATAACCTCCCCCACTGCAGTAAGATAGAAAACCACCTTAATAGACTTGGCAGTGTCATAGAAAAGAGAGTATTTATAGGTTTTGGGGGTCTGGCTCAGATAGTTTTAAGAAAGGTCCTTCAAAGAAGCAAATGAATTGGGATCATGAATTGGGTCATGACCCACTAGTTTAGGATTGATCATCATAATGAGATGAGAGTCTTAATAAGTAAACCGTTATTTGATAACTGAGCTATTTGCCTACCTGAGCAGACTGTTATCTCAGATAACTTGATTTGCAGAAATTACCTGATGCAAACATTGCAACTATTTATTGGTTTACTCTCTTATCTTTCTTGGGCAAATGTTTCCTGGAACAAAATACTAACTCATGTTGTCACAGGTGGTCTCAGTTCTTACTGCTAATAACTATGCAACACTTATGCAGATGATTGCAGTTCTCTAAGATAGTGTACCTTAGACTTAAGGAACTTGCATACTGGTGAGCAGGCAGATGGAGTTCCAAAAAAACACCTCCTTGTTAAAGTTATTTGTAAGGTAGAAAGTGTACAGAAAAGAAGAAATATCAGAATCTTCCTGCCAAAGGACATTGTCACAGAGGAGGTGGCACAGACTCAGAATAGATAGGCAATGAGAGCAATACAGCACAGATAGAGGAAGAGGAACATGTGAAGCTGTAGAGACATGAAATATCATGGCATCATCTCCATTCTACCCACACCCCTAAGCCTAAGTTCAGGCCCTCCTGTTTTCCCTCATTATTTTATAATTCTTCTAGCTATTCTCCCTAGTCTTGTACATGCACATCCCAATTCACCCTACCCTATGCTCTGCAGCTGGCGATATATCTATCTGTAACCCAGGTACCTTCTCTTACGCCCATGGACGGAGCAATGCATAGTGCTCTTTTGGAGAGGACAAAGGATGGTCAAGGAAACACCCTGTCTTCTCTGGCTGTGTGAATTCCAGAAATGGCTCCCTTAGCTGCCCAGTCTCTCATAGTAAAAGTCTACATGCATGCCATTCAGGGATGGGGTAGTAGTGTTTTCCCTTTTTTTTTGGCTAATGAACCCAGATGTATGGGATCTCAAAGAATATCCAAATAGGTCTTTACTTGAGGTTTCAGATGATAAAATAGAAATTCAATAGAGTGGTGGAGAGAGGTTAGGGTGGGCTTTGTATGGCTTTGCATCCCTCATTTTATCTAAGCCCCATCTTATAGGCATCACTAGGGTTCACTTCCTAGACCCTTATCATGTGTCCACATAGGTGTCTTCTCCAATGGCAAAGTCTCCCCATGGACCTCTTCTTCCTTCTCCCCATGCTAACCTCTTCTTGCCTCCTCTGTGCTTTGAGCTTTTACTTCTTCTTCCTCCTCCCTTCTTAGATAGTGGACCTTCCCCCAGCAAATATCAGGCCTTTGGCCTCCTATTGGGTCTTAGAAAGCTTTATGATCTCCCAGTTATAAGCTGAGGGTGGCTAGTTTAGGGTTGAGAATCAGGCACAGCCATTCTCTCCCTCTCCACTTCTATTCTACCGCTAGTTTAGGGGAGAAAGGGAAGTTCCAGTTCTGAAAAGGAGAGGAGGAAAGGACATTGGAGTTCATTGTCTACTTGGCACTGCAGCTTAATTTTATTTTTCCATTTTTCTTTAGAGATGTCTTTTTAAAAAAAAAAATCAGAGATGTTACCCTCCAAGGGTTAATCTCCAGCCAATAACAGTGGCCAAGTCTATATACAATATTCATAGCCCCTCTTCTAGAGTAATGTTTAACTTTATTTTACTTTAAAAATAAAAGTATCTGTCTCCTGAGTAACATTACAAATACTTCCATTAACATGGCATTGGAAGGTGTCCTATCCAATCACCTCTTCTCAATTCCTGGCCTCCTGGCCCTGAGCTGCAGAAGGGAGGGATAAGGACAGTCCTGTGACATATCTCACTACATAACCAACCTCCAGATTGCCCCAGAGCCCACAAAGAGAGCACGTGACCCCTGAAGGAGCAGCCACTGCTTAACTCCAATCAATAGCTGCCATGAGAAAATGCAGAGTCTTTGTGGCAAATTTTCAATAGAAGCCAAAAATCTGGGGGTTCAAGTGAAATATTCTCGTTTTTAAACCTTGGATGATATAAATGAAAATAAAGCAAAGCTGAAACAGAAGACTCATCAGAAGAAAGTATATCTTCGATCTCTCAACTCAAGGATCAAGTCTGAACTCCCCAAAGCACAGGCCCCCAGGGAACTTGCCCTGGCCTCTTCTCCAGCCTCATCTCAAGCTGTTTTCAATAAACAGTGGATGAAACAGCAATATTAAGCTCTTATCAGCTTCTGGAGCTCCTGCTTCCTTTGCTTTTGAAAGTGTTGTTTTCTCTGCCTGGAGTCCTTTTATAAATATTGTCTACCTGGCAAATGCCTATTCCTATATCAAAACCCTTTGGAAAACCTCCTCTTGGAAGCCTTCCTGAATCAATCTCCCCAGATCATTCTCTCTGCTATATTACTTCTGTACTTTATAGCTATTGTTATTATTATCATTAGTTTCCATTTATTAATTGTATATTTTGTGCCAGAAATGATAAAACAAAGGTAATTAAGGAAGAGTAAAGTAGCTTACTGAAAGGCACAGAATTAGAGCAAGAGCCAGGATTGTAATCAAGTCCTATCTAGCTCCAAAGCTCCAACATCTGCTACCACATTCTACCTTCTAGTTCTGCATGATTATTTGTTTATATCAATTCTCCCCACTCCTTAATTGGGATTAACTGACAGCAGGTTCAATGATTTATTAATCTTTGTATCACTAGTACCCGGAATATGATATGTCTTCAATAAATGTTTGTTGAACTGAGCTGAACTGTCTTGAAATACAAATCATATCAGTTTTATTTGATATTGTTCTATCTTCTTTTCATTGTTTAATTCTTGATATTTATCTTAATTCATATTCTTCATTTTTAATCATTAAAAAGAAATTCAATACGATGTTTTTCAAATGTATTACCTTCCAAAGGGCAGAATTGTCATCATTTTGACAGTGATACACTTGATTCAGCTGATTATTTTCTGGGCATTACTTAGGAAACAGAATATTAATTCTTCAGTTCCCAAATTTCAAATCTTGATTAAGCAGGAAAAGACCAAATTTTAGGAAAGAATATTAATCATTGATTCCAAACAAACATATTTAAGCTCTAGTTGGCATGTCCTCTCTGTATCCTGAAGAATTTTTACAGAAGGGATTGAACTGTAATTATGTCTCCCTCTCTAAGAGATTGATGATAAATGTGTTCTTCATGGGTGGAAAGATGGCCAGACTTATCCACCGTGGATAAGGCATATACACACCTTGAGTTATTCCCAGCAAACAGAAGCAATTTGTGCTCAACCTTTTAACTGTTGCCCAAGTTGCCCACAAGAGCAAAATAAAGGGCTTAAGGGAAAGAAAGAGTCTGACTTGATGACAACTCTCAGTGAATAAAATCTATGAATGGAATCTTAACTGCACCAGACTCAAAGTCAGTATTTAATTACCTTTTCCCTGCCCCAGCATCCCTAAGGAATCCAGCATATTCTCATCTGTCAGAATTGCTAGAACTGTCAGTGTGGGAAGAAAAAGGAATTGGGAAGAAAGAGAGACTCTCACCTAAGGCCATTCAGAACATCAGGAAGATATGTGGAGTTTCTCACCACATGATTCTGATCAAGCAACCCCATGATTGGGCTGACTCTCACCTTTCTTTCTAGACTGTTCCTGCCACAGACAGAAGTTTTACTCCAGTGGAGGATTTGGGTGCAGAGTTCCCTCGAGGACACTCATTTCTGAGACTGAACTGAACTGATGCGAATAGATTACTTCTAAGAGATTTACTTTGAAGTATTCTGAGAATAACTGTCATGAGATGCTGAAAATACTTGTCTCGATATTTTGATAAAAAGAGGTAGAGACAATTATTCCAATCAAAAAATAAGAAAAATTGCGTACTTTTCAGGTGTATTAAGTGTAATGATTTTCTGATTAATATATTTTATCCAACTTCCCTCTTTGCTGTCTTTTATTCATAGGGCTTAAGTAAGAGTTTGTCCCCCAGCCTATCCACTTAATCACCCACATTGGGGACAAGAACATCTCACTTAACCTTCTTATGCCTTTCTGGAAGTCCCCACTAGGGAGACTGTCTTACATATGCTCAGAGTCACACCTGAATACTGCATTTCTAAATTTTATAAGCCAAGTGTCAGGCATAGTCATCCTGTTCTTTGAGATGCAAATAAAATTTTGTTTGAACAAAATGCAACATCCCTAATAACCCTTAACCTAATGTCACTGCTCCTGCTTAGAGCACCTCACCACCTCAGTCTGTCTCCAGGCTGTCCATATTGCAAAGTCCCTACTGAGAAACTCCTTGAACCTCCCATGTGGTGGTGATGACCCATATTGTACCTTCCTGTATTAGAGCAGTGGTTCTCAAAGTGTGGCTCTGGGACCAGCAGCATCAGCATGAGCTGGGAACTTGTTAGGAATGCAAATTACTGAGCCCAAAACCAGACTTGCCGTGTCTTAATCCCTGGGCATGGAGTGCAGAGATCTGTGTTTTAACAAGCCCTAGTTGATTCTGATGCTTCCTAAAATTTGAGAGTCGCTGCTTTACAGCAAAAGTATTCAAAGAGTGGTCCATAGCTCTGCAGCGTCAGCATAACCTGGGAGCTTATTAAAATTCAAATTTTCTGGCCACACTCTACCCTTATTGAATCAGGATGTCAGGATTCTGGTGTAACAAGCTCTCCAGGAGATTCTCATTCTTGCGGAAGTTTGAGACATGACTTTAAAGCATTTCCCTTTACCATTACTCCTGAAGCTCCTCATCTACTGTCTTTTTTAGCACAAGAACAGAAGGGCTGAAGACCCCAGTAATACAGTTCTTTCACATTGCCTTCCTTTACCTTCCCAATGCATACAGGTGCTGCTAAGGTTCTTGATGTGATGTGTCAAACACTACTAGGGCTTGCTGCTGAGTCTAGCCTAAGCTGACAGATCATTTCTTTTGCATAAAGGAATATTTCTCCAAGAGCCCAGTCACGTCCCTAAGGATTCTATGACAGCTAAGAAGGCTTTGCCTGCTCAGAGCACAAAGAAAAACAAAACAAAAGATACCTCTGGGATAGGAACTAAGGAAATAGAGTTTGTCAAATCACATACAAATAGTATTGATGAGTGTCAGCACTAACACAACCTGAGGACCCTGTTACAAATCAAAGGACAGAAGGAATATTCAGAAAGGAATTACCACATGTGAATATGGTGGGTTTGGTTTGACTTGAAAACTGTCTTGCATTTTATTTGCTAGGATGGCAAATTCTCAACAGAAAGAGAAAATATAAAAACAATAAGATGCAAAAAAAGAACTGACTGTGTCTCTTAAATTTGTATTTCTATAAAAGCACAAAGTGAGGGCAATGCATTCAAAATTACCCAGGTGGTCTTGCATACATCAGAAATGTAGAATATTAATTTGGAATGTTTGGAGAGTTGCTTTGAGAACAGGCATTAGAGGATCACAGTGGGAAGGCCATACAAAGATTGGGATGGGGTCAGCATGGAGAATTTCAGTTTTCACATGCAATTTAATGACAAGGTTATTGCTAGTCATTTCCTGGGAGTTACTTTCCATTACAATAGCCTCATAATCAGCCTCATAGATGGCTAACATATATATCCTGTCATTTTGCTTTTATCAATGTTCTAAGAGAACATAGAATCTGCCAAATCAAACAATATTTTGCAGAAACAGTCACCTGGAAAACATGTAAATTTGGATACTGGGTTAAAAGTTAAAGCATCATGACTGAGTTTTATCTATGTCTGTGCTCTCCCAGCAAAAGTTCTGGGCACACATTTGGGGTATAATAAAGAAGCAAAAAGTAAATTAATATTACTTGATGTTTATTGAGAGATATGTATGTGTGTGTGTGTGTGTGTGTGTGTGTGTATGTACAGGATGCCCCAAAAGTCTCCATACAAAGGAAAAGTTTTGTAAAATTTTGTAATGAATATTTTGTAAATAAAGGTATATTTAGCTACAATTTCCCATTTCCTTATGCATGGTGAATTTTGGGATATCCTACATATATAGTTAGTTAATATACTTAACTAAAAGAGGCAAAAGAAGTTTCACAAGTTTACCCCAATCTGTATTTCATCAAATCTATTTTTTTACTGCTTGCCCCATTCTTTTCCACATTGCATAACACTTCTCTAAAATTCGTCAGGGCCAATTTCCTTTTCCATGAAAAATTATTTACTACATTTAATCTGATTTAGAAAAGCAACAGTGTTTCTTTTAGCACATAATAGAGTATCTGGCCTAAGCATATGCAGTCTGCTTTTGTTAGCACAGTAATTTAATTATTTTGGGTATAAGAGTGACTAAAATTTGCATAATTCAAAGAAATAAGGCAAAAATGGCCAATTAGGATGCACAAATTATTTTCCCAGAACTCAAAAGAGACAAGAATTATTAAAAACAACCACAACAGCTAAATCAACTGCTAATGACCAGATGACAGAGTGACAGACCATAAATATATAGTAGGTATCACTCCAGCCTTCAAAACACATGCTCTCCCTCTTTTTGATTTTTCCCTCCCTATATTTTCCCCTTTCTGATGTTATGTACAGGCAGCCTTTTATAAGTTTTTCTTTCAAAATATACTTCACTTCCAATTATTTGAGTATCTCCTGAACCCCAGAATCATTTCATGAGATTATTCAGTTCACATGCCATTGAGAATAAAGAATTAAAACACAAGAAAAGGGCATAAGTTACAGAAATGTCTTATAATCTGTCCCAAAAAAATGAGTATAGGTACCCTCTTTTTAATTCTATCCATCCCCCTAAAAGTATTACACAGGACCTGTGATTATACACTGGCTTTATAACCTACTATCTATTAAGCTCTTATTTATCAGAGATGGCAGGACATCTATTATAGAATATCAAAGTTCAGAATTCTCCAGGAAGTACTTTACAATTACAGACATGTTTCTTGTTGAAGAAAAACATCCTCCAAAGAAAGTTTAAAAGAGAATCTAGATGAATATCTTTTCAGATGGGCCACAAATAAGTCCTGGTTTCAACAACTCCCCAGAGCTGAAAAGCTAAAGTCAGTTCTATAAGATCATATTTTAGAAGGAATACAGTGCTTAGCTCCTAAAGCAATAAAGTGGTTTTTATCTCTAGAAGCATACAACATCATAAATAACATTGTCATCCAGAAACAATGAACTGATAAGCACCATTTTGTGTTGTAACCAAGCAGGCTGGCATGAGCGTGAATACAGATCTGGCCACTCTACTTAGGCTGACATTTTGTACAGACAAGAAGAAATGTGTGGTGTGAGATCAATAAAGAAGTAATTAAAAGTAAAAGGCTCTTAATGATTGTAAATGAAGCTGAGAACACAAACTCAGATCTCAATAACCTAGAGTTATGACTCCAGGGCTATGGTCTGTTAACATCTGCTTCTTGGGTAGGAATGTTTTTCTTTCAAAATAACAGTGCTACGTGAATCAACAGCTTCCAAAGGAACTATTTCATGCCATCCAACCTCAGGTCTCAGACCTGAAAGAGCTCATTGATCTTTGGTGAAATCTCAGTTACATAAGTAAGAAGTTATTTTTAAAACCATACCAGATGCTACAGTTCCTCCTCATTGCTCCCACATGGATGTGCACTGTTTATTCAGAATTGAGCCAAAAGCCCTGAAATGAGAAAGTTAAGTAGGACTCTCTGACAAACCAAAAGAACAGAGCTGCATGCAATGGATCTGTAAATATTTCTTTTAGTTTTATTATTTGGCTGCTGGCTTTTGAGCTGGCCACACTTGCACACGCAAAAAAAAGCTCAGAGATTTTCTTTTTAGGAGGCACATGGTTTTCATTCTGGAACTGACAGCAGGATTCTTTCTTATTTTAAATCATTTTTACAGCCTCCTTAGTGAGAATAAAACATTAACAGATAAACTACAACCATGGCTCATCATTTTGCCAGAAGAAATGTAATGTAGTCCATGCTCTGCTGTCAGAAATAATCTTTGGTAACATAAAAGTGATAATTAATTTAGTCAAATTGCAACTAAAATTAAGAGGAATTTTTATGGCTATGATGTATCCATGGTTTGAAGGGTTCTTTCTGCTATGTATTTTTTTTTTTCTGTAACATTGGGTTAAAATTTGATCATCAGTAAAAGGAACTAAAGTGTTCAATGATCAGATCTCATTGATAAAGAAAGTTCCTGACTTTAGTTGGGTATGTCACAGATGAAATGTCAAAAACCATATAGTCTTGTCTTACATTTCTCCAGAGAATGTATTTATTCACTGTTGTAACCCTAGTATCTAGAACAGCAGCTAGAAAGTACTCAATAAATGAAGGAATGAGGGACTATATCTTAGGTATCAGAACAATCTCAGTTTTTAAAGCCATTACTATTCCTCTTTTGTTTTTTCAAATCATCAGTACCATTTTCTACAAAGTAAATGTAAATCATCAGTACCATTTCTCATCATAAAGTTTTACATTATGTCACCTCTCACTGCCTCAGATATATATTTCATGATTAATAAACACTATTATTTACCATCTAGTTCCATGTAGAACTACCAATATTATTTACAATTTTTACATGTAGAACTACCACTGTACCATTAAATAAGATTGAATCATTTCTTTGCTTAAAATTCTCTAATGCCTATATAATGCTTGAAATAAATGTCAACCTCCTTGTCAAGGTCTATGAAGCCATGCTTTCATTTATATTTTGAATCTTATCTCTTACTATTCCTTCTTGGTCTCTGTACTGAAGCTCATTTCCATTTTAGGAGTTCTGGCTTTCAATAACGGCCAAGGAGCTTGTATCAGACTAGTCCTCCTGCTGTTAACAATTAGAAACTTGGGTGGAAAAAAAAAAAACTACTGTTTGAAGGCACTGAGGAGTGACAAAATTTGTGTGAACTAAAGGAGATTCAATCTTTGAAAGAAAGGAATTCCGCTGTTGGAGATCCACATTAATGATTTTTTTTCTATGGGCACACCCCAGTATACAGCCCAGAATGGGTAGAACTCAAGCAAAATGTTATTAGCTTGAGGAATCAGAGGAGAGAACTGAGGGGTCCCTGAATGGCTGGATATTGAAAGGATGAATTCTGGGAAGGAGGGTGTTAAAGAAGAGAAAATCCCTAAGTCTATGTATAAGCCCTACTTAAATTCTTGTCTGACTCCTAAACTGCAGATAAGTAGACTGAGACTCCAAGGAGCTTGGGGAAAGGCAACAGTTCACAGAGACTTCAGATAATATACATTATAGGAGAGTGAAGATTTTGGAATTAAAGTTCTGCCCAGTAACAGTGGCTTGATAAATGCATCAGGACTTCCATTAAAATCCCAGGAGGAACCACACTTTGGGATTAAATATTACAAACAAGAACTAAGTGATTTGACAATAATTTAGCTGCCTGGTAGAAAAATAGAAATTATACTGTTCAGAGAAATATCATTGAATCTAGAGTCTCCATAACATATCAATACAATATCTAATCTGCAATCAAAAATGACTAGACACATGAACAAATAGGGAAAATATGATCCACAGTCAAGAAAAAAAGAACAGTTAATAGATAAAGACAAACCAGATGTTAGGATTAATAGACAACTTTAAAATAACCATAACAAATATAAAAAGAATCTGAAAGAAAAATTGAATATTATGTGATTAGGGCATTTCTGGAGGTATGTGGAACTTTTTTTAAAAAAAATACAAAAATTTGGAACTGAAAAAATATGTATCCAGAATAAAAAATTATTGGATGGAATTCATAGTGGATTGAATACAAAAATATATATATTAGTAAACTCAAAGACAGTCAAAAGAAATCATACATACCAAAGCACAAAGGGAAGCATATATATAATATGTATATTTTATATATGTTTCACTTCAGTTTTAAACTCAGTCCAATTTGAAAATCTAAATAGTTTTTATAGGTAGCAGTGTTTAGTCTTCTTTTCCCAAGGTGATACCAAAATGTGTGCTGAGAGCAGCTGGTTTACATTATGGCAGAGGGGAAGGAGCAGGGTCCTTGGGAATGGGGTCCTCTGATCTCTGGATGACAGCCCTTGTCTACCTGAATTCAGCTGCCTCTTTTGGCTCTCACAACTAAAGCTTGTGTTTATCAGAATTCATGGGCAGGACCAAGGCCGACTCCCTACCAAGACTCCCACCCCTACTGACTCTTCTTCCAGCTTCTGGGTCCATTGGTTTAACCTTGGCTTACACAGCTATGACAGATTTGATGGCTCGATTTGTATCAATGCCACACTGGAATCCTGAAATTTACAGCCCCCTTCCTGAGCACTGAGTAGTCTCATTGGTACAGCTTGGCCTCCAAGATGGTGCAGGTACAATCAGAGGGTTGACCACTTTTTAGAGTCCCAAATGGGAAACAAGATGACATCTGCTTCCTGCCCTCCATCCCTCCCTACCCACTTCGCTCTTAATCCCACTGGTACTCTCTAATTTATCTCATACCTTCTGGACTTTATCTTGGAGAGAGAAAGTCCTTCTTGCTTTCTCTGTAATCTCTAACAAAATTCCCAGGCCAGGAAAGGATATGTTTACTTCCTGTAGTTCATATCCTCTCCTTTCTGTTCGTAAGAACCATCTGTGTCTTCATTGTCAAAGGCTGAAGTGCAAACTGCTCTATTCTACAGAAGAATGCCATGAGCAGGGTCCTACATCTTATCTTAATACCTGAGCTATTAAGAACAGGAAGAGGATAGAAAAAATTGGGAAATCCTGCCTTAAGACAATTGATTGGCTATTGTGTTGCTTTTATAATCTCATTTGGCGAAGCAGAAGCTGACTATTATCTGCCTTTGTATTCCTTTTCCAGCAAATTCTGATCTCTCCCTAGACATATGGGCTGCTGAAGCTGACTAGGACAAAGAGGGAGGAAGACACAATAATACTTTTCAAATATTACTATTAATATTTTGTTTTATTTATGACTATGCAATATGGACAGAGCTGTAGGTTTATAAATCCATTTCAGGATAATTTTATAGTCATGAGTCTTGAAGCGCCTTGCATTTTACACAGAGCTCATTATCATGCAATGCTCAAATTGGGGAAGAGCCTCATGATATTGCTTTATAAAAGTGATTCCCCTTTTCCCTAACTCCCTGCATCTGTGTTTCACATCAAATTTAAGCTTCTCGGGATGACAGTGAAAGTAATTTGAAGAAAAAAGCATCTCAGCCCAGAAATTTCCTAGTAGATTCTTTTCTCCACATTTAATTATTACCTCCTCTGGGTCATTAGAAACTGTATTAGATTCAATGCATATCAGGCCTTGAATTATGGTTTAAATTATCACACTAAATTATGATTATTTTTAATTCCCATGTCTGTGTTTATTATTGAAGGAATTCTCATTCTTCTTTTCAAAACATGTTCTCAAGTGAATCTGGTGATAAATTTCCAAATTTACTTATGGTAATCAACAAAAGAAGATTTAGCATAGTGATTGATGGCATACTCATCTAGAGACAGATGTTCATGGGATTTAATTAAAACAAGGAAAGTTTTCAAACTTCTATATTTTGATTATATATATATAAAATAATCATATATATATATATATGTATATATCTTTCTCACAGGACAAATCCCCTCTGAAGCAGGGAATTTCAGATGTGTTGTCTCTGCTGTTTTATTAATGACACTCTCTGGTGGGCATCAATGAGTCACACAAGAGCTGTAACAGATTCCTGTCTTTCCTTAAATGTCTTGTTCTAGTTCTATCAATATAGCAAGATAAAAAACGGCTCATGCGCATAAACCTTAGACTGATGTAGCAGCTGAGTTTTATGTGCACAACTAGCATTCTAAATATTTAATATACAGGGTTCTTTGTAATTTCAGAAGAAATATGAAGGCAGTGCTCCTGAAATCCTACAAGCTAGTCCATCATTTTAAATCCAAAAGTAAAGGATTGTGGTTCAAATGACTTCAAGTTGGTATTTGATGGTTCAGAGGAAATGAAATTGTTTTGGAGAAAACCACCACACTTCTGAAAAGAAGAGAAGAAAATATTAAATGTGTATTTTATTTTCTACATGGTAGCTATATTATTTCTCATGATCAGAAAAGCATGACATAAAGCTCAATAGCACCATGAAAAACAGTTATTCCTCAGAAATTAGGTGTAGTCTCTTTTATTGGACAAATTAAAGCTACTAGAAAATATTGGAAATCATTTTCTGTAATAAAATTTTTAATATCATATTATTGTAAAAGCATCACTATTCTCTTCCTTAAGCTTCAATATCTATCACAATGTATAGTCTACCCCTATATAGTTGTTTTAATAATAGTAAGAGTATATAAAAATAAAATATTTACTGAAGAAATATAATAGGTATAGCTGTAAAAATTGTCTAGGTCAAAAAAAGAAAGCAGTATGAGTTCAAACCTCACCAAAATAGACATATATATGTATTTTATGTATATATATGGTACATACATATATATATACACACATATATGTGTGTGTGTGTGTGTGTGTGTATCTTGCTCTTTGATCTCTTAATTGTATCTACCTGAAAAACCAAAAGCCCCAATGGTAACACACAAAAAATGTTTTCAATCTGGTCAGAATTATTTAATGAAAAAGTCTGTATCTCCTCAAGGTAGCAGGGACCTATTAGGCATAAAAAGTAGCAGAAGATAGCCAGCATTCTTCTTCTAGGAAGATTATCACAGTACAGGGCCTAAAAGATCTTTGACTAATACATGCAAAATGAGAGTTTATTTAGCTAACATCAGCCGTATATATTCAGATAATACCAGGGTATTTGGGCAGAACAAGCAGACATATTGCAGTGTTTTAAGAAAGAAAATGCCCTTTCCATTATTAGAAACTGACATCTCTCACACAATTCAAGAGCTAGTTTTCCAACATTTTTCTTAAATCTCATTTAAGGTACTGAATCCTACAAATACGTCTAATTAGCATAAAAGGAACACATTTAATGACATTCTAAATATAGATCAGCATTGAAATCTGAGGCCAAGCCAGATAGGTACTTAAAATTGACTAAACTGTTTCAAATGCTATGTCTTTAAATTAATTTATGTTGAACACAGTGGGTTCCAGAGTCAATGCTGGTTGCTATGACAACAGACACTGAAAATTTAAAGATCCAGCAGCAGGTTCAATTCACTGCAAAGAGGGCTATTTTACATTAAAATTACATACCACTGCAACAGTTTCGATGAAACATGTTATACAGATACATGTGCAAGCCATCTTTTTTTTAAGACAATTTAATTAGTATATGTGAGATAACGATGTTTATCATAAAACTCAAATATTCTCCTAGCTAGATTTAAAGACTGAATTAGAATCTAAATTTCAGAAAGCAAGCAACTAATTATCAAAATGCTACACAAGGGAAGAAGGAACGATATCTGAACTAATCATGTAATAAAAACACTATAGAGTATCAGTGTATAGTATTAGCTTTACAAATGTATCCTTAGCTGGTGGGCTATTCCCACAAGATGGAAACTTAAAAGAACAACTACAAAACAAAAGAAGGAACATGCATTTATATGAATATACTGAATTTTTTTTAGCTTGATAAAATGCATAATGATTTCTCTGAAGAGTCCCTTAACTGGCTGTAAAATTGCTGGATTTGAAAATGATTGTGTTTTGTATTGTTCCAATACAGTTTTTATGGGGTCAAGGCTCATCAGTTCTACCAAATAAACATACCCAGTCATGTAGCCCAAAAAGCAGTCACCTTGTGTATATAAACCAAATGGAGGGAAACGAGATGTGAGGGGCTGTCAATCAGTGTGTGCCAGAGAAGAGGAAGGTAGAAGCTTCCAGAAGTGGCACTCCTTCCTATGTCTCCTTCCACTCAAGCACGAAGGGCAAGGGAAATGCCTGCTGGGCTATGGTTAAATGCACATCGTGATAGCCCAGTCTCCCAATCAGTCTTTAAAAACACTCACAAGCACACGCTTTTCATGCGAGGCCTTTTTCCTGTTGTTTAGTCTGCTGAAGTGTAATATCACTCTTGAGCTGGCTTGTCTTGAGATACTGATTAAAATTAGTTCCCTCTGTGGTATCCCTGATGCCAAGAGTTAATTCCACTTGAAATAGAGAGATTTCCTTTTCTGTGTTCGTTTTATAATTCTCAAATTAGTTTCCTTAATCAAGTTTCATTTTTCAAACCTTGTTTGAAAGAGGAACAGGAGGTGGTGAAGATTATAGAAAGGAGAGAATTATTTCCCTCTCCTTAAGTTGGTTCTCTATACTGAAGATTTCCCTAACACACAGGAATTAAGTCTATGAAAGATCTCAAGCATCTTAGGGATATTTATTCAGTTTGTTGACTTTATATTTTACAGTTCATTGGGATGCTTACAAATTCCACTTTATTTCTTATCCAAATTTTCTTACTCCACAAAGACAAGAATTAAAAAGAAAAAAAAAACACTATTGAGTTCCAAAATATGCAGTGTCCTTGGAATATAGACTGTGGAGACAAAAATCAATGAGAATGTCCACATTTCATATAAATTTCAGAGATAGAAAATCAAACTATTTGAATATGTGAAATCCAATATTGCTTCTCCACTCTGAAATTATAGGATATTAGTTATGTTGAAAACATGTTCATGATCAGAATAAATATTACCCATGATGACTCAGAGGGAAAAAAAATCTTCTATTAAGAAAAAATATACATGGGCTCAAAACTATTAAAACGTATTCATGTTATGTAAGTTTTCATTTGTTTCTTTTCAAGTAGTTTAAAAATAAAGAATCTGCTAAAAAAAAATGCAGTGGGTAGAGAACTATAAACAAGATACGAATTTTGTATTTTTAAAAGCGTGTGTTTATAGAATCCAAATGGAACAGTTTGTTCCATTAAAACCATCCTTCAGTCTGCAAGAATCCTTGTTAGGTATTTATAGGCCTCGAGATAGGCTCCAACTGTTAGAGTTTACAATGACTTTTCACACATTCCTGTTTAACTTATCAGAAACAACATTTATAAATGTGCTACATGGCATAAGAAATTATTTTTGTTCAATTTGTACCTCCTCAAAGTCATTCAGTGTCCATGTAGAGTAAATAATACAAAGCTGTTTAACATGACTCATTAGGCGTTACAGTTGGAAATATTTATTGCCTCTCCTTAATCATTCAAACAAAACCAAACTCTTTTGAACAACTGTCATGAGCAAGGCACTGTAAAGGAAATAATCTCATGGGGGGAGAAGATTATCCCAATACTGATCATGCAGACAATGCCGACAGGAGGTGGTAAAAATGATTTCTACTTGAATGTGTCAGGAAAGACGTTCTGGAAGAGCTGGCATTTGTTCTAAAGCTTGAGTTTGCAGAGTATAGGGGC
This sequence comes from Microcebus murinus, assembly GCF_040939455.1. Lineage (NCBI taxonomy): Eukaryota > Metazoa > Chordata > Mammalia > Primates > Cheirogaleidae > Microcebus > Microcebus murinus. Next base: position 76,125,601 of record NC_134114.1, read on the forward strand.
CCGTACTGATAGAAAATGAGGGACCTTCCACAAAGCAGGGCCAATGCAAACAAAGACACACAGGGGGAACATGTATGCTGTTCCAGAGATCCTAAAGAGACCTATCTGGAGACTGAGAAGCAGTCTAAGAAAATTTCAAACCCCAGTCTAAGGAATGTGACATTTGTCATTGAGGCAAGAAGAAAAATGACAAGAGGTGAGGTGTTCTTCAGTAAAATTCCTGTGTCAAAAGTCTGCAGATGGACTGGAGAGGGAAGCCACATAGTAAAGACACAAGTCAGAAAATTTAGCCCAAGTGGAGGTTAAAAGGTCTGGACTAGGATGATAGCAGGAGAGCTAGGGCAAAGCGGGGTTAAAAATATCGCAGAGGTAGAACGAAGAGGATTTGGTAAAGGGCAGCTTGAGCTCCTCAACTTTAAGGGTTAAGAGATGTGATATGTCAACAAATATGAATACATCAGAGTAGAAAATGTTAAATTACACTTCATTTGGGGAGTGTAGGGCAAGTGGTGATGTCTTCATTTTGCCTTTAACTAATGTGATCTTCCTTTTGATCCTTCATCCCCACTCCTCTTCTAACTAAGCAGGCAAAAAAAAGAACTACATAGCCAATTGTTTGAAGCTTAACAAAGTCCAATAATTCAAATAGTCCCTTTAGATGGTGCTTGGTCTCCATGAGATAAAAAATTCTCTTTTTTTAGATAATCTCACCTTCCCTCTTCCTTGCTCCATGAGTGGTGAATGGATGTGTAAGTGGAGGGGTGTGGGTCCATGTTAAATGACCTTGTGGTCTTGGGAAACTATGAGGTCCTTATCTATCTTTTCATCCTCTGATCCTTGGGGGATGCCCTGGGTTATCTGGTCTCTTGAGCCCTGTGGACCTGCAGTGCAGAAGCCTAGAAACTTTTAAATTTGGATTTAATTCTCTTGGCTCAAGTGATGCTCTTGATGATAGCTCCTAACCTGAGCTCACTTAATCTTCAAAGATGGACCCATTGGAGGTCTGCCCTGGGCTACCACTCAGCCCCACCTCAGGCTGTCCATTTAGCAGCTCTCGCTATGGAGCCACCTTTCCCAGCTGCACCTTTTAAATTAGACTCTTTGCTATACCACAAGGAAAACAGTGAAAGATTGGAATAAGCCATTAGGACCTGATTGACTGATCATGCTGGAAACCATCAGATTTATTTGACTATGACTGCAACGTAGGTCAATACAGGGCAGTTTGTTTGATGTGGGAAACAAGAGTCTTCCAATACCATTATAGTGTCCTCACTTACATATGTACCCTTCCCTCTTTAGGCAAAGTCCAAATAAGTAAAAAATCTGAGTAGACATCTAAATGTCTCTGCTTTCAACCCCCCTCTCTCTCTGTCTCTCTCTCTCTCTCTCATTCAACTCCTAATATTTCAGGGTCAGAAAGAGGCAGCTTTTTATTTTCATCTCGTATATCATAGCCTCCTTCTTCTAGGCCCCATCTGAGCCCCACAGTAGGCTAAGGCTGAGGCCTCCAACTCGGTTGTTAGTATAGTAGCATATTAACAACAAGATACAAGAAATTCTGTTATTAATGTGGCAACAGAAGAAACCAAAGGAATTTAGAAAATCCTTCCTCAAGACAGTAGGCTGATTTGTAAGAATATTAAGTTGCTATACAGTCCTATCTTAGATGCCAAAACCTGAATATATAATACCTGAATATACCTGGAGAGACATTGATGCCTCAAGTAGGATTAGTTGGAAGGTCCTTACGAGAAAAAATAACAGAAAAAGCATGTTATTAAATAATATCTTTCAAAATATTACCAATGTTACAAATGGATCTATACAATTAGTATTATGCAGCATTTCCAAATGAATAATTAAGAAGACTTCAAAAATGTTCACAATGGATATGGCATACGCTACTTGAAAGTGGATACTCATTCAAGACTCTAAATAAGATGTATGCCTTTTCGGTACAGATATTGAATAAACAAAGTGATATTGTGTCTAGGACTAGGTGTGACAGTGGGAATAGAGTTCTTGTTAGCCAGTTAAATAATTTAGTAAATTTCAATTGTCAATGAATTGTTTGACTATCTGATATACAAACTGAAGTTACCAAAGAGGAAGAAGAAAAAAATTAGGACTGGAAACATTTATTAAATAATTCATTTTCATAATGCTTGCCTCAGTACCCTTTTCTTTCTCTCTGTCCTGTTTTCTTCCTATATTTCTCTATTTCTTTTTCATTTAAGCTAACTACCTGCAACACTCTTCCTTAATCTCTCATTTGCCTGTATTTCTCTCCAACATGAAGACCAAAAACACTACCCAAACCTTTAATTGTGTAAATCTCCACAATGACTCAGCAAAGTGTAAGAAGTACCTCAGGTCACCAGTAGAAGTATTCATTCTATTATATATTTTTCAAGTCATCGTCCATTGTCTGAAGGACTACCTGTTGCTTCAGACCTGTTATTTACAATCTGTGTAACCATTAACAACATATTCAACCTCTGTATCTTCCATTTCCTCTTCTGCAAATAAGAATGATAGCATCTGTCCTTTTTTATTTCCTGGGTGGTTGTGAGAATCAAAACGGAGATCAAGTATTGCTTTTGAAAATTCTTTGTAGATTTTAAACTGCTATAGCCATGGTTGGGCATTATATTTTTACCTCCCTACCCATATTCCCTGAGGACTCACTTCTGCGTACCCAAAGTTGCTCACTGAAAATATCTGTCTCTCTGGCCAGAGAGAAAACCCCATCCACCCCATTCAGGGCAAACAGGAAGTGCCAATTCCTGGTCTTAAAAGTAGCTGTCAGGCAATGATGAATGAGAAACTTGTGGACAAAATATCTCAGCTTTCTCAACTGTGAGGTACACTGTCTACACGGCCATCCAGAGTTTTCCAGTGAAAATGACCCCCAGTTTAACCACACTCATAACTTACTTGATAACAAACTCTTTATTAACTTGCTTTTTTTCCCAAACTGGGATGACCTTGAATAAGCCACTTGCTCTTGAATCCTTTTCTCTCACTATGCTTCAGGGGGAAAGAAAATAAAGGCAATTATCTCTTGACCATGTCTTTTGCCTTCTTTGTCTGCCTGAGAGAAATCTCTGAAGCCTGGAAGCCTAAATCATACAGGAATTCATGTCTGAAGTGTTCTCATTTCTCCTTTTTAATCCTTCAATTAAAATCAGAATGACAAATTTTCCGTTAATAAAATACAGTGGGTGTTTCCCCTCGGATGGATGACTCACTCATCCTGCCTCTCTGAGAAGGTCAGGGAGCTGTGACTCAGCCCCATCCTCCCAGATTCATACTTAGAGTTAGCAGGTTCTTCTGCCCAAACCTGTTTTACATAGAATAATGAATTCAACTAAGAAACTAAAGGTCTTCATTCTCTAAGGGTGAAAGATCTTTGCAATACCAAATTCCCAAGAGTCATTAGTCTAAACTTCATGTTGCCTTCATATCTCTACAAAAAGTAGTATTATTCTCTTTTTGAATTAATAGAATACAAACACTTTCTCAAAATACATTTTTTAAGTGTTCATTTTAACTGGGAATCACAGCTCAATTTATGGAACTATGAAGATCCGGATTCAAATCCTGACTACAACTTTCACTAACAGTGACACCAAGTGCATTACTTAATCCTTGGGACTCCATCTCTTCTTTCCCCAAATTAGAAATAATAAAGTAGCTAGATTTTACAGTGGCCTTTAGGAACTAATGAAATGGTCTGTGTAGCCTAACACATAGTAAGCATTCATGTTAATTTATTTTAAAAGGATCTGGTAATACTGCATTCATTTATTCAATTAACATTTATCGAGCATCTGTTTTTTGCCAGAACAAATAAAATACCGTCTTTCTCCTACCCTCCAAGAGCTTATGATTTATTGGGAAGACAGATATGCTCTTTTAAGTAAATAAATAATTGAAATATATACAATACATTATATCATCTTTAACATACTATTGCATATTAGTATTAAATCAGATGATAATTATAATGAAGCTAATTTTTCTTGAATACAGCAAAAGTGCTATCCAAAATTTCTATGCTTTATGGACCACAGTAGTATGCAGACACTTGTATCTACTTATCCCATATTCAGGACATGAAATTGAAGAACATTGTAAGTCTTAGGAACGATTTTTTGCAATTACTAGAGTGTTAGCGTTTGAACGGTTGATACTGAGAGTGCCGTTCAAGCCCTAGGTCATGGCAAATGGGAAGAGAAGATTATAACCATGTAAGGCTTTGTAGTGGTCCAAGAGAATCAACTTGCTGGTCTGTCTACCTTATCATGTCACTTCACTAAAATTACCATAGGTGTCATAAACTGATAGCAATTGGCTAAGTGCTTAAAGGCCTGGGAAGTTTAATATTCTTCTGCCAAAAATACCTAGTAATATTTTTGTCGATCACGGTAGCAAAAGCTCACCCTGCTTCCTGTCCTACACATTTCCAGCATGCTTTGTTCTTATCTGAGAGGGTTTTGTGTATGCATGGCATGCTCTTGACCCAGCTTACCCCAAACCTGTTAATTTCCGTAGCTGATCCCCACGTGCCATTCCTTAAACGGGAAGCACATGGCACACACACCCTCTCAGACCTCTCTCACACCCCCTGAGGATGGGCAGGGTGCCATTTGCTCGGACAGGTCAACAGAAGACCAGCCTGCTGATGAAGTGATGTGTGCTCTGCCAGCAGGTCTAGTGAGTTCTTCAATTAAGACAAGAAGAGATGTAGCTAAAGCTCACAACTCACCCATAAAGGATTCATAGTGTTAATTCCTGGGTCTCAGATCTAATTCTTAAATTGCTTGTTCCTGATACTCTATAAAATCATCACCAACCTTCTTAAAATTATGATAAAGTTATTTCTGTCAGCACTTGGAAGGTCAATCAAGCCTTCACCTTAACCTTGTTCTCTCATCTTCGCAAAAGCAAATGCTTAATTTTTTTGAGAACCATTTGCCTATAAGAAATGCATTTCTAATAATTATTCCTACTTTAGGAATAATTTTAACTACCTTAATCTCAATTGTTCAAATCTCAGATATGCCTTTAATAATGACAAACATGGCTTTATTTCAGCTCTTAAGCATTATATTTTCTCTTATGAATAAAAGGATCAATCCTACAATTAAACATCAATTTGCTGTTGTGTTTTTAATTCTAGAGGAAGCTTATGTTTGGAGAGACGTTACGAATTACCTTTTCCAGTACAACTGACTCTTTTCTATTAACAATTCCATCTGTTATTTATTGGGGTGGAGAAATGCCGAAGGTCAGGAAGAAGTGGCACAAGCCAAGGAACAAACACCACTGTTTTGAGTTTGTTGTTGTTCTGTGCACACCACAAGGGAGTCAAGGAAATGAACAGAGTCCCGGGCAGCTAAGGGCCAGGAGGTGCGAGTCTGTTGGGATGGTCCTCCAAGTTGTTGGTCTACACCTCCAAGATGTTCCCCACAGAATCATCAGTGTTGCTGCTTCTCACTTGTGACTTTCAAAGGGTGGTAGAGGATGTTCAGATACATCACAGATTATCTTAGTACTTTAGTACAGACAAGATGAAGTATATCTGAAAAGTTTAGATACATACTGGAGGAAACACGATTAACTGAACAACTCAAGGTTATTGCTAGCAACTCAATGACAGATGGATAACCCGTGAGATGCAGGACTGGAAAGAGATGGTAAGTCATAGAGATGGAGGAAAGGCTTTCTATTGAGTTCTTTGAAAAGAGAGAGAGTTCCCACCTTGGCAACTACTATGACTCACCCTCATTACTTAAATTTGAGACCTATCTATGCAGTACAAGTCCTTCATTGTACAAATTATAAAACTGAAGTTCGACTTTCCTTAGATCAAACCACTACTTAGTGGCAGAGCTGGATTAAAATCTAAATTTTCTGCCTCTTGTCTCAGTCCTCTTTTTACTCTGCCTAGGCTAAAATGCACCCAGAATCTGAATGTTTTTATAATAACCAAAAATAATTATCCTTTTTTATTTATTGAGTGTATGCTATGTTTCAGGCACTGTAATAGAAGTTTTATCTAGCATATGCCATTTACAGTTTAACCATACCACAACAGTTTAAATGAAATAGATACTGTTCTATCTATATTGCATTAATGAAGCAATACTTGGTGAAACTGAATTATGTGCAGCATAAAATCTAACAACTAGTAAGTGGCAAAACCACCATTTGGATCTATGTCTGTATAAATTCAACTACAATTAAGAGGCAGGTTGTGAGGTTAACTGTGGCCAAAAGATCTACATCTATAAGTTCTCTTCATGCCCATTACTGTGGTCTTAGTTCAGGATCTTATCCTTGCTTAGACTATTGTAGTAGCTTCCTAATGAATCTATTTGCATCTCTTCCTGGCTAGTCCATCTTCTATACTTACAACAGAATTACATTTTTAAATTCATAGTTTATTATAAATTCTCCTGTTATTTTCCAGGTCACACAGTTTATAAGTGTCAAAGTGAGAACCATATACCCTGGACTTTCTAATTTTTAGTTCTTTTAGATCTGGGTCTCTTTTCATTCTTCCTCATTAATTAATATAAATATAACACATTAATTCTAATGGTAGTATCTGAAATGTTATATAGTTATTTAATATTAGAAGATGAAGTTGTAAATCTAATCTTGCTATATGTGATACTAATCTATTGCAAATGGCTGTAGAAAAATTGGTGACTAATTAAAAACCTAGCTAAGGATAATATAAGGAACAAAAGTAATGGAATAATCTTCCCTATAAACATGAATATATAAACATTAACAAATTAGAATAAAAAAAATACTTGTGTCTAAATTAGGTTTATTCCGTGAATGCAAGGGTAGTTTGAATTAGAAAATTTAGTATTTAGAAAAATCATATAGTCATCTCAATAGATGGAGAAAAAATGTTTTATAAAATTCAACATCTGACCATAATAAAAATTTTGAGCAAACTTGGAATGAAATAGAGTGAAGGACTAGGGTGTTAATCCTAAAAATGAGATGAAATAAATTAGTAGTAACTAAACTATTAGGTAGAAATCTGGAAGAAATTACACATTGAGCATTTTGTTAGTGTTCTAAGTAGTCTGTATAAAAAGCACTTTCACCTGTTTAACAAAAGATTAAGAAGTCCTTCGTATTTCATTAAAATATGAAAAATATGAAATTTTTCATATTTTCAAATCATCCCCTATATTAAATTATTAAATATTGTCATGTATCTCAGTTTCATTACCCTGTAAGGCTACACAGTCAAGAGAGTTCCACTTCTGTTTGTAAGTCAGTTTGTTTTGTTTTGTTTTGTTTTTTTGAGACAGGGTCTCACTCTGTCACCCCAGCTAGAGTGCTGTGGCATCGTCATAGCTCACTGCAACCTCAAACTCCTGGGCTCAAGCAATCCTCCTGCCTCAACCTCCTGAGTATCTGACACTACAGGCTAATTTTTCTATTAATATTTCTTATAGAGACAGGGTCTCACTTTTGCTCGGGCTGGTCTTGAATTTCTGACCTCAAGCAATCCTCCCACCTGTAAATCAGTTTTAAATCTCCAGGGCTTGAGTTTGATACAAATGAATGTGAGGCCAAAAAAGAGGAGGAAAAGGAATGAGGACAGACTGAGCTACACACACACACACACACACACACACACACACACCCACACACACACCCACTAGGTCATATCAAATACTCTTAATGGAACAGAATTATGCAAACTATTTTTTACCACTGCCTACTCATTATTTCAACAGCAACACCAGCCCAAATCACATAGTTTAATCTTTACTTTTGCCTTTCAAATAATAAATTCCAATATAAAGACCAGATCAAATATTTCAGAAATGTAATCCTCTTTAGGGAGAAAAGAGAAAAAAAAATTCCACCTGTTTATAGTTACAGAATTATAAACACAAGTGTTAAGAATATTTAGGAAACTTCATTAAATTGAGAAATGAAGAATTCCCTCTAACTATAAACCGGTGGGAGAAAAGACAGACTGTATAAAGAAAGAAATATCAGACGAAATCATAGAAAGAAGGAAAGATGACACATGATGAGAGAGTTCTTTCTGGGTCCCCAAACACTCCAATCCCTAGCATTAATATATTTCTGAATCATTTCAACATTGCTGTCCCCAGGTTTTAAAAGACACCTCTGTAACCTTATAATCAATTATCATTTTGCCCAGCTGTTATTTGCAACCAAAGATTTCTAACTATAATATACATACTTAATGCCAATAGCATAAAAGTTGATGCATAAATGGATTAAGATTTCTTTTGCATTTTTATTCAAAGTTCCCTTCAGAGCCCCAGGCTCACCTGAGGTTAGCAGACGTTTGTTCAATTCAAAATGAAACCTACTGTGTACAACACATATGACAACTTGGGAAGGAAGGTCAGGAAGAAAGGTCTTTGATCAAATAATTAATTTTTTAGCCAATTAAATAGCCTGGCAAGCCATGTAGCTGTGCAACCTTCCTTCTCTTTTTATGAAAAAATAAAATAAAAAAGCTAATTGGCTAAAAATAATAGTACCAGGAACATTTACAAGGAAAACTGTTGCAGACTATTTCTTGACATTGTTAAATTTTCACTTCCTGTGTCCCACGTCTAAGGCACAGCACAATATTGATTTTCACAATGATAATACCGAGTCATCAAGAAGTAGTCAAAATAATTCAAATATATTCTGTTTACCAAGGGAAGGATTCATGTTATATAGTTTTGAATAAGGCCCATGGAAAAGTTCTGAAAGCACAAGGAACAGTCTTTAAGTTTTCAGAGGAACAATATGTAAAGCTGCAGATGATTATCAACTCTGGTCAAACAGACCCAGGTTGGAATCCTGATTCTGTCACTTACTAGCACCTTCGCCAAGTTGCTTTACCTACCTCAGTCTTTGTTTCTTTATTTGTAAAATGGAATTAATGATATGACATGTCTTTTAGAGTCGTGATGAACACACAATGCATTTAGCAAAATGCCTGGCATATTGTAAGCATTTCCTAAATCTTACCTTGCAGGACTAATTTTATTACTTTTTGTATACCAGGACACAATCAACCCAGACCCTGAAAAAATAGAGATGATTTTTGAAGTTAAAATATATAGTGATGAAAATATAGTTCATGCTTTAGAGCAACATTAGACTTATAATAGTTACAGACTGGGCATAGTGGCTCACGTCTGTAATCTCAGCACTTGGAGGCTAAGGCAGGAGGATCACTTGAGGCCAAGAGTTTGAGACCAGCCTGGGCAACAAAGCAAGAGCCCATCCCTACAAAAATAATAAAAAATTAGCCAGGTGTCGTGGCATACCTCTGTAGTTCTAGTATTCCGGAGGCTGAGGCAGGAAGATCACTTGAGCCCAGGAGTTCCAGGTTATGGTGAGCTATGATCATCCTACTGCACTCCAGCCTGGGCAACAGAACAAGACCTTGTCTCTAAAAATAACAACAACAACAATAATAATATTTTTAAATAGTTACAAAGCAACTATTATGCTACACACTAACAGTTAAGATATATTACTTCTGTACATTTATACACATGTAAGTTGAGGGAATACATTCTCACATGAGAGAGGATGCAGGAACCAGGTATACATTTGTTTAGAGAAAAGAATGCAAGCAGCAAGTTTGCAAAACAATAAATAAAACTGTTCGGTTGGAGCACAGAATTTGTACATGGAATAAGTAAGAAGCAAATGAGGCCAGGCTTAAGAGGACCTCACAAAAAGAAAGCACATTGAAAAGTTTACAAAGCAAGTGCAAAATATATGTATTTTTAATTGTTTTGCTCTCCCCTTTTCTAGGATGGACGTTCTCTCTGGTGCAGTATAAGGAGTAAGTTCTGCTTCTGCCTCCTCCCAAATGTTTTCTTGTCTTGAGACTCCCTGAGCCTAGACAAACTGTCATTTAAAAACTAGAAGCTAATGGAAGGGCCTATAAGGGTGTGGGCAGGCAGAGCTGGGCGGGGGAGGGTGCCCTGGAAGCAATTGTACCTGAAAGGAGGGGGTCGCTTAGGGACCACACAACCAGGTTTATTCCTATTGTCTTGGTGCCTTATTACTCAGACCCTCTTTCCCTATAAAGAGTGTCCCAGTTTGGACAATAGATTGCTATGGCCATTCTCCATATAAAGCACCTGTCGCCAAGCCCTTGAGCACAGAGGTGTCAAAGTGAAATAAAATATAGAAACACATCTCTAAGTTTAAAACATTTTATTTGGAAAACAAGAATTGTAGTTCAGGGCATGCACACAGACCAGGCTGTGTTCGGTATGTCCGAAGGACAGAGAAGTGTGAGAGTTTTATTAGAAAGAGAAATGTGAGGTATTGTTTTGAAAGAAAGATTACTGGCACTAGAGAAATTTGGGGGAGATGGCAAGCTCTGTTTGGTGAGTGACAGTGTTAGGTAAAACCAGTCTTAGAGTTGTGGCAGGTCCTTTCAACAGCTATACTACCAGGTAAAACTGGCCTGAGGATTCCAGCAGGCCATTTCAGCAGCTGAGCTTGTGGAAAATTCCATTCCTGAAGCAGGTGCTATGTGCCCCAAGTGCTTTTACCCCCGACCCCTCAACTCTGATTTAGTTGGGTGTGACAAGAATGACCCTTTTTGTATAATTAACTTTCACAGAGGTAATAGTAAAGCCAGTTCAGCCTGAATTATCTTAAGTAGAAAGTCATCCAGAGTACCCGTTAAACTGTTTGGTATCTTTAAAAAAGAACAACTAGATTATATGAAGGCAGGGCAGAAGCAATAATTTATAAATGTATTAATTGGGTTTAATCATAAAGTCCAAAGAGAGCACTCCAATAAAATATACTTGCATGACTTTTAAAGTTCTTCAAAAAATACTCTAAAGAAATTGTGGGGAGAATAAGTTCAGTACAGTAATAGCTCATATTTTGGGGCATTTTTCATGAGATAGACACCATGCTAAGCAATATCGCCATCATGTATAGACTCACCAATTAGAGAGCCAGGCACTTTTGTAGGAAATTTATATGCACCACTTCATTTAATCCTTATGAAAATCCTCCGAAATGTGTGCTATTATGTGCATTTTGCATGCGGGGAACTGGAACACAAAGAGGTAATTTCACCCAAGAACTCATAGCTGAGAAGTGACAGCGTATAATCCCAAGCATTTGACCCTATAGTGGGCTTTTTTAACCACTACACTATAATAACTCCTAATGTGAACAAAAGCCAAAGTGCCTACATTTCATGATCATTAGATGGTACTTTTGCTACAAATAGTAGCGTTTGCCATAAGGGCCGACCTAGCAATTTCTGACTCCAGAGTAGGTGCTCTTCTGGTTCCCTGAGCAAACCCTGACCCACATATCTCTGGTATGTATTTTCAGATACCTCTAAGATAATTTTGTCTCTTACCCATGTCCCTCAGATAGCAGGATATTCAAGAAGAGAGTTGTCATCACTTCCCTAACAGGCTTCTGACTCAGAACAACAGATTTTACTTGACATATTTCTGGGCCTACAGAAGGAAGCCTGATTCCAATCTGTAAAGATACTGACATCGGGACTCTATCCACCAGTATTGTCCAGGCAGATAAGAGAAGTTACTTTGACATCGTGTCAATTAGGAATGATTTCAGCCACCAGTAACAGAAATTCCAATTGACACAATTTGGCATAAACAAATCAGGGTTATTTTGCCACCACCAAGACATCTAGCGTTTTGTGGTTCTGATATTGTTAATACTGCTCAGAGCCTCTTCCTGCCTTTGGGCTCTCTATCTCAGATGTGTGGGTCCCCATCAAGCTTGTGACCTCCTGATCTTTGGTGGCCCCCAGAGTTTCACACCATGCTGTGTTCAAGACAAGAAGACGAAGTTTGCAGTTCCTGCAAACTGCATCTGACCCTTTTATCAGAAGACTTTAAAATACATCCTCTTAGCCACCTCTAGAGGAGTACATAGGCTTCTAGCTTTGAGAGGCAGACAGTAGAGATGGAGATCAGGAATATGTGTGGGGTTGGCCAACCAAATGTCTGCCACAGGAACCAAGATGTGACTTGTGATCTCGTGGTGGATGACTCTATCCTTTCCCTCCACACTGAAGTCTGGGAATGTAGGGAATAGGGAAGGAATCTGCATTCTCCATATTCTTAGATACACAAATTTTCCTCCTCCCTAAAACCCAATATATTGTTGATCATAGAAGTAGTGATCAAATCTCCTTTACTGTTTCTCCAACTTTATACTGAATGTGACACCTCTCTTTTTCTCCCCTTCTCTCCTTTCCCACCAACCTGAGAAGCTTTGGACTTGAAAATCAGTATTAATTAAGAGCATTATTAGCATATTGATAAGTGCATTGAGAAAAGTGTGGAAGAATATATATACACACATCTGTGTGTATGTGTGTGTGTGTACAAAAAGTATATAGCACCACTGTTGGTGTTTGTTGCTAGGGGATGACAGAGATCCTTCACTTTGTATATATACTTCTATATTTTTATATTTTCTGTACCACTTGAATTTTTTTATACAAGTATATATTACTTTTGTAACCTGTACAAGCAATGAAGATATTATAAACAGTTAATACATTTCTCATTAGTTTTTCATGCTTCAGGCAGAATAACCCCAGTTCAATTAATCTTCCCGAAGGTCTTATTTTCAAACCAACTTTGTGCTTTATCCCTGAACCTACACCAAGGTCTTCAGATATTCTTTAGTAATGAGCGAGTTTGCATGATGTACTAGTTTGTTTTGCGCTGCTATACAGGAATGCCTGAGGCTGGGTAATTTATAAAGAAAAGAGATTTATCTGGCTCGTGCTTCTGCAGACTGTACAAGAAGCATCGTGCCAACATCTGCTTCTGGTGAGGGCTTCATGGAGCTTCCAATTAATGTGGAAGGTGAAGCCAGGAGCACATGTGTCACGTGGTGGGAGAAGGAGCAAGAGAGGGAGGAAGGGGTGCCAGGCTCTTTTAAACAACCAGCTCTCATGTGAACTAACAAAACATTAGTTCCATTTTCTTGGAGAGGGCACCAAGCCATTCATGAAGGATCCATCCCTTTGACTCAAACACCTCCCACCAGGCCTCGCATTTCAACATGAGATCTGGAGGGGCCAGACATCCAAACCTTATCACATGACTTAATCCACTCACAAGTCAGATTACTAGAGCGCTAAAACATTCATAAGAATTCCTTTCTCTTTCAAATTAGATTTAAAAGCTTGCCCTCCAAAGAAGTGTCTATGTGTCACAGAACATGCTAATCCTTCACAAATTTTGCTTGCATTTTAACTGTCATGGTATCACCGCTGCTGGTTTATAAAAACTGACTTTATTTCATCAGGCTTCAGTATTGAACTAGTGCCTTCTACAGGGAAACGTCCTAAACCCTGTTCATCAAGCTGAACATATTTATTTTGATTGATAAGCCTGGTAATTTGCCCTAGAGCTTTTCATTTCAGCGATTACATAATAACATCCACTAGTCTGTAATCTTCATATGATAGAAGCAACTGCAAATTTTGCCTAATTCTTTCTTCCTAGAGACATGGAAGTCAGACTGCCTAAAAGGTGAGGGTAGAGAAATGTCAACTGAAAAAGATTCACGAAGTCTGTATATTTAGAAAGGAGACTTCTTATAAAGGTTTACAACCTGAAGGCTGCCCACACTGACAGACTGGGAAATGTAGCCTTGGCACAACCAAGAGACTGGCACTTCAAAGAGGAAAGGATAAGACAGGAATTTATGCTGAATGGACTGGTCAAATATACATATTCAACAGGTTACAGGAGGAGCTGTGAATATGCATGAAGGAGACTCACACACATGCATGCTGGGTTTACATGTATGAACCATACATACATCCATGAACACTTTGGGATATAGATTCAACATTTAAATGCATTATAATTAGGCCTTATACATAAAAAGGTGAAATGTAGGGCATGAGTCTATGAATTGTGCATTCTCAGAGGACTGGAGCACCACTCTACAGCTAACAGTAGTTTATTAAGAAGAAACTCTGGAAACTGTCATGTCAGAAACATAAATAAAAGAGAAGGACACTGGGGGTCAGATGAAGTAACCAGAGGAGTCTTCCGGGTTTTTGTTCTCTTGAACTGGCCTTGAATAAAATCTAGTAATGATTAGTTAGGACACAGGCTGAAAACAAATGGGATGTGACCACCTTCTTATCCTGCCATAGCTGGAAACTCTAAAATTTGTGGGTTTTAGCCAAAGGAGAGTCTGTTAGTCTGTCAGAGGGTTTAGGACTTTTATTTAAGTCCTTAGAAGGATAATGCTTTTGACCACAAAATTGAGTTGTGGCTTGAGTATTCAGCTGTAAATTCACAAGGTCCACAAGGGTCATGACCAGAAACGATGCCATGGTTTTGTTCAGAAAGCTATTCTCAAATTCATCAAGCTCTTCTTTTTCTTTACTATGTACAAAAGGATGACTCTAAGGCTTCTGCTTGTATGCCTGGGAAGATGATGAGCAAATATTTATTCATTGATATGAGAAGATGATGGATATTTATTCACAGATAAGGTGAATATAAGAGAAAAGGAATATTGGTGGGAAAGAGAGGCATCTCTCCAACTTTCCAGGAAAAGAGGTTAAACAATTTCCATCTTATACTTTCTTTTTTACCCTCTGCATAAATACTATTTTCATGTCTTTTTCACCACAAGCTACAGTGAACATTATGTCTTTTTTTTGCCTAATATTTTACATTCTACTTTTATGACACTCATACTAAGTATGTGGACAAAAATGTTATAATAATACAAGTCCAGTAATTTTAATTATGCTAAAGTAGTTGAGAAATGGAAGTTAGCAACAGAGCTTTATGAGTGTCCAAAATAAATACTCCAATGTTCAAACACCAAAACCTATGAGATTCTTCTGGAAAGCACCTTTGTGTTCTATTTACCCTGTCTTGACACCTACTACTAACAATCTTGATCAGTAGTGATGATAATGATGATAAAGATACTGATGATAGATCTGTATCGTAGGCACCATGATAGGAATGTCACATTATCACTAATAATCCTGACAAGCATTTTAAGTATTCTAAGATTAGACATTACTTACCCTCATGTTATAGATAAGAAATTGAGACTGAGAAGTTAAGTAACTCACCCAAGCTAATAGGGGCAAAGCCAGATTTGAACAAGGCTATCTCTACTGTACCATACTGGCTTCCTGCACAAGATTATTATTTATGTTCCCCAGTGTTACATCCTTGGCTTTCTGCTTTTCTATTGTAACATTTATTCATAAGATAAGTCATCTCGTCCAAATGTATGGATGCAGCCACTATCTGGAAGCTAATGACTCCTAGAATTACCTTCCAATTCAGCTTTCTTTGCTGAGTTCTAGATATTATATCTTATTTCCCCTAGGCTATCCCTATTTCCATGTGCAACAGTCACCTCAGACTGAGCATTTCACAAACTGGTACTTTATCTTTTCTACCACCTTCCCATACCTTTTCTTCCTTTCTTAGCCCTTACCTTCCTAATGGGCAATACCATACACCTAGTTGCCCGAGCCAAGAGACATTCTTGACATTTCCTTCTCCTTCAATCCTCACATCCAGTTGAAAATAGAATCTTATTGATTCTACCTCCTTAATGGTTCTTGAACTCCGAAATCCATTCTTTCCTCTCCACCTCCACTGCCAGAGCCTTACGACATCTTATAATATTTTGCCTGGTTTACTGCAACAGAGTCCAAGATTCTACTCCTGAAGTCACTCCAGAACCCTGTGCTTTATGAAATTTGTTTAACTTCTCAGATAAATGTCTCCATTTCTTTTTTGTTTTTATTTCAGCATATTATGGGGGTACAGATTTTAAGGTTTCAATTCAAGCCCTTTCCCCCCTCCCCCCACAAGTCTGAGTCTCTGGCATGACCATCCCCCAGATGGTGCACATCTCACTCATTATGTATGTATATACCAGCCCCCCTACCCCCTCCCACCTGCCCAATACCCTATTACTGTAGTACCTATGTGTCCACTTAGGTGCTGCTCAGTTAATACCAGTTTGCTGGTGAGTATATGTGGTGCTTGTTTCTCCATTCTTGGGATACTTCACTTAGTAGTATGGGTTCCAGCTCTAACCAGGAAAATATAAGATGTGCTATATCACCATTGTTTCTTAGAGCTGAATAGTACTCCATGGTATACATATACCACATTTTATTAATCCACTCTTGGATTGATGGGCACTTGGGCTGTTTCCACAGCCTTGCAATTATGAATTGTGCTGCTATAAACATTCGAGTGCAGGTGTCTTTTTTGCAGAGTGTCATTGGATCTTTTGGGTAGATGCCCAGCAATGGGATTGCTGGATCAAATGGTAGATTCACTTGTATCGCTTTAAGGTATCTCCATATAGCTTTCCACAGAGGTTGAACAAGTTTGCAGTCCCATCAGCAGTAATGTCTCCATTTCTTAAACCTAAAAGTTCTGGAGCACAAGTAAATGTTCTAACTGGACTTCTTAAGCTGAACATAGTAAATATAACTTTACGATTACTAAATGGCTGCACAGTTTTATAAACAGAATTTTTCAATTCTTTTCTCTGTTATTCTTGCACTGTGTACATGTGGTCAAAGTACCTTAATGTTTTATTTCTTACTTTATGTGGTCTTTTGTCTCATCCCCTTAAAAGTCCATTCTCCCACTGGCTACCGGATTGATCTTTCTAAAATGTAAATCTGATTTTCTTATGGTCCTGCTTGAAATTTTTCTTGTTTTTGTTTCTATTTATTTATTTTTATTTTATTTTAGCATATTATGGGAGTACAAGTGTTAAGGTTACATATATTGCCCATGCCCCCCTCCCCCCTTGAGTAAGAGCTTCAAGCATGTCCATCCCCCAAATGTTGCACATCTTACTCGTTGTGGTTGTATATACTCATCCCCTCCGAAATTTTTCAATGGCTCCTTACTGTCTCCAAGACAAAAATCCAAGATCTATGGATGAAATAAAAGAAGCAGTCTGAGGCCATTTTCCTGTAAAGACAATTGACAACCATTCCTATATAATAGCCCCTGAGGTCATTAGTAGATTATGTTCAAAACAATGACCTAAAATCACCCAGTAAATGTATAGTTCTATTCACCATATTGAACCTAAGAAGTTAAGAATATTGCATTTAAAGAAATTTCCTGCAGAAATCTTTTATATATATGTGTGCCTAAATAAGTAAATGCCAGTAAATTAGAAAATTATGTCACTGTACTTTCAGATTTTTACAAGATAGAAAATTTTACATGAGGCATTAAGTGAATTATTAAAAATACAGGATTAGTCTAGGGTGCCATGAGGGGTTGAATCCAGGTCATAGGGGAAATTAAATATGAGGAGACTTAGACCACACTTACATAGCTCAAGAAAAATGGATAAACTTATGAAATATAAGAACTGAAAATTCCCCAGTCATTTCCTAATCTAGAGGTCACAACTGGTGACTGCAGGTCAGATTTTGCCTCAAGGTAGATTTTATCTCATCTGCACATATTTTTTTTTTTAAATTACCTAACCTTGCAATGTAGGGAAGAATTTTAATATTCTAAGTCCTTTCTGAGTTTCATACATACACTGGTATCAGTCTATGAGCTGTCAACTGGCCCACAATGAGATAGCTACAAAAATTGAGCATAAGCTTTTAGAAACTTTAATAGCAGTTTGGCAAAGTAATGCTGTCTGTTAAATCCAAACACAAAAAATTGAGTCTTATTGGGTTTTTTATTTTATTTTTCTTAGTAATTCATTTCTGTTGTATTTTACAAAACTGTCAGTTTATAATGAATTTGAATTTTTTAAAAATTAAACTTTATCACAGATAGCTTGAAATGTGCTGCTCTGGTTTACCATAATCTCCACAATTCCCCATTCTTATTTTAGGCCAGTTTCACTCAAATGCCAGGTCCCTGGTGGCATCTGAGTTGAGACTTCCCTTCCCATTCAATTAAATTCATTTACAGATGAGGCTGGAAACCAACAGCAGTTACGGTAGTAAGTGTCTTGCCATAGTCTCAAAGGACATTGCATCTCTCCACACATTATATAAACCCAGTAACATTTGCCTTGTGGCTTAAAATTTCTAAGCCTCTCAAAAGATCTGCAGATAGATGTCTAATTGAAAGCTGTTATTAGTGTATGATGGGTACACTGAGACACACATCATGTGCTACCCTCCTTAGAGCAGACAGTAATAACAGAATTCATGAAAAAGCAAGGTGGCCCAGAGTAGGCTAGAAGCAAGCTCAAACAGTTGGAAGATATTGCAGCCAGTGAGTATAAATTCAGAGCCATTCGAATGCTTCCTTTCTTTCTTGATTTATCCGTCCTTCAAACCAATGTGATCATCTGATTCCAGAAGCCAAGTACTTGGCTCCCAGTTACAATTTTCTTTACAATTTCAGCTTACTGAAGCTTATCATATCTCTGTATGCTACAATGAACACAGCAATACCCTGATCTTCCAGAGCAATTACCTCACCTGTACCCAAGACACATCCCTTACTTACCTGGAAGCAAAGCTGAGAGTAGAAACCTCCCCTGGTGATTTCCAAGTCTTTCCAACTGTGTTAAATACAAACTTAATCATTTGGTTTTTCTCCCTTGCCTGTCATCATAATTTTTAAAGACCTCTCTTCCATCTCACTCACTGAATTCATCTCAAGCTGATTGAAAGTAATAAGAATACCTAGTTGAGATCCATGACTGTCCATATGTTAGTTACAAGAAGAAAATCAAGACTAAGAGAGTGGAAGCATAGCTGGAAAACTAATCCCTCAAGCTTAATTCCAGATTTAAATCCACGAGTGTTTTGGAGGTGGGTTATAAATTTTAATCCTGGACAAACAGTGCTGTAGAAAAACTGGGCTCTCAGTTCAGAATGAAACCACAAAAGGGTGAGTTTTCATACATGATACTCCTCACTATGCTAACACATAGAAAACAGAATATTAATTTATTGAATGAATTGATGGATCAATCAATCAATGAAATTGCTGTAAGACTCACTTGAAAGATTCCTCTTGAGGTGGTTCTTTTCCCAAACTATCTTTCCTTTGCCAAGCCCAGACTCTGTAAGTGCGCACCCCACTTGTACCATGCCAGACATTTGCTGTCAGTCCACCATCAACTATGCAGTGCCCAATGTGGAGGACCACAGACCTGCAGCTCTAAGAGTACATGGGACTCTGTTGTGGCTGGCAGAGAGCCCTGCCTGGGAGCTGACAACTACAGGAAATTGATGAACAATCTTCTGCAAGTAGGGACAGAGCTAATGAACAAACCTTCCCCAACTTTGTAGGGGAGGGGTGTGGCTAATTTTAAAAAAAGAAAGATATTTTCCATATCTGGGTTTATATTCTTCTCCACACAAAGGTCTGCCTCCAAAAAGACATTATATAGGGAAAATTAATTTCATTTGCACTGACCACCGTGATACTCATGCCTTGAAGTAGTTTCCATACTGTATAAATTCAAGAAGAGAGTTACCCAAACTAAAAATGTGGTTAAATCAACCCTGGCAATTAAAAGGGTAACAGATGTTGTGGCCAGGCTGCCCTCACACATTGCCAGAAGTTTAAGTCATGATTCTAGACAGATTGTAACATTTTCTACAGTATTCTGAATGGAGTCATTCTAACAACTAATACTGCAGAGTTACTTACAAAAAGATTGTTTTTACAGAGAACAAAGAGGTCCAATACAATCTACATAACCTGAAAGACTAAGAATTTTCTGCTAGATCCAAAGAGTAAGATCACAATGGATTCAGAACTACAAGCAATTTCCACAGTATGAATATTCCTCTGTAGGTTGGCCCCGAATAACCACAGGGAAGAAGGAAAAGCAATTGTTTCCAGCTTCTATAAGGTGTTTTTTATTATAAAGTCACTGGTAAGTGTTGAGATTTTACTCCATAACATTGTTTGCAGCTGGCAATGGAATGCCTGGTGAAACTAGGAAGTAGATTCTCCCTGGTCCTTCTGGCTGTATACAGCATTTAGGAAACTCACCTACACATGACACTGTCCTGGGCACTGAGCAAAAAAGTGATGCACATTCTCTAGCATCCCTCACCCCTCCATCCATGAGGCCAGACTTACCGTGGTTAAGAGCCTTCTGTGAGATGAGATGAAGCTCTCAAAATTTCTCCTACCATATAGTTGCAGATATTTAAAAATCTAACATGTGAGTTTTTTGTACCACATGTATATTTCAGAATAATCAACAGTTTTAAGCCACAATCTACTACAAAAACTACTGAACAGGAAATTAATTAATAGCTTTATCAGTTATAGCTCAGACTTCATAAGTTACCAGATTATAGGGAATTGCATAGAAAATGGGGAGACAGCTCTGGGATGCTTTTCTCTCTGCTGCTTCACTTTTACAGATTGGAGAACAAACATTTCACACATGACCTTGCCATGGAGCAAAACCTGTGTATTTTCCTCAGTAATTGTAGTAGTGGACAGAGCAGAACTGGTATAAAACAGGCTGACCTTAAACTTTACCGAATTCATTAGTTAGTTAATGAAGAAATGCCTACATAACTCTAAGCATCATTTCTTCATATGTAAAAACGGAATGGGTTGAATAAGAGCACATTTTTTAACTTAATTCATAATTCCATAATTTATAAATTACTACTTTAATAATAGTAAGTTTAATTTTGTAATTGTATGTAAAATAATTTTAATAACCATTCCACAATTTATAAGTTCATAAATTTCATGATTCTCACAGCTAAACTTTAGTTTTCTGTTACTTAATCTACACATACATCCTTACCAGTAGTTCCTGATTTACCTAGCTCTTAACCATAATTTGATTAATGTGTCTTCTGTGATTGGATTTTACTAGGAAAAGGTCTTCAGTACATGCAAGATGCATTTTAAAATCATGATATATTTTCAAAATTGCCAATGAGTATGTGGATGGTTATTTCACCATTTAAAGCACGAGAAATAGTTTGATAAGGCCTGTCCAGCCATTGTTAGTATAATAAGAGGTAACCTGGCAGCCAAGAAGAGTGGGCTATAATCCACATGCGTGAAAAATGTCAGCCTCATGGTACTAGTTAGTGTGGTTGAGTGAGCATGTGTACTGGTGAAAAATGTCAGCCTCATGGTACTAGTCAGTGTGGTTGAGTGAGCATATGTACTGTGCAGCCGTCACATTCAAAATGACCAAACGAGTAGAGCAATGAGCAACGAGCAGAGCATCAAATTTTGTGTTAAGCTTGAACATTTCTCCACGGAAGCTGAATTTGGATGATTCAGAAGGCTTTGGGGGACGATGCAATGAGTGCAGTGCAAATAAGTGTGGCACAAATGCTTCAAAGATGGTCAAGAATCTGTTGAAAGTGATCCATGTTCTGGAAGGCCTGGAACAAGCAGAACAAGTACACTCCCTCTCCTGAGGCAATACCTGTCACAGGAACACTAGAATCATACAGCACGGTTACACATTAGCCACGTAAAAACTCCCAAGTGTGAGCTTAGCTCAAATA
This sequence comes from Microcebus murinus, assembly GCF_040939455.1. NCBI lineage: Eukaryota > Metazoa > Chordata > Mammalia > Primates > Cheirogaleidae > Microcebus > Microcebus murinus. Next base: position 76,147,175 of record NC_134114.1, read on the forward strand.
CTGCCAGTTGTTAACACCAACCCCTCTGCAGTGGCGTGTGCCCACCTGGATACACTCATAATCTTTCAGTGGCATGATCCCGTTTTATAGAAAGATAGAAAACCTCTTTAGAATTATACCTTTAACATAGTGCATGCTCCGCATATTTAAAAAACACTAAGAAGATTTTCTATTTTGTAGAAATGTTTGTTATATGTGTGTGTGACGAGAGGGGTTTTCCATACATCTTTTGCTCTGCTTTTATAGCATTTGTAAAATGCTGTCGGTTCGCTCAACTTTGTTTTTATTTCCAGTCATTTGCTTCTTCTCCAGGTTTTGCTCAAATGCAATGCCTGAGTTGGGAAGCTAAAGGCCTGGGAGTGGTGTTTTCCGACACATAGAGACCAGCAAGCGTTAAGAAAGAGTAAAGCTTAGTGATGCAACTGAACGCTATATTCATTTGTTTAATGCAAACTGGATCAAGATCCAAGGCAGGAAAATGATTCTAACCTTGTGTACAGAAGCAGCACAATTTCACATCAGCACACTCGCCTGTGACTGCTGGTAGCCTTTGGTGACAAGGCATGGGTTCTACAAGTTGTGCAAGGTTTTGGTGATAAGATATTATTATTGAGCACAACACAAACTTTTATCGCGATGACCCGCGATCACACTTTCATTAAAGGAGTATTTTCATCAAATGTTAAAAAATTCAGTCCTATCATTGGCTGGTTAATTTTTAAAATGTGATAATGTGAACAGGCCTCTGTCCTGAGCTCTTTCCTTCCATTTATATCTAATTAATACTTATTGAATGCCGAACATGTGCCAGTAACAACATTAAACACTTAACATGCAATAATTATTTTTAATCCTCACAACAATGCTATGAGGTCAGTAGTGTTAGCACCTTATTTTACAGATGAGGAAACTGAGGCACACAGATATACCATAACAAAGAAGTGATGCCAGGGTTCTGCCCCCACCACTCAGTCTCTACTGTACTAAACTGCTTCCCATGAACCCTGCTGTTTCCCAGAGGAGAGCTTTGTGGAGGGTCAGGCACTGAGCTTTGGATGGACCCATTTAACACACTTTAGCTCTGAGTAGCTATAAAAGGATTTGTTCGACTCTAACTGTTCGCATTTCTCATGTTCCAGATATAACAGCAAACCTGGGCTACTCCAGTAAGGGCCTAGCAGTCTAAGTTATTCTGATAATGAAAAAATAGGAAGATTTTTGTGAAACTTAATCTTCAGGGCCCTTCATTTTCGTGGGCAGTTTCATGGGCACTTTCGTGGCCCTGAAAAGAGCTTTTGGTAAGGCATTCACACGAATATTTTTATTTTGTATCTGAAAAATTGAAAATTTTAACTGCGATCAATTAAGACTATTGTCCTTTTCCATTCCAACTTCCTCTCTGTCATACTTTCCTATGTATTTGCTGGCATTGAGGCAGCCACAGGCATTTTGAGATCCAGCTAAGGGAAATTTGAAATTTAAATTCATTCAATATGGGTTTATTGTGACTCCCGGTGACGTCTATATAAACATATGTTTGTGCATTGCCACTGATCCTGGTGCGGGAATGGCTTCCAGGAACGGCTGAATGATGATGATTCATCCACAAGAAGCTACAGGGCCAAGCGTTTTATTGTGGTTTAAGTATATGAGTAGTGGAGAAATGAGGTTTGAAAATTCAGAGCCAGAAACTAGTCTGTGGAAAACTCTCCTAATTATCAGACATGTAGAATTGTGATAAGGGAAACTTATTCTCATCAATGACTAATCAAAGCTGGAGTTTTCCCCTTTCATCAATATACTCAGTAATAAACAATTATAAATGCACATCTCTATGGACCAGTACAAAAAAGAATTTGTCAAAATTTCTGTGTGTAAGGAACAAACCTGAAGCAGTACTACACAAAACAAATAGAGCTGTATGTAAAGGCACGTGTTTTATACATCCCAATGTATTAGGTCAAATCCTAGTATATGTGATGCACTGTCCTGGTGATGACTAGAGGTTCCAGATGAAATGTCATGCATAAATGCTACCAATTCAACAAAATGCCCTGAAGAAACAAATATATCTATGACCTAGCTCCTATACATATTTATTCAATATATGTTATATTATTAATTTGATTATGCAATTATATATTCATTATAGCATAGCACCAATTCCAAAATACATTACTTTTAGTTATTTCCAGAATGATTGAGCATATCGACATTTAAAGGCATAAAGAAGCAAGTATTGGCCGGGCGCGGTGGCTCACACCTGTAATCCTAGCACTCGGGGAGGCCGAGGCGGGAGGATTGCTCGAGGTCAGGAGTTCGAAACCAGCCTGAGTAAGAGCCAGACCCCGTCTCTACTATAGATGGGAAGAAATTAATTGGCCAACTAAAAATATATACAAAAAATTAGCCGGGCATGCCTGTAGTCCCAGCTACTTGGGAGGCTGAGGCAGGAGGATTGCTTGAGCCCAGGAGATTGAGGTTGCTGTGAGCTAGGCTGACGCCACGGCACTCACTCTAGCCTGGGCAACAAAGTGAGACTCTGTCTCAAAAAAAAAAAAAAAAAAGAAGCAAGTATTTTGGTAGAAGGCAAAAACATAAACCAAAAGAAAATATTTGTGACATTCATTAGCAGTTATTATAATTTGTTGTGATTTCTTTCATCATTCTCAATAAATATTTGTTTTCAGATCTAATTTTCTATTTGTAATTCTATATTCTTTTTCTCTGAGGAGTCTCACCAATTTAAGTTTCAGCCCACACAAAACCTGAATCTGTCACTGAATGAACCCAACTCCAAAAGCCATTACACCTGTCCTGTTGGGTACAGTTAGAATGTGGCTCACTTTTGGGAAGTCAGGCTCAGGACATCTTTACTTCAGTATACAGTTCTACAAGCCTTTATCCCAATGATGAAATCCTAAAAGCTCTGAAAACTTAAGAGATTTTTAATTTGGTTTTAAATTAAATGGTTTTTAATTTAGCATCAAAACTTGTTTGGCAACAAGACCTAGCTACAACTAACATCATAAGGCTATTTATAATCTTAATTGATTCCACTTAGTATGAATATTCATATATTGTGGAAGTATTGAAGTATTTGAAATTAGAATGATGCACAAATCCCACTGGAGATGTTACAGAATTTGTTTTCTAAAACTGAAAAAAAGAATTGAATTCTGAAATACATCTGATCCCATTGGTTATGGATGAAAAATTGAGATCTGTGCTTATTTCCCTATAGTTGCCTCCCATGGACAGGGACCTATTGAGTCAAGAGTCTATTGATGACTGTGATATGGTTTTGAGAATATGACAGTGTTTAACTAGTGGAGTCATGGATATATAATCCCAGCCTTGGGTTCTAGAGGATGCTGTTTGTTCACAAAAAGAAAACTGAACCAATTACCGTACTATACTCAAAATTTCTCTTCCCTTTGGCCAACTATTTAGTTAGTTTTGTGAGTGGAGTGTGATTCTATCTTCCCTTAGGATGAGGTATGGGTGATATTCAGGTGGTAAGAACCACTATGGCCATGCAGTTGATTAAATATGGGAACAGTCTTCATGGCTTGCAAATAGCTGCTGTCCTATGACCCTGAGTGCCTTCTTCCACCTCTCCAACCAGTCTGGTCCTTTTTCCATGACCTCTCAAACCTGGCCATCATCCAACTAGGAGTTAACCCATGGCATAGCCAGGGCTTGCAGGAACTTCCTTTATCACTCCAAAGCAGGGTTATTTCTGATTGGCCAATGCTTGTGGCTTAATGGTTGTTAAATATTTTAAATTCAGCTCAGGATGAGGTAATCCCCCAGCTGGCTCCTAAATCTCTTAAGGATTGTCCCATTAATTCATCAGAGACGCTGTACTTCATAAGGCATCAGTGAAAAGCAAATCGAAACTACAATGAGATACTCCCACAAGTCCACCAGAATGACTGGATGAAAAAGAAAGAAAATACCAAGAGTTGGCAAGGATATAGACCAACTGCAATTCTTATACACTTCTAGTGGGAATGCAACTACTCTTGGAAACAATTTGACAATATTTAATAAAGCTGAACATATTATACACATAGGCTTAGTCCATGACCCAGCAATTCTACTCCAGGCAGTAAATCCACCTTTCTATCCATACTCTTCCTTCTCATCTTTTAGCAAGGACAGAGACATTTACTCAGGCTCAGTGTCTACCTACAGAGACCACAGACGCTGGTTGCATTCTCTTCTCAGATCTACATACAGCATGTGTCATAGATGCCTGACATAATTATCTCAACAGCCTTACATTTGGCTCTAGAATACTGCATCTCTTATTTTGAAACCTTTACTCTATTTGACCTTAATTCAAGCTCTATTTCCAATGTGAGATTATTTTGAGAATAAAAGGACCTGACATTCCAAAGGCCAACAGGCAATCAAGTCCTTTCTGTTTTATATTTTTTTATTTCATCACCTCTCTCATTTACTTTGCAAGGGATGCCTCCCACCCACCATCCCATGCCAGGAGAGTGATCTTTTACAATACTAAAACACCTTCAAACTACAGTAGCAACAGCAGACTTGATTTCCATTAACAGCCAAAGAGAGTTTCTCCCTTGTCTTTAGTAATTTGAATATCTGGCAGTAACACATCTGCTTAGATATTTAGGGTAGCCCCTTTGTCTTCTGATGGTTATAAGAAGCTATAATTAATGCCCTAAAGGTATTAGTACCATAAATGCAAACCAGTCAAACCCAGAGATGTCAGAAGAAGAGGACTACTTGGACATGGTAATCATCACAAAGATTACTTTCACATACATATACGCTTCCACTCTCAGGCATGGCCATGTTCCACCACCTTACTCTTGGAAATCTGGTCTCACCATTTGATATCAAAGTTGGTGTGCAGGTGGTGCTAATGGAATTTTCCCACCAGCCAACTGTGCCTGTAAAGAAAATAGGATTCAAGTGAAATCTTACAAGCTTTCATTATCATCCAGTGCCCGTGCCACATAGCTGCCCTTCTCTAATTGCCAGCCCTCCGAAAGACACCATGGCTCCTATTAGACAAAAGTGGCACCACAACAGTTATTATAGGACGTAAGAGACCTTCATCATTGGAATATTTTAGCAAATGAATCGCAACAGACTTACAGCATAACTCACATTCTAAGGCCAAGAACAAGAATTACAGAGTTTATTTTAAGACAGTGGAAGAGTAAAAAACAGATTGAAAAACATATGATACCCCCTGCAGCTCAAAGCTCCACAAACAGCGATGGCATTTGCAAAAGTTCTACGTGTCTTCTCAAATGTGGTTTCAGTTTTAATGTGTGTTGACATCTTTTTCCGTGTGCAGAATTAACTGGAAGAACAACAGTTTGTGCTTTTTTTTTTCCCTTTTGCTACAGAGCGAGAAGAATGAGGAACGAACCCAACAATCTGTATTTACTCTGAGCAGCCATATACCATGAATGGACATTAATATATGGTTTTCCTTCAGTTCTTCCAAATTAGTATAATATTAATAAAAACATGCTTATCTCTTGAGCCACTGAATCAGTGTGATGCAGAAGATCTGCTATAATGGAGTTTCCTTACATCCTCCTTTGGAGCAGAGGCAGAGATAAACAAAACAGGCAAACGAGATGATTAGAAAAGACTTTGACTTTCCAAAACAAATAAATGAAAAACAAGCTGATTGAGTCCAGAACTTCACAGAACCACATAAAGAACTGGAGCTTCAAACAGTTATTTTAAAAATAGTAGAGTGAAAAAATTAAGGGGCTCTAACATGAAACAAATTTAGGAAGAATGAGAAAGCAACAGCATGCCAAAAACTGTACTGATTAGGAAGTGGGCAATTTAATTTCTCCAGGAGAGTAAATCTCCAACATGAATTAATTTGCTTCACGCTGAGTCCTGCTGGTTTTTCTTCTTTCCTCAATCACTGTTTATTTCACAAAATCAGCACTCACCTATCTTCTTTGATTATTTAATTTCAGGAGGATTTTCCTTTCACAAAGCAGTTAGTACAGCTAAGCCCAGCTCTGCATGTAATGTGTAAACACATTATAATGGTCTGCCTGAGTGTGGGGATTATTTATTTCGTCTTGAAGGCAACATTGTTTGAATGCTCTATTTCCCCTCCAGTAAAATCTCTCAGTGACATTCCTGAATCTACCTCCCACTGTGTATCTTTCACTGACATTTACCAAATGCACAGGCTCTGATACAAAATCAGGAAACCAGCCTTCACATCATGACATATATTTTCTTATTTCTAAAGGAGAGGCAGGTCATAGGCTATAGCTGATGGAACGAGTAAATACTACACAAAATGGCATTTTAAAATGAATACTGGCATTGATTTCTTCATTACTAACATCTCTGTGGATATCTAAACTCTCCTGAGTTCTCATTTTATGCATATGGGTCAGTATAAAAGCAAGGTTCATTAGGATTCAGGGCTATGACATTAAAAAAAAAAATGAGGCTGGTATCTCAATGGATTTCTCTTGGCAGAATATTTAAATAAAGATAATTTGAAATATGGTACAAACATTTGGAAATAAACAACTGAAGATCCTCTAAGAAATGTCATGTAATTTGTTTTTCACTTTGCCTCAAGGACAAGCATGACGCATATAGCCTTTTCCTTTTATCTCTATTTTGGCTTCTTTACTGCTTCTGATTAGTGACCTCAATTGAGACTCATTGCTCATCACGGAGGCTGCTAAGGAATTGTTTGAGCCTGAATGCATTAGGATGGAATATTCCTTCTTCCCAGACCCAAGGCCAGGCTTTTTCCACCTCCAGTCCATTCTACGGAGAATTCTCCATGATGGTCAATCATCAACATGATAATTGTGTTTTCCCCATGGTTTAAAATAAAGTTCAACTGTTATTATGTTCCATGGAATGATATGTGTGGTCTTTATTTTCAGTAACAGGCTGTCAGGCTCCCTCAATTTGAGCCAAGGCATTTTGTTATCAGCACCCATCACAGGAAAGATATGATCGTGAAACCAAAGATTCATGGAGCTCTTCATAGTGAACTTTAACCGTGAGATAACCCCTCAGATTATCAGCCTGTTGCAATTACATTTATATTTTTTGCTCACATGCTTGTCACTTTAGAGACATGAAAACCTTGTTCATTGTTGCTAGGAGATGGGTGGCTATGGCAACAGTGTGGGCCAGAGCCAGATGGAGTGCCTAAAGCATAGTCAGGTTTAGGATCTTTTCTGATCTCCAAATGACTCCATGGTAGTCCTGAGTATGGAAGCCCCAGATCACTGCCTCTTCAGCTTGTTTCAAAAACCATGCCACATGGTTTCTCCTCACACATCAGCTCTCCCCATTAACAAGTGTCTTTTTGGTGCTTAACGATACACTGTGAGGTTGTCTGAAAAAGAAAAAAGCTGGATAACAAGGGGGATTGTCACTATTTAACTGTGTTTTCATACTGTTATTAATTTAGTTCAGACCTAGTGCCATATGCTTCCCTTCATCATTCCACTGAACTCCTAGTGACTTTCATGGAAGTTCCATGCAAAGAAGGAGGACGACATATGGTTCTAATAGTGGTTTGTTCATTTTTCAAAAATGGATGTGTATTTTAAAGTCATTCATCATTATCTTTAAGGCACCCTTTAATTTCTTCAGAAAGGCATACCTTCAGTGATTTAAAGGAATCCTTGCCGCATAGCTATACCTAGTATTACAAATAATGTTTTCTTTTCTTTTAAAACTTAGAATGATGAAAAAAGTGTTGACTTGTTCCTCCTGTAAGCACATATAAAGGAAGCAAATTAACATAGATAATCATAGGGATTTATCTATTATTCTACAAATAATTTGTTTATTGGACCACGAAAGTCCAGATCTATTTACTCATCATTTTCAGCATGTCCCTCCTCTGCAAAAAACTATGTCACCCCCTTACCTACCTCACCAAATCCAAACTCCTGGGCCTGGTCCTCCTTTACCTATACCCCAACGATCCAGCCAGCATCATTTATTCCCCTATGCAAATCTTCCCTCTGATCAGATCAGAGGAATTATCTCATTACTTCTCCTTTCCTACTCCCAGCCCCCCATTCCCTCACATGTTATCTCTATTTCTGTAGCCTTGCTACTGCCATTTCCTAAAATGCCTTCTCTGACTTCAGTGATCATAGTGGTTCAAGTATTTATCAAGTACCTACTATGTACCTGGCCCCTGTACTAGGTGCTAGTGTCTAAATAAGAGCTTAATGAGTGTTCCACACCATCTAATGAGGGTAACAGATTTATAAATGAACATCATTTTTTAAGTGTTCACTGTGTGAAGGACTCATTTAAATAGTATTCTTTATTTAATGCTTATAATAACCCTATGTCATTATTATCATTTGCAGCTAATATAAGAAGGAACTCAGGCTCAGAAAGTGTACGTGACTTGCTCAAAGTCAGAAAGCCCAGTAGCAGCAAAATGAGACTGAAACCTAAGCTCGTCTCACTTCAGAAATGATACTTAATCACTCTATTATTTTGATACAATGAGATATTTTCAATAATATAACAATCTGTATTATTTTGGCATAAGAGCCACTAAAAGACTGAGTGATCATGTACATTAGGGAGGGTAAGAGAAGAACTCCTAGGGACTAGGAAGGGGTTAGCCTATAAATAAGGAGTTTCATAGGGAACACAATAGAAAAAGGACATTGTAAGAAAGGGATAAATGTAGAATTTAAGATCCTTTTTAGCTTCTTTTAATATCAGTCCCCTCAGTTATCCCATTTTCCTTTTTCAAAGTGCAAATCGATGTCTCCCTCTTCCATAACGTTACTAATCTGCACTCAACCCTTGCTCGTCTCATTCTCCTCTAAACTCGGGTGGCAGCTCTTTTTCAGCAGCTCCCTTAGGCTTTAATTAGATACTACCTTGGGCTGCTCTCAGTTTTCTGGACCATACAAACATTGAAGGCAAGGATCACACCTTGTATCCATTGTGTATCTTCCAAAGCACCTAGAACTGTCGAAAGTATAGCAGATGATCTGCACACTCCACTTATTGGCCATAATAACACCTCACACCTGTATTTTGCCTTATAGTTTGCAAATTCTTTCATTTACATAGTCTTCTTAGGTCCTTACAATAACCCAGTGAAGTCGGCTAGCTTGCTCTTTTTAATCCCCATTTAACAGACTGAAGGAAACTGTAATTGAGTAGTTAATTGGAAAACCCAGGGTCACTCAGGTGATAAATAAGTGGTACATCCAGGAAGAGAATCTGAGTGCTCTCTCCACTCTGCCTTCCACGTTTCAGCAGATACATCAAATCTTATGTGCATTAACACCACTAAGCCTGTAATGTAATTCTCTCTGTCTTTATATAGATGTCCAACCAGTTTTGTCTCAGACAGGGGAACTGAAAAATATTTTACTTAAGCCATTCAACTATTTGATAATTGAATCTAGAGCAGAGAAAGGGACTTTGAAATTGTGCAGAAAGTGGTGTGGCGGCTACTCTTGACCACATGAGATTTCTGGAAGGACCAGTTTAACAAGCCTCATACTGACTGTGATCAGCAGGTGGGTATTTCCCAGCCATCTGCTGACTTCTTCAGTTGAGAGCCCTTGAAAAAGTCACTGACATGATCATGAATGGAATGAATGGTCCTGTGCATTAATCAAAGACTGCAGGGAAGCAACCAAATTAGACTCTCCCTACTGAAGGCTGGGCGCACTGTCAAAGCCCAGAGGGAGGGTACTTCACAGGATGAAATGTCTCCTCTTCTCAATCCAAAGCTTACTTCTCCTAAAATGGAAATGACCTTCAGCCAGTGGCCCTGGGACCAGCCACTAATCCTAGTATGTGTTCACAGACACGTATCCTGAGTTAAGGCGGAAAACCCTAAGAGAGCCCTTTTCAGGGCCTTCTTGGAAGAACACTGTTTTATTTTATCTCATTATAAGTCAAGCCTGAATTTTCCTTGCCATTTTAACTTGAGAGCCAGCAGGTAAACGTGTTATAAAGCATCCACTGAGTCTCAGAGGGCTTCTTGGATCTTCCATCTGGCCTGCTTTTTTGCCCCCCACCCAGAGATAATCCTCCAACCTTGACCACTGAGATAGAATTAAAAGGAAGTATGTGAGTTCCACTCACTGGTGGTTCTGTTTAGAACCCGAGGCTAGCTGTTTAGCAGGGGGCCTGCATTTAACACTCCCTCCCCCTTAGCTCCCTTAGCTCCCTGCTCACATTATTCTGCACATTTGTTCTATCCACCCAATTACATCACTTGGAAAGAAGGAATTTGTTGTGTATTTTTTTTTTTTTTTGTAATCTCTCTACTGCTGCCTCTCCAGAATCTTGGCACACTACTTTACATGTAATATATGTTTAGGAAACATGACATAAATAATATTTACTGTATTCAGTAGAGAAGGAAGAGGAAAAAATTAGTTTTTTTTATAGTATGAAAAATATTCAACCTCACTAGTAGATGACATAAAAGTCATCTTTTTTTGTAGTGGATAAAATAGCTATACACTACTTTTCACCTATATACTTGGCAAAGGTTTTTAAATTTTTTTTCCTTTTTTTAAGTTTATTTTTTATTTTGTTTTTTGTTGTTGTTGTTTGGTTGGGTTTTTAAATTATTATTTCAGCATATTACAGGGGTACAAATGTTTAGGTTACGTATATTGCTTTCGCCCCACCTGAGTCAGAGCTTCAAGGATGTCCACACCCTAGACATTGCACACCGCACCCATTAGGCGTGAATATCATTTTTTATCTTGTAATGAGATTTCTCAGTAGTCCATGGAAGAGTTCCATGGCCCCGAGCTGCAAGAGTCACTTTATAAGTAAATTGCCAGAAGTTATTCAATCCTGATCAAATTTTTAATGACACACTGTCTTCTGTTTCATGATACCTGCCTGGGACATCTGACTTCTCCCTGACTTTGTCACAACAGCTCTGCAAGCCTCCCCTGTTCTAATCTCTTTTGATCCTAGTGATGATTTCTTCCTCTATGTTGGAGCTCTCAACCATGTAGTCCACACAAACCACACCAAGGCTGGGGAAAGTTTAGAGCTCCCACCTATTCCAGTTTATTGTCATCTATTGGCCACGGCAGTCATCACAGTGCCCTCTTCATATCCAACTTTTAATCAGACTTCTGATTGCCTAAATAATTTTTATTTTCCACTACTGCTCTAAGTTAAAAAAAAAAAAACTCAAATAAAATAATTTGATGTCTAACAATTACCAGAACAATTCTTATTTTTTTTAGTCAATATGTTCTAGGTTTGGATAGTTTTGCGGGGGTGGGAGATAAAAATTCTTTCTGTATCTGCACACAAGGTATTGGCAGAAAGGCATCAATGTGCCTTATAAGAACTTCAATTAGTTCTTAATATATGTCTTTCTTATACTGCCTTCTCTGTGATTTTTTTTTTCCATGAAGAACACATTGTTTTCTTCCTTAGAAGGCCATGGAAGTAAGAAATGAGGTGAAAGAAGCATGCACAGTATGCTTCCTTGTTACCTTGGAAATTATTGAATATACTTCTCCTTGAGATTCCTTTCCTTTGAGTTTCCAGCTGTTATTTTCCATAGACTACTAACTAAAGATCTCTTTAAAGTGACCTGGCCACTTCCGAATCAGTCAAAACCTATTTTTTAAAAGATGGCAGGAATGTTTTTTCATAACAGTTCAAAATACATTTTAACAGAACCAACTTTCATAGTAGTATGGATCAGTTTTATAAATTGCATTCTGAGAGCCTCAATTTTAAGCCAAATAGAAAATACAAATAGTAAATATAAATGAACCTGCTATAGTCTGAATGTTTGTGTCTCCCCAGAATTCTTATGCTGAAAAACTAACCCACCTAGGAGGTGGGGCTTTTGGGAGTGAATCAAATTAGTGTCCTTATAAAAGAGACCACAGAGAGATCTCTTGCCTATTTTACCATGTGAGGGCACAGTAAAAAGATACCATCTATGAACCAGAAGAAGGCCCCTTACTAGACACTGAATCTGCCGGCACCTTGATCTTGGACTTCCCAGCCTCCAGAACTATGACAAATAAATTGCTGTTGCTTATAAGCCACCCCAGTCTGTGGTAATTTGTTAAAGCAGCTCAAATGAGCTAAGATAGAACCCATAGAAAAATCCAAGTACCACATTACATACCTGTTTCAATTTGTTTCCCCATGACCATCATATACACAGATGGATTAAGTTCTGAGTAAATTTCTATGCCCTTTCATTTTCTTATCTAATCTCTGGACATAATAATTATAAGCAGAGAGGATTATCCAAGGACAGGTAACCAGAGGAAAAATAGGCAAAGCAATAAGACTGTTTAATCATGAAGATTAGGTTGAATCATTTAAAGTTAACTATGTATTTCTTTTTGTTTTTGTAGTTTCAATATTTCTATCTGATAGAAAAGTTAACCAATATGCACTCTGAAGTATATACCTAAAGAAAATAAATTTTAATTAGCAAGCTTTATTGTTATTATTCACATTGATTTAATGTAACTTCTTAAAGAGTTTGAAAGAACAATCACTTAATAATTAAACTTTTTTGAAAATGATACATAAAATGGTCTTTCTGGTACAAAAATGGAGTTTCAAACTGGTCTTGGTTCATATAGATGGCTTTGATTTAAAAACACCAAGTTGGCGTATTTGTTATTTGGTTTTCATTCCCTTTACTATAATCCTTAGGCATTTTTACTGTTGAAAAGAATTTCAAGATGGTTTATGTATTTCCTAAGAAAATTAACTTGGCAAATGAATCACTAAGTCAGTTTGTACACTGCAAATTGATAGAAAAGTAACAGCTTCTGTCTATTTACCACATATTTTCTCTTTATTTCTCAATAATTGAAAAAGTAGGCAGATTCATTCAATAAAAAATTAAAACACATTCCCAAGTGAATCTACAGGAAAATCTAAATTAGAGGAAACACAAAATTAACTTCTTTAATCCTTAATAGGGTAACCATATGTTCTGGATATAATAGGACAGCCATGATTTCAAATAGTCATTCTATTTATATATACCAATTTTGGGCTCAAAATATATATGATAACTCCACCCATATGATTGTATGGCTTGACTTTGGCTGGCTTACTTTCAATGAGTGCAGAAATATTCATATCCAGAGGTTAGTTGGAGGGTAATATATGCCAACTAGATATAAGGCAGTTCTTAGATAATCTTGTAACTTTCTGCACTGTAACCCCACCATCCTCTTATATTGACAGTTTTTGATTACAGAAATGAATTGAAATTTTCTCTGAAGGCAATCCATCTTGGTCTTGCATGCTAAAAACCAGAAAGGTGATGTGGTGCATCATGGTAAATGCCACCCCATGGCAAAGGAGTCAATTCAATTCAAAAATGTTCAAAGTAAATTTTTAATAGAGCAAATAAGATTGTACATTCAAATGTCATGTACTTTGACAACTTTTCTCTCCATGGCATCAAGATAATGGACTTTGAAGCCAGAGAGACATGGCTCCATCATTTGCTAGCTGTAGGGTCTTTGTGAAATATACTTAACCTTCAGGACTTCATTTTCTCAATGGAAAAGTGGGGTGAAAAGTTTATGGAATAGCTGGCAACTTTAAAACGAGCTAAAGAAATGTGGAGGGGTGCTGAAACATGAAATACTATGTCGCATATAATAGACAACCAAAAAATGTTAGTTTCACTTGCCCCATCTCCAAAATGGATTAATGATATGTTTTATAACTGTAATTCTGACCTTGTATTTTACATAAACCCTTAACTTGGAGGTACTGTTACAATTTGGATACCATTCCCCTCAGGAAAGTTGACTGCTAGTCTTCTGTGTGATTTCAACAGCAATGGAAAGTCCTCTTGACTTTAAAAACACTTCCGTTTGCTCTGCTCATGCCTAAAGCCTCTTTTACAGGAAACAACGGCATTTATTCCAGAATTATAGATAAATCCAAAACTATAAATTCCCCTGGAGAGAGATAACACCATGACTTAAATTCATACCAGGTTTGGGAGGACTGATAACAGATACTTTTCTTTGATTAATAGGGGAGAGCAGAGGTAAAAAAAAGCACAAGGGAAGTAAAATGTGGGCATGTGGGCCGGAAGAGAGTCCGCAGAGGGAGGAAAACGATCTTGCAGTAAGAGACAAAGTCAAAGACAAATTTCAACAACCACACAATTTTTCCCTCAGATAAGACCCTGCAAAAAAGGATACAATTTACACCACAACAGCTTTTTGTAAAAAAAACAACACTTTGTCTGATTTTGGTAGAGAATCCAGTTTAAATTACAGACTCATTTTTATAGTGGTGACATTTTCTGTTCTTCCTGACCCTAGCATTTATATGATTGGAGACGGTATATTCAGAAATATGTCAGTGTCCACAGTGGGTTAGGTTCTGCCCACAGGCGTTGCTGGGGGGTAGAGCTGTGTGTAGCTTAACATTCACAAGCCAGTGCTACGAATTGGTTTTCCCAGGCCTGTTTTCCCTATGGTTTAAGGAATAAATAAATGAACTATTGAGTGGGATTTACAGAGAAGCCACGGAAAGTATTAGGCATCAAGGTTTTCAAACTAATCAGTGTTTCTAACCCCTTACCCTCTGCAATGGCTAGGGGTTCCTTCCAATGCTCTGAAATCATTCAGGACCCATCACACAGTGTAGAAAAGAAAGAAACAAAGGGAGGAAGAGCTTTTGGTTTCTGTTTCTTGTTTTCTTTCAACCCAACATCAGCGATTCTTTGTGGCGTCCAAGAACCATAACCCACTGCTTTAGTCAGGAGGGTAGCCTGGTGGGGAAATAAGTGATTTAAGCAAATTCTGAAAGCACCAAGCTGCCGGACTTGAGTATTTACTGTCTTTGATTGCAAACTTACAAAGAACAAAGACCATGACCACGTGTATATTCTGAACGAGCATTCTACGGATATGCAGGAAATATTAAACAATAACATTTTTACTGTAGAAGGCCTTTAAATGTCTTCTCTGACAGTCAGGCGAAGCTCCTTAAACTGTAATGCATATTTTGTATTCATTCTGAAGCCAGTGCCTTCCTGGCAGTAAAATATTCTTCCTCAAACCTCGTGCCCTGAAGTTAATAAAACCTTAGTTATCCTTCAGTACAAGGCTAAATGCAATTTCTTCCTAGAAGCCTTTTCTGGTTATTCCAGTCCACACTTAGAACTTCTTTTCTAATCAAAGACAGTATAATGATTTAGTACTTTTCACTCTCATTTTTTCTTCTGGTTTTAGTCTTGATTTTAGCTCCATTTCCTCCACTGTGTTGTCACTTCACCATGGTAAGGACCATACCTGATCATTCTAATAACTATCCCATTCCCATTCATTCTTAGCCCATAGTATGTGATATTTTTTAAAAATTAGTTTGAATAATTAATGTAAAATCAGATATTTAAAATCCATGTCAGCATTTGTTACAGATGGAGTGCTGTGTCCCCACCAAAATTCATGTTGAAGCCTTAATCCCCAATCACAGGACCTATAAGGAGGTGATAATAGTTAAATGAGGTCAAAAGAGTGAGACCCTGGTCTGATAGGACTAATATCCTTATAAGAGGAAAAATCACCAAAAGTATGAGAACGTAGCAAGAAGGTGGCCATCTGCAAGTCTGAAAGGGAGGCCTCATCAGAAACTGACCCTGTTGAACCTTAATCTGGGACTTTTAATCTCCAGAACTGTGAGAAAATAAACTTCTGTTGTTTAACCCACCCAGTCTATGGTATTTTGTTACAGTACCCAAACAGACCAATGCACCATTAAAATTTGGAAAAAAAAAATTGCTGTTTCAAGGAAGCAATATGCAAATCCAACATGCATGTTTTCAATTTAGAGAAAGAACTATGCTCAAAGCCATAAGAAATCAATATTTGGTTTAAGTGTACAAAGAAAGAAAATATATGCACAATTCTAGTAGAAAAATTTGCCTTGCACTTTGAGTAATGTAATGGCAATTTTAGAAATAGATCACTAAAAAACCTAAATAAATTCCTTATAAATTTATGAAGAAAAACAAAGTCAAAATATTTTAAAAAAAAACTACTCCTTGTAAAATAATAGAGTCACTACATAATAGTTATTTAGCTATAAACTATTTACTGAATGTTCCCAATACAAAGAAATGATAAATGTCTGAGATGACAGGTAGGCTAATTACCCTGATGTGATCACTATACATTGTATGTATCAAAGCATCACTATGTACCTTACGAATATGTACAATTACTATTTGTCAATTAGAAATAAAATTTTAAAAAATTAAAAACAAATAACTTTATAATAAAGCTCCCATAAATACATCTCAAATGTTGACATTAACAATGAAAATCTAAGATTGCTTTGGAGCCCCAAGCCTAACAGTCTTTGGTCACCAGTAGGGGGCAGCAAGGCACACTAGATTCATCAGTGTCTGACATTTCAAGGAGGCTTGCCAGGTTGGCTAGGAGGTGTCCAGGAGAGCAAAGACGCATGACAGCACCAGATATGGAGAAAAAGATATGTATACATCAGGGCAAGGCACTAGTAGGAGGAGACGGTGAGAATATCAGGTCAAAGTATCATGCGCACCAGTAGAAAGCTGGAGGTGGAACTGAGAATGTCTATGTGTCTAGAAATCAACATGTATCAATAATTCCTAATTATCCTACTAAATTTGCTAAAAATCATCCAGAATGTTTAGAATTATTCTACCCTGATTTCTCATAGTTAAAACCGAATGCTTTTTCTTTCTCCTCCATTCAGTTCCTGGAAGTCTGCATGGAAAGTAGCTCCATAGTGTTTTGAATTGTTCGATGGTCCATGATAAAGGGTAATTTGACTGTTTTTCATCCAGGAAATGAAAAGAGGAACTTTCATTATTGCATAACTGCAGAAAAAATAATTTGGTCCAAAAGTAGACTAGCTTTTACCTATCAGAATGTGCTCAGAGAGCTAGACCCTGAAAGTAATGAAGCTAGGTCTAAAAGATCTCAGCAATAAGTAAACTTAGAATTGTTTCATTACTTACTAGAGCCACTATATTGACATGACTTCATAGTTACTATTTAATAAGTGTAGAAAAAGTTAGTAAATATTTTGCTGGTTAGTCAAAAATTTATGGGCTGATACATCGATTTTCTCACTTTAGCCATAAAATAAGAACTTACAGCTTCCTAAATTTATAGAAAAAACTTTATGTTTCTGTGTAGAACATTTCAGTGCTGAAAAGATTATAGGGACCCAGAAAGTAAAGGAGCTTAGAGCTTATTTTGTGCAGGATGTATATACAGCTCTGACTTGTAAGTAACTATGAAACAGAACAGCCTTTACTCTTTTTCCAGTGTGCAAAGTGCAAATGTTGATCATGTTAAAAGAATCAACTTCCACTCAAAACCATAATATTAAAAAAAAAGAAGAAGGAGGAGGAGGAGGAAAAGAAGAAGTAGAAGAAAAAGCAAGTCAACAAGCAAATACCATTCCTGCATATATTGCCATAACTGACAACACCAGGACCGATGCAACACATTCAGAAATAAAAGCTAATACATGTCATAATGGTTAGTTCTATGTTTCAATTTGACTGGGCTAAGGGATGCCCAGATTGTTGATGAAGCATTATTTCTGGGTATGTCTGTGAGAGTGTTTCTACAAGAGATAGCATTTGAATCTGTAGGCTGAGTAGAGAAGATCAGATCCCCCTCACCAATGCAGGTGGGCATCCTCCAGTCCAATCTGTTGAGGGCCTATATAGAACAAAAACGCAAAGGAAAGACAAATTTGCTTTCTCTGCTTAAGCTGGAACATACATCTTCTCCTGCCTTCAAACATAAATACTCCTGGTTCTCGAGCCTTTAGACTCAGACTTAGACTTACACATTGGTTGCCCTGGTTCTTGGGCCTCTGGTTTTGGTCTGGAACTATACCACTGGCTTTCCCAGGTTGCAGCTTGCACACAAGCAGATCATGGGACTTAACCTCCCTGGCCACATGGGCTAATCCCTCATGACAAATCTCTTTCTACATATCTGTATATATTCTATTAATTATTTTTCTCTGGGGAACCCTGACTAATTCACATATTCTACCTTTTCTGGTTTCTAACCATCTTAGTCTTAAAAACATGAACAAATTCTTCTGCTGGGATTAAGGAAAAAGATTTCCTTTCAAGACTTGATTTTATCCTGCAGTGAATTTTTATGACCAAGTTATTAACCCTTGAAAAATGGGATTTATAATGGAAACACTGATAGATTCTTAATGGTAGCTGTGCTGGCAGGCACCCATATATTAGCCTTAATAGTGTCAAATTGTGAAACTAAAGTGATTGAAAACCTACTAACTTACACTTAAGGAATCTCTGCTTCAGTAGTTTTTGCTATCTCCCTCATTTGAATGATTTTTTAGGCCGTTCTAAAGACTAGTGTCCCATATTTATGAAAATGAGAGTTACAATACTGTAGGATTTTGTGGACATCATAAACTTAGAACAGCATATTTATTTCTGAATGGCTGAAGAATCTGTGGTCCTTTTCTATTTAGGAAATTTACCTGCATAAAAATCTTGAGTTCCCTAGCCATAAATTCTATAGCCTAAGGCCTTTTTCCTTTTCCTCCATTTTTATACATTTCATTCATTTTTCTAGTGGCTCATTGAACAGCTGAAGGGGATAACAATGTAATTTCATGAACGCTGACCAAAAAATAAAAAAAATTATCCTTGACTTGGGTTGATAACCGGACTCTTCGTACTGTAGAATTGCAGCTGAGTGCCAGACTTTCAATAGCTAGGTCTCATTACATAACCTATTCCCTGCAACTGTCTTCTCTTACGGCCACTTTTATGTGACCTGACAGCCGTGTACAGATGTAGCAGTAAATACATGCTGCCAGTGCTTAAAAAAATTTTCCCTATCATCATGCTTATCAGGATAAATGTGTTGCCAGATATGTTTTTCCTGAGTTGATATTAACAGAGCATGGCAAATGTCATCTCTCCTCAAGGGGCTCTTCTCAAGCTCTCATTTGGCATTTAAAAACATTGAACATGGTTGAATGGATCCAGACGCATTCTCTAACAGAACTTATAGAAACATGGAGAATAGATTCACCCTATCAAGTATTATATTATTTCAGGGCTATTTTAACACAAAGTAGGAAATTTAAAGAACTTTTGGCCTGAACCAATTGCAACACACAAGAAAAAAAAAAATCAAACGAGTCATTACAGGAAATTTTGAAATCCCATACTTAAAAGCTTTGTGGACATGGGAAGCCATTTCTCCCTGGTTGTTGTGTTTTTCAAGAATTAGAGCAAAATCATGTAAATATCATAGATTGAGAAATACAATGGTGGTTCTGATTTTCAGATGTATGTGTTTAAAAATCAAATATAGCACATACAGAAAACAGCAATAGCACCAAGATTCAAGAAGTATGTTTATGCAGCTCCATTACAAATACTATCCTAAACAGAATTTGCATGGATGATGTTTTCCCCTATCCTTTATAAGCTACTAGGAACAATGCAAGAATTTCAAGTCACCACCCAGCTTTCAATTTTCCATCACTGAAAGGCTTATCCTTTGCGTGCAAACCTCTAGCTGTGGCTGACGGCTGAAAGCCCATTATATTTCAACTGCCATCTGGCAGCAGAGATTCAATCCATTGCTTCAATCACAGTGGCCTGTCTTCTGTAGCTCTGGGAATTGCACTAAAGTGCATGATTTAAATGTCTTCACTGTCAAATTATTGTTGTTTAGTTCATCAAGATAAATTTTAAAAACACATGGGACAAAATATGCCCTAAAGAGTATTATTTGCTGTAGGAAAGAAACATATTTGAAAATCAACAGTTGCTCAGAGGTCTCAATTAGTTTTATTCATAATGCTAGGGTTTCCTAAACATGAGGTAACAGAATAATAATTACCAAATAAGCCAAATGCTTAATGTGTAAAAGGCCCAATTCAAACCTTTGTAGTAGGAAAATGTAGTGCTTTGAATAATTAGAAGTTTATAAACTCCTTGCCTTTTTGCTTTTTGCCCTCCCAAGATCATTTCTTACTCATTTTGTAGAATATTTGGGGGGCAATTGCTCTGCACCAGGCATTGTGCAAGACATGGAGATAGAAAGATACATAAGACATAGTCCCTGCCTTCTAGGAACTAGGAAAAGTAAGAGAATAGCCTTTGATTTATGACATGTTGTAAGTCACTTCTTTGTCAGAAAGAGAAAACACATCTATCTGACAGTGGGGGACCAGGAAACACATGGCAGCCAACTTTGTATAATCATATCCAGTTTCTTCTAGGTGTCCCCACTCACCACAGCATATACCACTAGAGGATGCCTACAGTTGTTCTTGACCTTTTATTTACCCAGATATACCTGAGGGATGTGCCATACCCCATCAGTAATTGCAACTCACTTTTCAAGGGGAGAAAGCAGGAGAGGACAGTGGGACAGTATCCGATTGCCCATAAAACCTTGTGTTTGACAAAGGCCCAGAGCTGGTTTTGATTGTACCCTTCATCTCCCTTGAGAATCACTGTGGTCTACCATGCAGAATTGAATGGTGTAAGGGTGATGAGTTTCCACACGTGCCTATCTGGAATTAAGAAAGACAATTAAGAAGCTAACTAACTATGAGCCATAAGTAGAAATCAGTTCACTTCACCTTCTCCACTCCAGGGAACCCATGCTTGCTATTTGTGAAGAGAAGATCCTCTCACTTATCTCCTCACATTACTCTCCTAAATAAGTTTTTTGGCTCCAATATTTTCCTAGGCTTTCCAGAGAATAATACAGACAATTTTCAGAGTTGGGATTTGGGGATTCTTATTCCGCTTCTGGAAGAACTCCAGGAGAAGATCTGGCAGAGCCCAAGACACTAAGTTTACATGAGCCAGATCTCTAGGGGTAGTCAGAGAATGAAACTCACTAAGACATAACTGTAAAATGGAAGATTGACTACATCAGAGTAAACATACAGAAGAAGGACTGAAAAAACTATAGAAGAAGGGGCAGAAGCTATCAAAAGTTACCACATTTACTTATTAAATTCTCAACTCCCTCTTGGACTGTAGATACAAAAGCAGGGAGAGCAAAGAAAGGTAAAACATAAGTGAATGAAAAGCTTCCACAAAGGATGTTGATCAATAAAAAGGTCATCAAAAAGACAAATCGTGTCCCTTTCTCCCGGGTGTTCTCCATAGTGGAGCTAGACAGACAGGTGACCATTTCAATCCTCCTTAACCTTTCTATAGTTCCCACCATCCACACAATGACAGCCAACCAAATGAACTATTCAGTGAGGAGGCGTGTTGCTGTCCATGCCCTGAACCCACCTGCCTGCTCTGGTCACTGCTCTGCCCCACATCCATCTCCATCTGGCAAAACCCATCTGCTTGCAATTCTCTGTACTCCCTCGCCTCCCACGCCCCATACTGCTTTTTGCCATCATGCATTTGCTTTTGCTATCCCATCTGAAGGAAGCACCCTCTTCACCTTCCTCGGTCTGCCTGGTTCTTACCCACCCATCAAAACTATGTTTCTTCTCCTCTAGGCAGAACTTCCTGTTTTCCCAGATTGGCCTAAAGCCTCCTTCCTTATTTCCCATGGCACCTCAGATATACCTGTGTTTTACCTCTTACCACATTTATATTTAAATGATCTGTTTGTGCATTTGTTTCTTCCTCCATACTTTAAGCTCTTCAAGGCTAATGAGCTGAGTTCAATGCCTGGCACATAGTAGACTTCAAATGAGTTGGGTTTTTGTGTGTTTACTAAACTGAAAAGTAAACATTAAGCATTAAAAATTTTGTTTTAAGATCATGGGAAAACTTCTGGATAAGATACTCTGGAACATATTAATGAGATTCAATGGACTTACATTTCTAGGCATCACAAAAGTACCAAATCAAATCAAATATCTCAAAGCAAGATTCTCAAACTCATACACCCCAAACCCATACACCTATGTCTGTTGTCATACCAGTGGATGTCGTCTGGATGAATGATTGAGAGAAGGCTTGGGAGACTGCTCACTGCCTTTACCTGTTCACCAATTGCTACATGAATAACTTTGAGCAAGTTACTGAGCCACTCTTGCCTCAGTTCTTTATCTGTAAAATGAGGGCAATAATTGACTTATTGTGAGACAATGTATGTAAAATGTTTATTAAAGCTTACTACTGTCACTATTGCTGTCTTTATTCTCCCTTCCCACATTGTTTTCCCTTGTTATTTTCATCCATTGTAGTAACTACCTATTGAGTGGTAAAGCACATGGCCCTGTAATAGAGGTATTGTTAGCTGACATTTTATAGATGATGCCACTGAAGCTCAAAGACATTAACTATATCACCCACAGTCACACCACTAGCAAATGATGGAGCCAGGAAATAAAGCCAAAGCAGGCCAGTTCCAAGTCCAGTACTTTTTAACAACACCAAGCTGCTTTCTCAACTCCCCAGAAAAAAATAAAATTGTGCAGATTTTATAAGTTCTATAGTCTCCTAGAATGTGACTGTATGATTTCAACCAATATAGAAAATCCTCTTAACCCAAAACAACAACTCTCTCACTTTCTGAAGCTTATAGTCCCCAGAGGCAATAACATATTTAGTTCCACAATCAGAAATGAAATGAAAAAAGAGCAACTATTTCTGAGAAGTAACGCATTAGCATTCATGCTAAAGTATTAATGACAAACACAAAGTCCTTTCTTAAAAGCAATTTTATAGAAAGCATCAAAGGAAAGAGGAAAGTATACAAAATATTTTACTGCTAAAGACAGAAAAGTTAAAGGCATTTTTAATATGAAAGTAGTTGTTTTTAACCTACTGTTTTTCCTTTTTGTATTATTTCTGATGATTTGCCTAAAGGTATGGAGAACTTTCTAGAATTATGCTTAACAGCACATTTACCCATTCATTCCAACTTTTGAATGTCTTATCAGGGGATTCACAACTCACAAAGCCCAAACCTAGACATCAGTTCAAAGGTCTCTGGCTTGGCCCCAAAGAGGCCATCCCAAAGATTTTGCAGCAGATACCAATAATGGAAAAGGACAGATTTAGAAATACGAAGGAGACCAAGTCAAGCTGTTTCTCTAGCTCATAGTTTTATCACTATTGTTACAGAATCTTTTCTCCTAATTTTGAAAAGCCCCAGACTTTCCCACATGACCCTTGGGTTAAGAACTGATGACCTGAAGCAAATAATAAGCACTTTCCATAACTCTTAACACTTATTTCATCATGCTATAAAATGTGGGATAAAATGTACTTTAAACAAGGGCTTTCTTGACCACATGTAACATTCTCTTTTTTTATTACAAAGTATTACAGGGGCACAAATGCTTTTGGTTACATAGATCCCTTTTGTAATGCTTGAGTCAGAATTTAAAGTGTACCTGTCACCCAGATGGTGTTCGTTGTACCCATTAGGTAGGTTTTCACCCATACCCTCCTGCCCCCTTCCCCCACTTGGTTTCCATTGAGTTTTATCTCCCTTGACACACATGGGTGCTCATCAATTACTTCTAATTTAATAGTGAATACACGTGGTGTTAGTTTTTCCATTTCTTAGATACTTTACTTAACATGATGTTCTCCAGTACCATCCAAATTGTTGCAAAAGGCATTAAGGAATGCTTCTTCATGGGTGAGTAGAACTCCATGATATACATATACCACATTTTGTTAATCCACTCAAGAACTGATAGGCATTTCGGTTGATTCCACCTCTTTGCAATTGTGAATTGTGCTGCAATAAACATTCAAGTGCACGTGTCTTTTTTGTAAAATGACTCCTTTTCTTTTGAGTAAATATCCAGTAGTGGGATTGCTGATCAAATGGTAGGTCTACTTTTAGTTCTTTGAGGAATCTCCATACTGTTTTCCATAGAAGTTGTACTAATTTGCATTCCCAACAACAGTGTAGAAGCATTTCTTTCTCTCTGCATTCATCCCAACATCTACTGTTTTTGGACGTTTTAATAAAAGCCATTCTCACTGGGGTAAGGTTATATCTCATTGTGGTTTTAATTTGCATTTCCCTGATGATTAGTGATGATGAGCATTTTTTCACATATTTATTGACCATTTGTCTGCCATCTTTTGAGAAGCTTCTGTTCATGTCTTTTGTCCACTTTTTAATGGGGTGGTTTGATTTTTTTCTTACTGATTTGCTTGAGTTCTTTGTAGATTCTAGTTATTAGTCCTTTATCAGATGTATAGCTTGCAAGGATTTTCTCCCATTTTGTGGGTTATCTGTTTGTGTCATCAATTATTCCTTGGCTGTGCAGAAGCTTTTTAATTTAATCAAGTCCCATTTGTTTATTTTTCTTGTTGCTGTGTTTGCCATTGGGTTCTTCTTCATAACTGCTTTTCCTAGACCAATATCTAGAAGAGTTTTTCCAAAAATTTTCTTTCAGAATTTGTGTGGTCTCATGTTTTACATTTAAGTCTTTTGTGCATCATAAATTAATTTTCGTGAGTGGTGAGAGATATGGATCCTGTTTCATTCTTCTGTATGTGGCTATCCAATTTTCCCAGCACCATTTATTGAATAGGAATTCTTTTCCCTAGTGTACATTATTGTCTGCTTTGTCAAAGACCAGTTGGCTGAATCTGTATCGTTTTATATCTGGGTTTTCTGTTCTGTTCCATTGGTCTAGGTCTCTATTTTTGTGACAATACCATGCTGTTTTGGTTGTGATAGCATTGTAGTATAGTTTGAAGTCTGGTAATGTGATGCCTCCTGATTCATCCCTTTTGCTTAAGATTGCTTTGGCTATTTGGGATTTTTTCTGGTTCCAAACAAAAAGTAGAATTATTTTTTCTAGATCTATGAAATATAACATTAGTATTTTGATGGGGATTACACTGAATCTATAAATCACTTTGGGTAATATGGACATTTTAACAATGTTGATTCTACCTATCCATGAGCATGATATGTTTTTCCATTTGTTTGTATCATCTGCAATTCCTTTCCTCAGTGTTTCAAGCTCTCTTTGTAGATATCTTTCACCTCCTTGGTGAGGTATATTTCTAAGTATTTTATTTTCTTTGTAGCAATTGTGAATGGTACTGAGTCTTTTATTTGATTCTCAACTTGACCGTTATTTGGTATACAGGAATGCTACTGATTTGTGTACATTGATTTTGTAACCTGAGACATTGCTGAATTTATTTATCAATTCCAGGACTCTCTTGATGGAATCTTTGAGGTTTTCTAGATATAAGATCATATCTTCTGCAAAAAGATATAGTTTAACCTCCTCTTTCCTGATTTAAACATCATTTATTTCTTTCTCTTGCCTGATTGCTCTGGGTAGGACTTCCAGCACTATGTTTAATAGAAGTGATGGCAGTAGGCATCCTTGTCTTGTTTCAGTTCTTAATGGTAATGCTTTCAACTTTCATCCCCACTCAGTAGGATGCTGGCTATGGGTTTGTCATATATGGCTTTTATAATTTGGAGATATGTTCTTTCTATGCCTAGTTTGTTGAGGCAAGATGAGACCTCAGGAGTTGGAACCCCCTGGGGAGGACAAAGGTGCATGGTGGGTGGAGAAAAAATATGGCACCTGCCATCCTGTCTCAGGTCTGCAGTGATGTAAGCACCCCAGGAGGGCTAAGAGCCTGGTGCCCCATCCGCAAGAAACTCCCAGTTCATTAGCTGCAGCAGGTTTGGGGCTTGTTGGGGTAGAAAGTCTCTAACAGCTCAGGAACCATCCGACTGTCAGAGATGCAAGGGAAGGAGAAACAAACCACTCCACCTACCCTTAACACTGGACTCCAAACCTCTCAGGGGTTGATCTCTTCCAATATATTGCTCCTTCTTGTTCTGCTTCACAACTTCTTCCCATGGAGTCCTTGTAGCGTTGGCACCTTTCCCTCTGAATTACACCCAAGCTATGCTTATTTGTTGGCTTCTTTTTTCTCTTTCATCTAAAACATGTCTTTCTTACTGAGAAATTCTGGCAGCTGGTGTCTCTGGTTAGCCATCTTACCAAGCAACCCCCATGTGTAACATTCTGATGAGGCTAAAAAGGGGTAGTATGGCATTGGGTTTGAGGAATTATATGATTAATAATTGTCTTTAAAATGTGAGAAATGCTCCAGAGAAATGCTCTGTTAAGTACAATGGAGTCCATTTCTTCTCACCATAAGAACCTCTCCTTTTCTCTCCCATTGCAGCCCCAAACCCAGTCTGCACCTGCTGTAGTACCACCAGCCATAAGGAACCCGTGACTCACTCTTTTGCATTGTCCACACACTATGCATTCCAAGAAAGATCTCCACTTATTCATTCATTTCACTGGCCAAACTGAGCTCATATGCCATTAGAAGTTGCTGTGAGCTCCTTTCCATATGATCTTCCTTAGAGACTTCAAAGCTGAATAGAGTGAGAGAGAAACTTCTTATCCTTTTAAGCTCAGATCATGGAGCTTGTCTAGTGAGCACCACTGAGGCTTATGGCAAAGCCACTGATTCCAAATATAAGACATCACTCATCATAAGGCATTTATACCTATCCTTAACTAGCAATAAGTGTGCCAAGGCTACCAAATCATGGTAACCACAGGTCAGGTTGTTGAAAAAAGAATGCTAACCTGTGGTGATAGGTTGCAGCAGAATTTTGCAATTTAGAAATCATAATAAATGTTCCACTAGTATTATTTGTGACTTTGCTCTGAACCAAATGACAGATGGGCAGGAATGACAGAAACAATGCAGCCATTTAGCAAGTGAAAAGGCATAAAAGCATGTGCTAGAATTCTGCATTTTGCTTGTGAAGAACATTTAGCTGAAGCACTTACAATGTCACAGAAATAATGCCCCCAATATTTTTTTTTAAATCACAGTTCAAAAAGCTATAGTAGCCTGTCAATGAAAGAAGTATCAAGCAGATGTTTCCTTTATTTCCAAATGTATTTAGAATTCGGAGAGAAAACCACAAAGAGTATTTTTATTATGCACCTGTCATGGTCAACATCTGGCACCAGCTCTTGCCAATCCATCAATCCCACGATGTGGTATCTCCTCCCAGCTCACAGAAAGACTATAAATAAACCCACAGTGCAGAGCACTGATTTTCTTTTTCCTTTTTTTTTTTTTTTGTTTTTATTTTATAGCAAGAAGGAAGAATCACAGAAAGCAGAAAAAGTCTATTTGTACCATTTATAAACTATATGGTAACTGTGCCTTTTAAAGAAGAAATACAAGTGCAATTAGAAGCAATGAGGGGAGAGAATTTAAATTCTTTTTGAGAGAAAAAGACTTGTCTGGGATTTGTCAATCTTCCAGTCATTCATTCATTTAACAAAGAGTTTTTAGTATTATAACTAGTAGATGTACATAGTAGCCTATGGCTATGCAAATAAAAAATGCACAATTCTTGCTCTCATGCAAAACAGTGCATTCATGTTAAGAGCTATTATAAAAGTCTGCAAATGAGAGGTCAAGAACAGCTGTTGATCTTATTTATTTATTTATAAGACTTTCATTTATGTAAAATGGGAGGAACATTTTTTTGGCTCCATCACAGAAAATAAGGAAAAACTTTGTACTAACTATTCATGGAAAGAGAAATTGATCAAATTCCATTACAAAGAACATAGTTGTCATTCACATTATTTTGTTATTTTTTGAATTTGGATAAATGGGTTATTAATTGAAGGTTGGAAGTTTGTTTTGGTGAGAGAAAAATATTTTGTTATCACATTTATACTGGATTTCTTTGCACAACAGATTTTTTAAACTACTTTTTCTTGAGTGTCTAAAATTTTATCAGAAATTTCAAGTAAGTAAACAGACTAGACTCGCTTTAATCAACATGCTCCCATTTGAGAGAACTTACTTATATAAACTCATGAACACACATGTATAATTTCTAAAAAGGCATTCAGGATGTGCATCAGAACCCTTAATTTCAGGTAAAGAAGCTCAACTTGAACTAATATGGATACATCATTAATTCATAACAAAGGACAGGACAAGGGTAGCTGGAACAAAGGACTCATACACCGTCTTTTGATCTCTCGTCCCTACTTCTTTCTGTATGTACAGCTTATTTCTTTAAACACTTACAGTAAACTTCAGTAAGAAAATGTCCTTCTAAGAAATTTAGACCTCTTCTTATAATGCAATTTCTTTCTATATTGTTACAATTAAAACATCTTGCTCAAACTGCACTTACTACCATGATTTTGGGGGAACCCCTCTTGTAGATCATTTCGATTTTCTAAATGGCAATTCCCGTTCAAGTTCAATTGGAATTGACTCAAATGAGTGAAAATAATTCCCATTATTTTCCTTTCTGTGGTGCAGTTGACTCCCATTTTTTTGTGCCATGGGGTATTCATTCCCTATTCTCTTCACTGTTATTCCAAGTGGATTCATATGCATAACTTCTAATTTCCCAAATCTGCTATTTTTAATTTCTTAAGGGCTGGACTAGATTTCTAAATTCAAACCTTGTAGTATAAAAACCTAGAAGGGGTCAGACAGTTGAATATAATTAAGATTGATTGGCTGATTCAAAAATAAAAGCAGCAAGCCAGATAAAGTTAGTTGTGCCAAACAAAAAAAGAATCAAATTACCTAGTAGCTGGAATGAAACCCTTGAATTTTGAAAGACTGAAGAGTGGTGATATAATAAACTCACTAGTGGGGCATCAACATCTATTAAGATGTACTATAATGTGCTCTCTTTAGGCCCAATAAGATATAATGTGCTTGCTAGGAAGATCTAGGGAGACATGTTCATCCACAAGTAATAAAACTGAAACCTACTACACATTGAGTGGGAATTGTAGAACATTCCAGCATAACTACAGAGCCCTGGGGTCTCACAATTATATGATTCATAAAATCCAATGTGCACACTACTGGGGGTCATGAGATAATTTTAGATAGTACACAAAACATTTTCTTCCTTTCTTTTCCTCAACTTTTAATATATTTGATTTAATGTAAACATTAGAATTACACAGTAGAAAAAAATAACATATCATAGCCACATTTTAAATTATATTTTGTTAAAACTAAGATTGAAGTAAATATTAACATTTAAGATTAAAATGGTGTCAATTTAAGGAAAAATATTCAGTGTCCTTTTGTTCGTCCTATAGTTATTAAGCAGATGGTCAGCATCAGCTTTCTTCAAGAAGGTGAGAACTGAGGTTGTTTGCAGAAGTTGAGAGAGTGAGCCAAGTAGATATATGGGAGAAATATTCCATATAGAGGGAAGAGTTATAGCAGAAGCTTCAGGTAGGGACATCTTGGGTATGGAAGGAACAGTAAGGAGGACAGTGTAGTAGACCAAAAAAGAGGACAAAGAGATTATGGGGAGCCAGATCACATAGGGCCTTCTAGGTGGATGACTATATAATTTATCATACATTCTGGGACACTTATTACAATAAGAGAGGACATGTTTAATAATTACACCAAAACAGCATGCATAAACTGGGGCTGCCCCTGAAAACTGGAACATGGGATCATTCTACTTATAGGACAATGGAAGAACTTTGGCTGGAGAGCCATTGCAAATATTTCTAAAGGGTCATCCTTGCTGCTATCTTGAGAATAGATTGTAGTAGAAGAGGTGTATAAACAGACATAATGATAATACAAGTGATATGAGCGTGTGACCAAGTCTGGAAAACACTATTCTAACACACTGCTAATCCTCTTGATTCAGGATAATTCTGTCAGGTCCCTACAACAGGTGATTCCAGGATAACCCTGAAGGATTTGTTTCATATCCAAGAAGTTACCACTTACCTTTTACAGTACTGGGCCTGGTTATAGAAATACAAAAGTTGAAACCATACACCTGGACTCAAAAAATTCTGTTGGGGGAGTAGAACATATACTTAAGCAACAGATAATAAACCCTCAAAGACTATGGTCTGGCACTATCACAAGGGCCTGGTGGAATTATTCTTCTCCTGAAGTTAGAGGATGAGGGAGGAAAGACATTCCGGGAAGATACTGCTAGGTGAGCTATTTCAAGCTGACATTGCCTTTCTCTTCTCCCTTCTAAAGCTTCTGATAAACCACCAAGAGAGTGAGTCTAGTTTGAAAGCTTAAAAAACGCTTCCTGGGTGAGTCTAAGATTAGCCCATAGATTGAGAATCCCTCACCATAGTGGCAGCACACTGAATTATAGGATATTCTTTTGGAACCTCTGTTCTTCATTTCAGAATTAAAAATTGGTGTGTATAGAGCTGGGCCTGGTAGCATGAACCCATAGTCCCAGCTACTCAGGAGGCTGAGGTGGGAGAATCCCTTGAGCCCAGGAATTCAAAACCAGCCTGGGCAACATAGCAAAGCCCTGTCTCTTAAAAAAAATTTTTTTAATTAAAAATCAGTGGATGGTTTCACCTCACTGTGAAGTACTAAATACAAAAACTGGGAAGAAAATGAGTGAAGTTTCCAATTGCACAAGAAAATATAATCAGATATATATAGATGCTATGGTCTGAATGTGTCCCCCAAATTCATGTGTTGGAAACTTAATCCCCAAGGCAATAGTGTTGGGAGGTGGGGCCTAATGAGAGGTGTTTAGGCATGAGTGCAAGTACAGCATGAATGATTAATACTGCACTGTTTTCCCTTGGCACAGTGCCTTACAAAAGAGATGGTCACAATGGGGTTTGAACTGAGTCCCACTACCACGGGGACACCTCTGCTACCCCACTTATCTCCATTACCTCTTGCCACTCACTCCATCCCTTTAGAGGGTAGAAGCAGCCATTCACTATCCATTCACTCCCACTCTCCTTGTTACCTATTTTCCTGTTGTTTATATTACCTTTGTTGACAATAAATTATTTTTTATTTTAAAAATTATTTAAAATTGCAGGAGTGCATTTGCTCTTTTCTGCTCTTTCGTCATGTAAGAAGAACACAGCGTTGGTCCCATTTTGCCCTTCTACATTCTGCCATGTGAGGATACAGCAAAAAAGCCCTTATCAGATGCTGGTGCTTTGGTCTTGGACTTCCTCACTGTCTCAGAACTGTGAGAAATAAATTTCTTTTCTTTGTAAATTACCCAGTCCGTGGTATTCTGTTATAGCAGCACAAAATGGACTAAGACAAGAGATACAGATAGATGCTGATGTAGGCATTTCAGTATTGTTCACCTACCTTGATGTATTAGTCTGTTGGGGCTGCCATACAAGATATCACAGACTAGGTGACTTATACAACAGATATTTATTTTCTCACAGTTGTAGAGGCTGGAAGTCCAAGATTAAGGTACCATCAGGGTTGGTTTCTGGTGAGGGCTCTCTTCCTAGCTTACAGATGGCCACCTTCTTGCTGTGTCCTCACATAGCCTCTTCTCTGTGCATAGGTGAAAAAGAGAGAAAGCTCTCTGTTAACTCTTCCTCTTCTTATAAGGACACCAGTCCTATTGGATTAAGGTCCCACCCTTCTGACTTCATTTAACCTTAATTATCCCCCTAAAAACCCTACCTCCAAATATAGTCACATTAGGTGCTAGGACTTTAGCACATGAATTTTGGAGAAACACAATTCAGTTCATAACAATATTTATCTATGTACATCTATATATCCATGTCTATATCTACCTATTTAGATGCTTAACTGCTGGCTATGGGTGTCCCAGTGGGTGAATAGATGCTTTGGATTGTTAGGTCCAATTGTTGTAGCTCTCCTGATAGGTAGCAGGCCTGTCACTCTTGAGAGGGAATTGATTTCACTTTGACTGCATTTAATTAACACAGACACAGAAGAAATAAATCTTTTGTGTGTTTGTCCAAGAGCTTATTTGGGGAAAGGAGCTCTGACTCAGGATGGCTGCCAAGTTATATATAGCCTGGGGTGTACCTCAGAAGGGAGATTTGAGCAAAATCCTGGTCTGTCTCAGAGCCCTTATCAGGTCAAGACAAGTGTGTGATGCCTAATAAATCCACCAATAGTAATTCTTGGTAAAAGTAAACATGACTCTCCCCACCTTCCTCTACTAGCGTAACATGATATTAATAGTTTCAGTGATCTTTGTCCTGTTTACCAAACCCTATCCCTGATCACTGTACCGGATAATTGTACAGTTCATGACTTTTTTCCCAGTTTGGGTTTAGCTCCCAGATTAATTAGTTTACATTTTATTAGAATGAATGGAACTTGCTGCCTTTATACTCTTACTCTAAATTGATCTAAACACTTTTGCATTATACATGTTATGCCTCTTTATTTTTTCCAACTGAATCTTAGATGTTAAATATCATCTGCATATTTGAAGGAAGAATTTCCGTTTCTCTGTAGCTTTTCTGTTTTGTGGATAACAATGATTCTAAAATGTGTTCAGGCCAGGTATGATAGCTCATACCTATAATGCCACCACTTTGAGAGGTCAAGGCAGTAGGATCACTTGAGGCCAGGAGTTTGAGGCCAGCCTGGGTAACACAGCAAAACAAAACTATATTTTGTAGAAAAATACAAAAAATAGTAACAAATTAGCTGGGTGTTGTGGCACACTTCTGCATTACTAAATACTCAGGAGGCTGAGGTGGGAGGATCACCTGAGCCCAGGAGTATATAGTGAGCTATAATTGTGCCATTCAACCTCAGCCTGGAAGACAGAGTGAGACCCTGCCTCTAAAAAATAATAAGAATAAAATGTTTTCATGATAAATCTTTATTTGAAATGAATTTAAAGAATTTTCAATTTGGAAAATACATTAACTATAGAGTATAAACACTTCATTTTACAGACAAGGAAACTGTCAATAGATCCACTGCTCAGAATGACCCAGTTCATTAATTTCAGAGTAAAAACTAGAACCCAGAGAACTTAACTCCAAACCAAAACAATGTTATGCTAAGGAGAAAGTCATATGGAAATGTTTTAGAGACAATTACTCATTTCCTGCATTAGAACTCTAGAGACTTATGTTCCACCCCATTAATCGATCAGCATTGAGAAATCGTATATTCTTTTCTTATACTTTTATTTATAAAATTAAAAAAATAGTCTTCTCAATCACCTAAAAAGTATATGAAGATTCACAGTAAAAATAAATACTGTGGGCCACTGACAGTCACAAATGGTATTCTGTGATATTTTTGGTATGCATCTTCAAGGAGAGATTTGATAGACACAATCTTTTATATTATATATTTTTTAATGAAATGTACTATCAAACACATTGAAAGTCATTCTGGCAAATGGCAATGTAGGACACACCAAGAGATGATATTCTGGCCAAAAATGTAAATTCATAAATAAATGTTTATAGAAATTGAGGTTTCAGTAGACTGAAGTCACCAATTTCATGATCCGATCATTGTAATGAATAACATGAAAGTGATGATGATAAGAACAGAGATAAAAATAATGAACACTAACATAGTATAATATAATGGCACAATTTCGAGCATTTTACATTTATTTGACCCTCAGAAAAGACATATGATACAGGTACCAGGTACCATTAATTATCCCTTTTTAAAACTTTTTCTATAAAAGGCTTGGCTATGATGGAAGGCAAGTGGGATTTCATAAGATCAATGAAAGAGAGAAAGGCTGAGTAGTAGCCTTAGAGAGGAAGCCTGTATTTGATATATGTAAGAATAGGTGTTCATTTGGCTACATGGAAAAAAAAAAAAAAACAGTTCAAATTGGCTTAATCAAAATGGAAATTTATTGATTTGCAGAAACCAAAGCCTGGTCCTGGGGACTTGGGGATTCAGATGATGTCCTCAACACTTGGTTTCTCTCTTTTTTGGGTCCTATTTTCCTCTGTGATGATTTCATTCAGTTCAGCAATTCCTGGAGGCCTAAAGATAGTCAACCACGGCTCCAGGCCTAGATTTCATCACTTCAGCAATCCCACCAGAGAGAGGACTTTTCTATTCCAATCATCAAAATTACATTACTGTGTGGGGGCTTCACTGGACCAAACTGGGTCTGACTTTGCCAATCACTGCGGCCATAGTGCTATAATACGATTCACCAGAACTGGGTCATATGCCTATTCCTAAAGCTACTCATCCTCCAAAGAAAAATCAGTTCTCCTACTAATGAAGGGAGAATGACACTGGGAAAACAAAAGCCAAAGCTGGATTTCTATACCACAGTATGGAAATAGGTGTATAAACAAGCAGAACAAGATAGCAATCATAAAATATAGTGAAGAGAGCTCAGGTAAGAAAGTTAGCTTAAGAGATTCAGAAAGCATGGAGGAATAGGAAGGAAAAACTGGAATATTGGATAAAGCATGTTCTTATCATTACATATGTAAAAAAGTCATGGTGGGGTTTAAGAGAAATGTTATGGCTTTCTTTCTTTCTTTCTTTCTTTCTTTCTTTCTTTCTTTCTTTCTTTCTTTCTTTCTTTCTTTCCTTCTTTCTTTCTTTCTTTTTTTAAAAGATGAGGTCTTGCTTTGTCACCCAGGCTGGTCTCAAACCCCTGGCCTCTAGTGATCCTCCCACCTCAGCCTCTCAAGTTGCTGAGATTACAGGCATGAGCCACCATGCCGGGCTCAGAAGTGTTATGACATTCATCCTGCATTGGGCTTTTCCCTGATTCCTGGGTTCTATGGAAAGTAAAAGACTACATTCTGTTGGCTTTTGCAATAAATAGGCTAATGGAATGTAGCCTGAGCTCCCAAATTCAACCCAAAACAACAACCAAATTATTTGTGAAGCACTGTGTTAGGCAGTAACTGACTGAGGAAAAAGACAGATTCATGCCCAATTACAATTTGAAATAGATCATGATAATAAGTACAGTAACAGAAACACTGATACAGTGCTTTGGGGTGAGAGGATCTGGACAGGTTAATTAAAGAGGGACAGAAGGTCACAGAGGAAGTCTTCATGGAAGAAGTGAGTGGCACCTAAACTAGGCCTTGAAAGATAGAGTCATCTTGACAGGAGAGATCATAGGAATAGTGTTATGGTAAAAGAGCAAAGACAGAGTGGGTGAAATTAGTGAATAGTGATTTGAGTTAAAGATTCTTGAAGGGATTATAAAAAAAAGATGAGGCTGTGCATATAGTTGATGAATAGAGTATGGATGACATACTGGCTGGTTAAAATTTTTCAGGCAAAAATGGACAGTTGAAGTAGACCTTTAAGCACTGGCAGAGGTCACGATTGGAGTTGCCCTACAGAAAGAATGTTCTGGCAGCAGTGCAAAAGATAGATTGGAGGAAACAAGCAAAAGCAAGGAATCCCACTGAAGTTCATGGCAAAATTCTGAATGTAATAGTAGTGGAAATGAAGGAAGTAATAAAGGAAGGAAATAAGACACTGGAAGCAGGAAACATTTTGGAGATGGAATCATAGGACTTGTCAATAATTAGTTCTGAGTACTGAAAGAGAAAAAGATAAAAACATTTTCAAGACTGGGCACTTAGGGGTGGTGATTAATGAAGTTAGATATCATAGAAGGGGAGCAAGTGTGTATATGTGTGTGTGTGTCTCTGCTTTGCGTGTGTGTGTATATGTGTCTGCTTTATGTGTGTTAGTGGGAAGGAACATGGGCAGAGGGTAAATAAGACCCCACTTATAGCATGAGGAAGTAAATGCATGACAGGAAATTATTGTATGAAGCAGTTGAAAAAGATAACCTTCTGCAAGGCATGAATGTTAAGATACAATTTACAGTATATTTAAATTTTAAAAAACATTATTTATGTTTTCTAGCTACTAACTTTGAATTAGACTCATACAAAATGAAAGTTTAAAAGCTGCCGACTAAATTTGTCTTTATTTCCCTTACTGTACCTTCTTAATAATCCTGGGCCCTTGCCATTTAGACCCACTGCTTTTTCGCATTAAATAAGCTTAAGCTTTTAAGAACCAATTCTATTAATAAAATCTGTACAATGTTTAGTTCATTTTCTGTCATTTCTAGAAAACACTTTTTGTGTAGTCTCCACTTTCTTTTCTCCAAAGACATTAGAGAAGTAAATATTTAGTGAATACACTCTTATCATCCAACATGAGCTCACCAGTGTGGTTTTAAAGCACTCTGCAATTTCTTTAATCTTAAAACTAGCCAAGGGGGAGAAGAAGAAGTTGGAAGAAATCACTTGAAATTGAATATCCTTTTTAAAAAAATGTCAAGCACTTGTTTTGAGTGAGATTCTGGCTGGCTGGCCAGGGAAGGGAAGCATACGACCTGGCAATGGTATTCTTAAGGGATGATTCCTGTGTCTACAATGTCCTAGCAAGTCTTTTTCTTCTAGCCTCTATGTTCTCAAATCAGTAATATTCCCTGGAGGATTTACCCCAGATTTAACATGATAAACAGCATGCACAGAGGTGACAATGCATCAGGAAGCCTGAAATGACTCCAGGTTAATTATCGAGGCAAGAAAGCCTCATTAAAACTGTAACTTCCTTTCCCTAATTCAAGATGTTGGGGTATTAACTAAAGACTCTCAGTGAACATGAGCACCATAGCAGCAAAGACAAATCAACCAAGAAAGGAACAAAGAGATCTGGAACTAAGGGAGAAGATGGGATAAAGGGTCAAAGGAAGATGAACATCACTCTTCAAGATAAATAGTCACATTAAAAAGAAGAAATGATTATTCCACACGTGACAAACCATGCTGGCTGCCTTCCCAATTATTGTTCCTGCTTCATAATTGTTCATGAAGCTCCAAATTTTTCAGGGATCTAACTCCTCCTCACACGACTTACAGTTAAATCTTAATAAGTTTACCGATGTCAAAAAAATCCCATTTTTCTTCACAATAATTGGCTTATAATGAGTATGTGATATAATTCTGGCCAATCAAATGGGAAGAAATCCAGTTAGTGGCTTCCGGGTGAAGTGACCTTGGTGTTAAGCAGAGAAGCACCCAGAGGGATGTCCATTACCCACATATTATTTTCGATGATGTCAAGTGTGCAGGTGATGACACCTGGAACTTGGGTGGCATTCCTGTCACCACCATCAGGGGTACCAGCCAAGGACAGAGACACATGGCAGAACAGAAACCAAGGGAGTTTGAGTTCCTGAAGATTTCAGTTAATTACTGAATTAACCAATCTGGAAGCCACTTGTTATAATGACGATAATTTACTTTAAAATATTTCAACATAGATGCTGTGATATTGTGTGTGTGTAACACAAGGCCTGTAAGTATTCTAGTCAAAGATTCCCTTCCAGGAATGGTGAACAAACGTAGCAATCAAAAACACAGGAGTGGTCTGCCGGCACTGTCATCAGGAAGCCCTTCTGTTACCTGTATCTTGCTCAATAACCTCCACTTTGCTAATCAGCACGCTAAATGTCAGAAAAGGGCTTTTAGCAATAAAAATAGCAGCCTGTTGACTAGCACGATGAATGTTAAGATTTGGCTCTCTCTGGTGAAATTAGAGGTATTCAAGTTATGTGGATTAGCTAAAATTATTTTATAGACACTTCCTCCTCTGGCATGAATAGAGAATAAGAATCTAGCAAGTCAGAAGTCTGTACTTGGTTGTTGGCATTTTGCCTCGGGGTAAACTCCTGGACAAGATAGTCTTTCACCATGGAATCTGGAATTCTGATTGCCTGCAACCAGTTGTAAGGATGGCAGAATCCTGTCTCAGGAACCTTGGCAATTGCCTTCAGTGCCCTTTCATACAAGGTGGTGGTGGGAGATGCGGAAAGGATAGGGAGTTGGGACTTCCTCAAGCCTATACAAGGTTGTATAAACTCTTTTAGTATACTTTCTTGCTAATAAATGTTTAGTAAATATCTATATGGAAACATCACCCGCAGTTGGGGCTGCTTATTTTGAAAATAATAAATTTTATTTATTGTTTAAGGCAGTTGATTCAAGATTCCCTCTTACTCGCTGTTGACAGCATGTGAGCATATACCATACCACCACTACCAGTTCCCTGGTTATCTCTGCAATTTAGGCTATAGTTGGAGGGGCATGAGTTATACGAAAGGCTTTTTACTCAATCAAATGTGTTGATTCCCATGGGATGGGAACTCATGAGATAAAGTTTGAGACCCAGCCCTGCCATGGCCCATTTACAGGACGGAGGATGAACACAAAACACAAACGCAGAACACAAAGAAAAACACAGACACACGTACAAACAGTTGACTCGAGTAATAAAACACCGGGTCAGTTTTATTTTTATACTGTAAAAGATTAAAGTTAGTTCCTTATATGTAACCACCCAGGCATTGCAGCACTGGCCATAAGTTCTGGAATACGTAGCCTTAGAGAAGCAGATGTCCCCTGACTTAAGGTTTCCAGGTGGTTGCTCTAGGCGCTAGGCATAGATCACGGACCGAGATTAGCAAGGATGGGCAAGGCAAGTCACAGAGGGCATTTCTCATCCCCAGCTTCTCTTAGGGTGACCCCCTACGATCTTTGGCTGGACCCCGGCGGCTGTGCCTGGCTTAGGTCGCCCCTCTCTTGAGAGGTCTTACCCGTCATTGACTAACCAGCCATCTTATGGGGTGTACGCAGCAATCACAGGAACAATGTGTTAATTGTGTGGCCTCCAGACGCCCAACGCCGTGGGGTGGTGTAGCTTTTGCTTACTTGCAACTCAGGTCCTTTGTTAGGCCTCTGGGCAATACCTTTGTTTATCACAGGGAACCTGTCCGGAACAGATTACTTTCAAATACTCTGGGCAGAACACGTACATTACTCACTAACTTTAATTCTTAAACTAGGAAAATATATGTCAGTCCCCTACAACCTTGTGACAGCTTTGGATATGCCATTCAACCTCTCTGAGGTTTGAATGACAGACAAAATAGCATAATGGGGAAACATGCTGGCTCTCAAGTCAGATGGCCTGGGTCTAATCCTGGCTTTATCAAGTATTAGCTCTCCATGCCTCAATTTTCTTGTCTATAAAATGGGCCTAACACCTACTTATAGCATTGTTATGCCATCTTCAACCCTTAGCACAACACCTCGCATGGTAATAAGAGGATCACTTTGAATGGTCACTGCACTCCTCCTATTTCTAAAACTTTCCATTTCACTCTCATTCTTGTACTCTTGTAAAAGAGTACAAGAGTATGTTCTTAGTCTCTCTCCAAAGAGGACATTACTGAAGAAAGTTATCCAGTGGCAATCCTTATGTTAGGCAATGCCATTTGCTCCTTCATTTATACAGTCAAACATTTCTTGAGTCCCAAAGGAGGCACTGTGGATACATGATGAGATATACCTCTGGGAAGCTCTCAGTCTTATGGAGCAACCAGGAATAGCTGTTTTCCCCTCAAACTGAAGTTTCTACTTACTTATTCATCCCCAACTTTTACAATAGTCCTTTCTCAAAATAGGTCTTTGATACAAATTTATGTTCCATGTTATACAGATCTATGTTCCAATTTTGAGCCCTTCACTCAACATGGAGATTAAATTTTATCCCTTTGCCAGTGGTGAGAGCTATGACCAGTGAAAAGGAAACAGAGAATTTGGGCAATGACCAAGGCTTTAGTGGCATTGTCCACAATCACCGTTGCTTGCGATCTGAAATAGCACACTAGGGAGACCTCCTGTACTGAAGAAATAAAGTGCCAAAGGGAGAATCTGGGACAAGTGGCTTCTTTAAAATTAGGAACTCTTTTTCCCTCTCTTCTCCATGAGGGCTCAGTTTAAATTTGTTCCTTAGCCAATAAAGCCAATATTTTCCCCTCTAATCATAAAACACTGCTTATAAATTGGTCTCTTTTATCAGATGCACTCTACTACATGTGAAAGCACAGCGAGTTTGGCATCTCCAACAAAGTCCCCATGTGTTTGGAATCCACTGTATTGTACACACTTGAAACACCATCTGCAGGCAGTCTTTTCCTCTCCAACTTGTCAGGGTGAGTGGCAGGAGAGATTCATGAGCTGAGATGC
Source organism: Microcebus murinus (assembly GCF_040939455.1). NCBI lineage: Eukaryota > Metazoa > Chordata > Mammalia > Primates > Cheirogaleidae > Microcebus > Microcebus murinus. Next base: position 76,187,069 of record NC_134114.1, read on the forward strand.
TTCGTTAACTGGCGGTGACTCTGCCAGTACAAGGGAAACATCTGTATTAGCCAAACATGGTGAAAATTAAACAGTTAAGTGAGTCTGAGCACATATGCAAGTGAGAATCCCAACATCCCTGCCTCTGAAACCCCTAATTGATGCTTCTCTATCTTAGCATTCATTGCAAATACTGGTGTCATCTGAGAGTAGTTTAAATCTGTGGCTTCATCTCAGAGATGATTCTTAGTTCTTCAGATAACTGGTATCTAAAAAAGAGTGTGGGAGGAAGCTCGATCAGTGAGCCTTATCCTTGTCTTGAACTTTCTTCACCTTTCTCCAAGGTGAGGAAACAGTGAATTATCTCAGCATGGAACATATTTCAAAATCTTCCCTTGAAATAATCTCTAAAGAAAAATTGTTTATGATAGGAGTTTTGGTGAACCATTAAGTAAAACTTTAAAAAATATTAAAATCCTTGACTTCTACAAAAATTGAAACATGTTGCTCTTCTCAGTGTGTTTTCTGAGTTTAAGCTTTATTGTAAAGGCTAGTTGAACAATCCTGAAGAAAAGTTGTATGTGTGTCCAGGATAGGTAGAGCAGCGGCAGCCCAGTGAATCATGGGGACATGGTCTATGTGGGCTTAGCCATGATGTCCGCTAGGGAAACGGAGTCAGGGAGGACCAGGGCTCAGAGTGACCAATGCTGTGAACCCTGATTGTCCAAGTGTCAGGATCTAATAAGACCATAACTAACACCTGACAGGCTTAGAGCAAATGGCATGCGGAATAGTAGTTTCCAGGCTGCGGATGGGAATTCCGGTTGAGAGAAAGACCCGAACCAGTAGCCGTAAGTACAGGAAGCAAGAGCTTCAAGACAAACAAGACATTCGGGCTCCAAATAAGTGACCTAGTATTAGGCTCTATTCCAGGTGGGTATCTACAGAGCAAACAGAGAGCCCAATGGGCTGAGCATATGACTGTGTAGGTTGAGAAGAAAGCTGCATGTGATGACCAGGTAGATACTAAAGGGGTCGTTTCAGGCAGCCCCAGCTTACAGCAGCAAGATAAATTCCAACCCCCCACTTATGGAAGGCAGATGTATGATAATATGTATACACACACACATACACGCAGTATAGCCAGTATTGGCCCACAAACTAGGTGGTTTGAAGTTGTCTGTAGCCTTCAGTGAATGCTGAAAGAGATCCGGACAAACAAGGACTAGCATGTGGCAAGACTTTGTTCCTGGACCTCTCCACACCCACAAGCATATTGTCCTTGGCTTAGGTCTTTATCTCCTCATTCTTGGTACGTAGCCACCACCTTTCAAGTTAAAAATATATCCACATTTTAACTTGAGAGTCCTGACTGCATCTATACACCCACCTAATAAGACTGTCCTTATAAAATTACCCATTATCTCAATCCCAGAACTTAGCCCATAATTATATTGACCCTACTCTCAGTATGAATATAATTAAATGTGCAGTGTAACCACTGAACAGACACAATTATCAGTAAATAAGAATAAATGAGTGAAGTCTTGCTTCAGAATGTCATAATCGACATTCTTTTCTTACGTAACCAGAGAAGAATAGAAAAGTCTGTAGACAAAAACAACAGATTGAATGAATAATAACATTTCTATGAGTCATTGGCATACTTCTAAAAATGACTCATAATAATCAGTTTTGACTTTAGAAATGTTCATTTATTTAGCAACTGCTGGAAAAACACCAGTGATTTTTGGGGTGAGGTCAATTCTCTGTAAGTATGTCACTCCTGCACCAGGTGATCTGTTGATGATTCAACATGTTTAACAGGGTGAGTAGTAGAAAAAATACTTACTGATTTTGGCTTACAGTTCTTTCATTCCTCCTCCTAAAAAGAAGAAAATGATGTTCCTAAAATTCCACTCATGAGAGACTGTGTTGATTAACTCATGAGGAGAGAGGAAAGGAAGTTGCAAACGGAGATGGTATAGGAAGGAGATTTTGCTGGCTTTAGGTAAGAAGCAGAGATTGTACCCAGGGTAGCTGCCAGGGACCTGAAGAATGGCTTAGTATCCTCCCCTACCCCTACTTCCCAAAAAGCTAAAAGCTAAGCTGAGACTGACAACTTCATCACAGATCCTGTGCACAAACAGAGCAGAAAAAGAGCCAAGAACCTGGCATGGAAGCCCAGCACTGGGATATGGCTGCATTGTATTGTGGTCATTTGGCCCCTTTGATTTTCGTGTTGTCCTTTTCAGTGTGTAGAACAAGGATCTGGTCGCCAGCACCTCCAGTTACTCTCCCTTTTACTGTCTAGGTGAGTAATAAACTCTCTACTATACCTAAAGATGACTTTTTATTTTCTTTACCTTCAAATCAGTCAGGCCATGGCCTCAGTCTTGTGTGTTTGAAAAGAAAAGAAGGTAGGACGGGCTACCAAAGTCTAGGAAAGAAGAAGCATGGAAAGGTATCCATAAAAGTTCATTTTCCAATAAACTTCTTATCAGAAGTTCAGGTAAATGTAGTAAAGAAAATGGTCCTTGTTTTTAACTCCCACTGTGTCTACACACCTGAAATTTGTGAGCCACCTCTCTTTAAGTGAACACTGTAGTGTGTTCCCTCAAGTAGGTTGATGGGGACAATGATACCTGAGCAATGGGGATTGACTGCAAATAACTGGGATGTTATGATGCCCTTGTGGAAGCACACTGAGTGTTCTGCCTATTCTTAATGTTTTTTTATTGCTGATATTTCTATGTTAATGTTCAATATAATGAGATAAAAGTAAATTTTCTTAAAAGCAGAGTTTCTATTGATTTTTGTTTCTATGTTCCATTTGAAGTTATGAAGGTTGAGATAAAGATAGGGAAAGACTTTTGAGCCAGAGCAGAGCACAAGTTTCTAAAACTGAGCTTTCTCCCTGTCTCCATAAAGAGTCAAGCCTCAAGAAAATGCCTTGGATTTATTTATAGTAGCCTCTCTGCAGAAAACACTAAGCCATGAAGTGGCCACAATAACAGCGGAAGGGTAGGACTAAAATTTACAAGCTACTGAACTCTTACCATGTGCCAGATCTTGTGTTAGTTATGTGCTTTTCCAAAAATATAAACAAAAAAATAATTTAATCCCTATGTCTACCTTGTGAGATACTTATTAGCTGAGCCTCTCACCACAGTCTTTCACATCTATTTAGTTCTGTGGATGGCAAGGAGGGCTTAAAGAAAAAAACTAGAAATTTGGAGAGAGAGAGACCCTGGAATATACACCACATGTGCGTGCAGGTGCGCACACACACACACACACACACACACCTATTCACATATATAAACATGAATTTTGGAATTTGACTTATCTCAAAAAATGAGTTGTGAGGGTGTTTAAGATACACATTTAAGAAAACATCCAGGGTAACATTTCCAATAAAGAACATCTTAGGTTGCTTCCATAAAATATGCTTTCCTAAAAGAAAAACTACATGTATACTTCTCTTCCATAGGAAAAGATATTCTTTCTTATAAATCATAGTCCTAATGCTTTTATATATTGACTATGACCAAGATTGGACTTGTTTTACTCTTTATTATTCCTTTAAAAGAGTTAAGCTATTGCCATCACTCATTAAAGGCTTGTAGCAAGTTTGCATTTGCCTGTACTGAGAAACAAACTAGCCAAGAGTCACCTCCCACAGTGACTGAGATACATTATTATGAAGTAAATGGAAGCACAAAGGCAATGGGACACAGGAAAGTCCATGAACATGAACTTTTTCCACCATGCCTCTGGCAACTAGCCTCAATTACATGCTCTGACATGGAGCTAGATGATAAAAATGTCATATATGCCATTAAGTTGTTAGGAAATTCCTTTAGTTTAAAATCAAAAGTCTTTGGCAGAAAAGTACAGAATATTTAATCATTCATTCACTCATCAACAAATATTTATTGAGCCCCAACTATACACCAGACTCAATTCAAAAATCTAGGAACTGCTCCTGAGCTATGGATATTGACAATAGATTTAAGGCCATCTTAAGTAGCCTAAGATATTAGAATATATCCCTGGAAAGATGAATTCTCTACTCTTAAATCCAGTGAAATTTTAAGAAAACTACTGTGACTGTAAAAGAAAAACTCCATTTATGAATTTCTTAATGGAATTTCCACCATTTTCTATTTGTTAGTAGGTGGAGGCAAGACAACTTAACTTCGTTAGTGAATTAGCTGATTAGAGCATTTTAGCATTCCTAGGTAAGCAAAAGGACACATGACAAAATGAGATAATTTCTTTTCCAAAGAATTGCCAGGAATGTGTTTGGGAACACTCCAAATTTCAGAAGTGACAAAATGTACAGTTCTACCATGTATTAACAATAAAAGTGAAATAAGTCACTAATTCATTAGGTATTGTCTATGTATTAGTCACTATGCAAAGTGCTTTGCTTACAGTTCTGACTCTTGTATAAATAAAGATATCCACTGACTGCACATTATGGGCACAGCACATTTTTATTAGATTTCTTTATCTATATCTTTATTGGGACTTCATAACAGCCCTGTGAAAATGTATAGAACCAGAATTATCTTACACATGTGGCTAAAAAAAAAAAAAGGCCCACGAAAAGGTTATCTACACATTTGTCGACTGAGCTATTCAAATATAAATTATCATCAAACCAATCAATGAGAGCAGCAGTTCTTGACCAAGGGTAATTTCACCCCCAGGAGTCATTTGGCAATGTCTGGAGACATTTTTGATTATCACAGCTGGGATACTGTTACTACTTAGTAAAGGCCAGAGATGCCACTAAACATCTTAAAATGCACAGAACATCCTCCCACAGCAAAGAATTATCTGACCCTTCTATGATTTGAATGTGCCCCCCAAAAGTTCATATGTTAGAAAGTTAATCGCCATTGTAACAGTATTAGGAGGTAGGGTCTTTAAGAGGTGATTAGGCTATGAGACATTCCTGATCATGAAGGGATTAATGTCATTATCACAAGAGTGGGATCCTAATAAAAGAATGGGTTTTGCCCAATTTTCTTTCTCTGTCTCATGTGCTTGCTTGCCTTCTCATATGGAATGCACTCACCAGAGGCCAATGCCATGCTCTTGGACTTCCCATCCTCCATAACCACGAGCTAAGCAAACTTGTATTGTTTATATATTATCCCATCAGTGGTATTTTGTTATAGTAGAAGAAAAAGAATTAAGTCAGAAAATTGGTACTGAAAAGTGGGGCTATTTCTATCACAAATACCTGAAAATGTGGAAGCAGCTTAGGAACTGAGTAATGGGTAGATACTGGAAGAATTTGGAGAAGTAGGTTAGGAAAAGCCTGATGGAATATTAGGGCAATTCTGGTGAGGGCTCAGAAGAAGAGGAGAGCTGTATAGAAAGTCTGGATCTTCTTAGAGATTACTTAAGACGTCATGACCAGAATGTAGATAGAAATAAGGATGGTAAAGGCCATTCTGATGAGTTCTCAGATGGACATCAGGAAAAAGCATTGGAAACTGCAGTAAAGGCCATCCTTATTATAAAGTAGCAAAGACCTTAGCAGAATTGTGTTCATATCTTAGGACTTTAGGGAATATAGAACTTCAGAGTGATAAACAAGGATATCTGACAGAGGAAATGTCTAAGCAGCAAAGCATTTGGGTTGCTACATGGCCAATTTTAACCATATACAGTGAGATGCAAGAGAAAAGAATGACTTAAAACTGGAATTTGGGCCAGGCATGGTGGCTCACACATGTAATCCTAGCACTCTGGGAGGCTAAGGTGGGAGGATTGATTGAGCTCAGGAGTTTGAGACCACCTTGAGCAAGAGTGAGACCCCATATCTACTAAAAAATAGAAAGAAATTTGGCCAGGCAACTAAAAATATAAAAAATTAGCTGGGTGTAGTGGCGTATGCAGGCAGGAGGATCACTTGAGCCCAGGAGTTTGAGGTTGCTGTGAGCTAAGCTGACACCACAGCATTCTACCAAGCAACAGAGCAAGACTCTGTCTCAAAAAAAAAAAAAAAAAAAAAAAAAGGCTGGAATTTATAATTAAAAGAGAAGCAGATAGAAATATTTGCAAAATTCTCAGCCTGCTCATATGAAAAGTGAAAAAGCATGTAAGTGTGTTTGGGAGAGAACACTTAGGATGTGGCCAAGTAATAGTTTGCTAAAGAAATTAATATGGCTAGAAGTGAGCCAGGTGCTATTCATCAAGACAATGGGAGAGAGATCCTAAGGGAATTTCAAAGACCTTCAAGGCTGCCCCTTTCATCACAGGCCCAGAGCTCTAGAAGGGCAGAATGGTTTAGGGAGACAGGCCTAAGGGGCCCTCCATGAACTCACTGCCCAGAACCATTTTGGGTCTCTGCTATCTGTATTCAAGTGCAATGTCCCTCAGCTCCCCAGCTGCAGCTTGGGCTGCCATTCTGGGGGCCATAAGTAGTAAGCCTTGGTGGCATCCACAGAGTGCTAATTCTCCTGGCACATAGAATACAAGAGCTGTGGAGGCATAGAGGCATGGCTTCCTCTACCTGGATTTGAAAAGATGCAGCAAGCCACCTGGAAGCCCAGGCAGAAATTGTGGGTACATCCATGCAGAGAGGCCCTACTAGGGCAATGTTGAGCAGAAAAGTGGGTACATAGGTGCCACAGAGAGTCACCAATAGGGTAAATCCAAGGAAGCGGGGCTACCCCCAAGACCACAGAACTATACGTCCAAGAGCTTGCAACTCCAACCTGGGAGAGCTGAAGTGTGGGCTGAGCTGAGCAAAACCATGGGGGTAGGAGTCAAAGAAAATTATTTTCCAGCTTTAAAACTTAATGTTGCTTTCTCTGTTGGATTTTGGACTTGTTTGGGACAAGTTACCTCCCTTTTTTTTGTTTGTTTTTGCCTATTTCCCCCTTTTGAGATGGGAATGTCTACCCTATGCCTATCCCATGCCTATCCCACCATGTATTTTGGAAGTAGATAACTTGTTTTGATTTTACAGGCTCACAGCTGGAGGAAATTTGCCTCAGGATGAATCATGCCTTGAGTCCCACCCATATCTGATTTAGATGAGACTCTGGACTTAGGACTTTTGAGTTGATAAGAAACAAGTTAAGACTTTTGGGGCTACTAGGATGGAATGAAGGTATTTTGCATGTGAGAAGGACACAAATTGGGGGGGACAGGTGTGGAATTCTATGGTTTGCATGCATTCCCCAAAAGTTCACATGTTAGAAGCCTAATTGTTATTATAATGGTATTAAGAGGTGATGCTTTTAAGACGTGATTAGGCCATGAGACCTCCACCCTCATGAAAAGATCAATGCCATTACTGAAGGAGTAGGTAAGTTATAACAGAAGTGTAGTCCTGACAAAAAGGATGAACTTGGCCCAATTTTCTCTCTCTGTCTCATGTGCTTGCTTGCCTTCTGACACAGGATGATCCTCACCAGACAACAGTGCCATGCTCTTGAACGTCCCAGCCTCCAAAACTATAAGCCAAACTTCTACTGTTTATAAATTATCCAATTTGTGATATACTATTATAAAAGCAGAAGCAGATTCAGACAGACCCCAAATGTCAATGGCTCCAAGGTTGAGAAACTATAAGTTAGACTAATGGCATCATTAGTGTGATGACTATGAAGTCTCTACTGATTATATCCATCCAAGCTTCTATGAACATAACTGACATAAGGAAAAGTTACACCCAGAACAATTATTTAATGTTTTTGCTACTGAACATGTAACCATAACTTTAGTGGTCATGAATGGAAAACTTGCAAAAATTCCTTTGAAAACCAACAAAAAAAAATAGGTTTTTATAAGGATACCCTGTAGCCTTACATCTTTACGACAAGAATCGATAGGCCCCTATTATGAGAAATAGATTCCAGAATATTTACCTTCTGTGTTCATATCCTCATATCAGTTACATCCAAATTATTTATTATATTACCACAATGTATAGAGCTCTAGAGCAATTTGGTTCAAACTATGAAACTTTTTAACTTTCAAAAGAAAAGAAAAGACAGTTCCTGTTGCTAAGGAGTTACCCACCCTCACCTGTGCTATAATAATGTACTCTTATGAAAAAAAAGCCAAAATTCTTCCAAAAAGAATTCAGTTATAGGTAGTTTCTGAGCTATTATCAATAATATACTAATTATTATAACCTCCCAAGCAGCATGACTATATCATAAACTTATTACTAAAGATTTGACTCAAGACTAGATACCTCTGTTAGTCTATACTGGCTGCTCTAACAAAATACTTTAGACTGGGTAATTTATAAATAATGAAAATTTATTTATTTATTTATTTATTTATTTATTTATTTATTTATTTATTTTTATTTTTTTTTTTGAGACAGAGTCTCGCTTTGTTGTCCAGGCTAGAGTAAGTGCTGTGGCGTCAGCCTAGCTCACAGCAACCTCACACTCCTGGGCTCCAGCGATCCTTCTGCCTCAGCCTCCTGAGTAGCTGGGACTACAGGCATGCGCCACCATGCCCGGCTAATTTTTTTATATACATATCAGTTGGCCAATTAATTTCTTTCTATTTATAGTAGATACGGGGTCTCGCTCTTGCTCAGGCTGGTTTTGAACTCCTGACCTTGAGCAATCCGCCCACCTCGGCCTCCCAGAGAGCTAGGATTACAGGTGTGAGCCACCGCGCCCGGCCTGAAAATTTATTTTTATGGTTCTGGAGGCTGGGAAGTCCCAGATCAAGGCAACAGCAGAGTCTGTGTCTGGTAAGGGCTCACTCTTTGCTTCATAGATGGCATCTTTTTGCTGCATTTTCACATAGCAAAAGAGACAAACACTGTGTCCTCACTGAGCAGAAGGGGCAGGAGGAAAAAGCAAGCTCCTGCCAGCCTTTTATAAGGCCCTAATTCCATTTATTAGGGCAGATCTTCCCAAAGGTCCCTCCTCTTAATACTGCTAAGAGGAAATTAAGTTCCAACATGGGAATTTTGGGAGGACACCAACAATTAAACCATAGCAACACCTAATAAGATTCTTTCTTTATTTAAAATCTAGTCCCACTGTTACCTCTTGGCAATATTGAGGAGAGAGGACATTTTAGATTGGACCTGGTAGATTTAAAAACACATGCACATGTACACACACACCTGAAAGTATTGTCATTTTTTAGCACGTTGTTTCAATGCCAAATTACTGTTCTCACTCTGACACCCCATTTTGGAATGTTACATATATTTTTCTTATCTAACTTTGGCATTTTAGAACTTAGGAGTAATAAGGAGATTTAGATTTTTTTCTCTTTTTTCTTATTTGGATGTAGAGGGGAAATCACAATTCATTTTATTTTTAATTTTGAAGATTTCTAAGCAATGTGAAAGCACTTTAGGTTAGGCATGGTGGCTCGCACCTGTAATCCTAGCATTTGGGGTAGCTAAGGTGGGAGGATCACTTTAGCCCAGGAGGTCAAGACCAGATGGGACAATAGTGAGATCCTGTCTCTACAAAAAATAAAAAAATCAGCTGGCCATGGTGGTGTGGAACTGTAGCCCCAGTTACTTGGGAGGCTGAGGCAGGAGGTTCCCTTGAGCCCAGGAACTGGAGGCTGCATTGAGCTATGATGATGCCACCGCACTCTAGCCAAGGTGACAGAGTGACATGCTATCTTAAAAAATAATAATAATTAATTAATTAATATATAAAAATTTGGTAAGATTACTTTAAAAAAACATAAAGAGGAGAGTTCTACTTTCTTTGGAATATTGGTTTCTTCAACCCCGAGAGACCGTATGATTCTTCATATTAAGCTTTAGAAAGGAAGCCACTACCATTTGAATGTGAAGCCTAGGATCAAATTTGTTTCTGAACTGCAATCCAGCATTAAATATTAATATGATGCAGTGCCTGGCATCATATTTGATTTCAGTTCTGGGTCAAGATGTTTAATAGAATCCTAGAAATTAAGGAAGATAGAAATCCCTTCATGTATATCAGAAATTGAAGATATAGTTAAAAAGAGATAAAACAACTTATTACAGAAATATTATTGCTTTAATCTTTCTTTTGTATATCAGTATATACAAATTGCATACATATCTAACAAACATTTAAACTAATGTTTAGCCAATATTGACAATATTTATGAAAAAGATTATCATTATCGCTAAATCTGTTAAATGATCCAGCTAACTAAATGAGAATTTTTCAGAATATTTATACACGTCAAACTTAGTATATAACATATGCAGTACAGTACATTAATTCTCTAAAGTGTCTCCATAGGTCAATGCAATAATAAACCCCAGTTGTGCATTATAAAGATGGAATACTGATGTGACTTTCTTGTGACTCTAAACTATATGACTTCTACCAGGAAAGAACTGGATGATTTACACTTCAAAGATAAATTATCAACATACAGATTATGCTTCTAAGTGCTGGGAAATGTAAAATAACAATAAGGCAATGGTCAGAAAACCTTATTTATCTGTCTATATTACATTACAGATATGAAAATAAACCCCAAGGTTTAAAAAGAAATTTAAGCAGCTTTAGAGCATTTATATATATGCCTCTTTTTTCTTCCAATTTATTTGGTTTTCATGAGATCCTGTTTATGAGATATTCTGAGAGGCTTTGCCGTAGAGTGTCTTTTGTTTTCTTGATCTGGTGACATGAAAAGTGGATGATTATAAAGGACATGGTGAGTGGGAGAAGAAATTCCATTCATTCAAGATAATATAAAATGTCTTGCTCCAACAAATTACAAAATTGATGATTTTTGAAAACTAATTACAGGACTAAAGAAATTCTTTAGAGGATAACAGAAAAAAAATTCTGGTTGCTTAACTTGTCAGCCATTGTCACAAACCCAATGGTTCTGATGACAATGGATGGAATTATTTTAATTTTACAAAAAAGAGTAAAAATCAGCTTAAACTTCCTCCAAAATATCCCCACAAACACTAGTATGAAACATAGGTATAAAGACCAAAACTAGCACATCTTACCATCGCAGAAATTAAGTAGATTTTTAAATGACCATATGTAATGTTACATATATTACATTCCTTTGACATGCATTGTTATCATCGGTAATTACCAGTTTATCAACATTTCTTCCACAAACGTTTATTGAACACCTACTATGTGTCAGTTGCATTGCTAGCCTTAGCAGTGCTTTCCTCTACTCTCCTTTGACCTTAGGTAACTAGATCAAAGTCATCTGAGAAACAGAAGTAAGTGGGTGGGGAGAGGCAGAGGAGGGAGAACACATTTTGGGTAGGGAAACGAAGGCATGAGCCAATCATATTTTCCTTCTGGCAACTTGGGAGGGCTGGGGAAGCATTGTTGGCCCAAGGAGACTGTGATAGGACAAGGTTCAGGATTGTCATTAATACTACCCATGTACGTGATCATTGAGGATTTACCATGTGACTGACACAGGATTGTGGTCATTGCTTTATAAGAATTTCTTTATTGTTTCCTTACCACAACCCTGAGAGAGAAGCACTGTTTTTCTTTTGACTTTAACAGATGAAAGAACTATCTTAGACAGGTTAAGTAACTTACCCAAGGTGACAAAGCTAATAAATGGCAAAGCAGCAATTCACACGTTTGGCTAATTCCAAAGTCCCTGATCCAAGCCCAGGTCTGCTACATGGCCACTTCAGAATGAGGCTGAAGACACAGGCGAGGGCCGAGTATGGAGAGCCTCATAGGCTACCCCCATTTTGTTCTAAAATCTATTTGGAAGTACTACTACAGAAATGTAAGTAGAGTAGTAACAGAAATACAGAATAATGATCATTCTAACAATGTTATAAAGAAGAATTTGTAGGGAAGTGATCCTAGAGACAGTAGACTAGCTAGGAGACCATTTAAATAAACTTAGTAAGAAGATTTGTAGTGCTAGTAACAGTGGAAATGTTTAGGACATACAATGATGAGAGAGATAATAGAGAAAGTCTAAACAACAACCAGAGTAAAGGGGAACACCTTGGGTTGCTCCTGTGTCTCTCTGGATTGAGCAATTAGCTGGGCGATGGAGCTATTCACTTTTAGGAATAGAGAAGACATAGGAGTGGGAGATATAATTTGGAGCACTCATGTGAGAGGTGTTTGTAACCTATCCATCATGAGGAATTTGATGTGCGTATCTGGATGTTGGAAGCCAGGGGTCTGGGTTGTAGACATAGGTTTTGGAGTCCTTGATTTATAGGTAGTAGTCAAATAGTTGAACATGTGCCATAAGGACGACAAAGAAGAAGATGCAGTGAGTAGAACAGCTAAAGAAAACTGATAGGAGAATGAAAACAGCCAAAGAAGGAAATAATTTCAAAAGCGACTGAAGCGTCAAATTCTGCAAGAGAGATTAAGGAGGATGGGGGGCTGGAGTATACAATCATTTGAAAATTAAGAGGCTATTGGTAAACTCATATTGAGTGTATAAAAGCTCAGAGCTGTGTGAGGGGGGACTGGAGACATGGAGTGAAAACTCTTCTTTTTAAGAAACTTGGCCATGAAGGAAAGAATATAGAGAAGTAAGGGAAATGAAAGATAAAGGGAAGATATTTTACATTGTTAAGCTAGGGGATATATAAATATGCTTATGCCCTAAGGGTAACTCAGAAACTCTTAGTACCTACAGAGAGATTTCAGATGGAGAGAGGAGGTTCCCGATGCAGGAGGTTGGCGCTCATGGGGTCCAGAGCAAAGGTGGAGAAATTAGGAAACAATGGAGTCCCTGCAAAGAAGAGCATCTAAATTAAACATGGATGAGTCACACTACAGGCAAATTAATTGAACAAACACACTGGAAAAGAATATTTGTTCTTCATTGCACAAACAGCTGATCTCCCAATATGTGCAGAGCTCCTTGAACTCAATAAAAACATGACCATCAATAAAAATAGGCCTAGGTTATGAGCAGCTAGTTCAAAGGAGAGCAAATATAACTGGTTCTTAAACCAACATATAAAATGATACATAACCTTTACAAAAAAGACACCTGCACTCAAATGTTTATAGCAGCACAATTCATAATTGCAAGGCTGTGGAAACAGCCCAAGTGCCCATCAATCCAAGAATGGATTAATAAAATGTGGTATTTGTATACCATGGAGTACTATTCAGCTCTAAGAAACAATTGTGATATAGCACATCTTATATTTTCCTGGTTAGAGCTGGAACCCATACTACTAAGTGAAGTATCCCAAGAATGGAGAAACAAGCACCACATATATTCACCAGCACACTGGTATTAACTGAGCAGCACCTAAGTGGACACATAGATACTACAGTAATAGGGTATTGGGCAGGTGGGAGTGGGAAGGGGGCAGGTATATACATACATAATGAGTGAGATGTGCACCATCTGGGGGATGGTCATGCTGGAAACTCAGACATGTTTGGGGGGTAAAGGGCATTTATTGAAACCTTAAAATCTGTACCCCCATAATATGCAAAAAAAAATGATACATAACTTTATTCAGAACAAGAAAAATGCAAGTAAAAAGTATACCAAGATACTGTTTTTCACCCATCAGATTGGCCAAATGTGAAAGCTTGCAAACTTTGAACTTCTATGTTACTGTTACAACTTTAAGGAAGGAAATTTTGCAATATGTAAAAATTACAAATTTATTTACCTTTGAACCAGCAATCTCACTTCTGGTAGTTTATCCTATTCTGAACCCCAAAAGGGCTTGGGCTGCCAAAATTCTTTTTTTGTTTGTTTGTTTAGATTCTAAACTTCTTGGACTTAAAAACCCACATTATTCAAAACACTTTCTATTTTTTAAAAAGAATATATTTATATCACTCATACAAACTAACATATATATAAGGTTATTTGTTGCAACATTGTTTATAAAACCAAAATATTAGAATTATCTCAAGTGTCCATCAATATTGGACCAATTAACTCATGGTATATAGACTATGTAGTTGTAAAAGAGAATATATATATATGTATATATATATGAATATATATTCATTCTGTGTAGTGATACATCACAGTATGTGATATAGACAGTATTCTGGGATAGCTTGTTAAATTTAAAAAGCATAGTGCACAACAGTGAATATAGTAGCTTTGATTTGTGAAAGAAAAGGGGGAAAGTAAGAATATATATTTGCATATGTTTGTACTTACATAAACACAAGTAAGAAACTAGAAACAAATGATTACCAAAAGGGTAAAGAAAAACAATGGTTAATGAGAATAGATTTGGGAATGAGACTTCTCAGTACATATCTTTTTATATCATTCTGATTTTTGAATAATGTGTTAGCTATTAAAAAAAATAATAGCATTGAAAGAAAAATGGCACAAAACCTACTGTTTTCATTCCCAGCCTTTTTGATGATCAAATCAGTGAATGCTGCAGAAAAGCTGTGCTCAGTGATATTTTATTTGTTATTTGTCTCTGTCAGGTATCAAGTTTTTTTTTTGTGTGTGTAAGATACAGTCTGGCTCTATTGCCCAAACTAGAGTACAGTGGCGTCATCATAGCTCACTGTACAGCAACTTCAAACTCCTGGGCTCAAGCAATCCCCCTGCCTCAGCCTCCTGATGTCAAGTAGTCTTTATAATAAAATATCAAAGCTTGGGAATGGTTTTTTACAATAATTTATAATAAAGCCAATGTTTCCCCCCAGCACGCTCATGTACTTAATATTCAATGTGCTTTCTTGACTAAGAGAGAAAGAGGACGAGTGACAATTGCTTGCTAGGAATTTGTAAGTGCCATACTTTCAGCCTCTATTGGCCACAGGGTAGTCTGTAAGCTGGATGTGCCTTGGGAGTGAGACTCACATGTGAATATTATGGTCACATTCATTGCAGAGGGGTAACAAGCTTAGCAAACATACTCTAGGATTCTTAAAAAAGGTGTTTAATCTACAAATTTCAGATTAGTTTTTACCACACTGTTATAATATGAGAGATGATTCCTAGGAATTTCTACTATCAAAACAGGAAGGACAAGCTCACCAACACATTACCCTAACCCAAGAAGGACCTCAGCTGCCCATATCCCTTTTGTTTCAGATCTGAAATTCTTGGACACAAAAGCCCAGGTCTTTGAAAATATATTTTGCTTTTTAATAAGTAGAAGGATATTTGCATTTGAAACCATAAAGTTCCACAGGCCAAATAAATTTCTTTAATCTCATATCTGAATAAATTCTGAGGTAGAAAAAAAATACCATTTTTTATAGAAGTTATTTGTATATCATTCCTAAATAATAAGCACTTTCAAGTCGGCTGCATACAGCTCTCAGCTAGTGAAATTTCTGCAGCTGACGTTTTCCTCTGGGAAGTTCAAAATAAATAAACAAAACCTGCTTCAGTGTGTCTGATGGCTTGAATTCATTCTGGGTTATGGCCTTAATTTAGAGTTACAAATTAGTTTAGCTCTGTATATACAAAACCTTGGGGAAAAAAAGCAATAAATAGGTGACAATTTTACCCCAAAACTGGAAAAATTGATCTACAGTACCATTTCTGAAATGGTACTTAATCTGTAAAATTAAGGATTTGGGACTAGAATAATTCTACAGCTCTCAGTAACATACACATTCTATGATTCTCCTTCCTGCTGGCTGGGCTAGGAAACAAAGCTGCATTTTCTGACCCCAGGAGTTCCTTACTTATGAGACCAACATCTCAAGCCATGCTACTCACTGCAGTAGACAAGAAAATATATGACCTTAAGCTGTACTTCCTGCTAAGAAGAATTTTCGGAAACATATTCTT
Source organism: Microcebus murinus (assembly GCF_040939455.1). Taxonomy (NCBI): domain Eukaryota; kingdom Metazoa; phylum Chordata; class Mammalia; order Primates; family Cheirogaleidae; genus Microcebus; species Microcebus murinus. The sequence goes on from NC_134114.1 coordinate 76,202,786, forward strand.
AAATGCAGGGAAGACTTCTACAGTGTTGAGGTCTGAGAATTGAGAATTTTTCCCCTAAGATTTTCTGGAATTCAGAAGCATTACCATTACATTGCCATTACATTGCTGAGTTTCGTTTCACATCCAAGTTGAGAAATACCAGTACAAGGAAAGGAAATAAATCAGGGTATTCTGACAGTGTTCCTCTAAGGTGGTCTGCAACTTTGCCCTTTCTTAATTGAATATTGAAAAATTTGAAAAAAAAAAAAAAACACAGCTGGAAGAAAACAGGTTTTTATCTCTTTATTAACTTTAGATGTTTCTCCCAGGAAGAAGAGAGACTGTTGGCAGAAAATAATGAAAACACAAGGGCTTGTGCTGTGTGCTGGAAGAATTGCTCCTGAGACAATAAAGGTGAAATACAGATAAGGACAGTCAAGATGCAGCCTATTTGCTTTTTTTATTTAAAGAAAATTGTGTTTCTATTCCATTTCTATTCATCCTGGCTATGAAGTAACTGTCAACCCAAAGATCTGGAAACTCCAGTTTCCAAATAATACAGACTTAATTACTTTGGTGCCCTTCAGGTATCCAATGCATGCTGTAGATGACTGCACTGTCATTTTAACACTGGGAGGTACAAAATAATAGGTCCATCTTCAAAAGATGTGGCCTTAACAGAATAAGGATTTTTACTTTTAGTACCCAGAGTACTAGAATAAAGCAGATTGCTAAATATAACTTAAAGTGGAAATGTGCATACATTCAGTCATTGCAAGCACTAAGTCATGTGGGGTATTTCTTTCAATGCTGTGTTTTAACAGATCAGATTTTCCTACCTGAAATAGTGTCTTAGTTCATTTGTGTTGTATTAACAGTATACCAAAGATGGGCTAATTTACAAAGAACAGGAACTTATTTCTCACAGTACTGAAGGCCGAGAAGTCCAAGATCAAGGTCTGGTATGGGCTTCCTTGCTGTGTCCTCACATGGCAGAAGGCAGAAGGGCAGGAGCGGATGAACTCTAGAAGAGAAGAGAAAAGGGCCAAAAGCACTTTTCATGGCAGCATTAATCTATTCTTGCAGGCTCTATGCTCATAAGCTAAATACCTCCCAAAAGGCCCCACCTCCCTACACTGTTGTATTGGGAATTCAGTTTCCAACATATCAATTTTGGAGGAAACAGAGCCATTCAAGCCATAGCAAATAGGAACTTTGTAATAGTCACACTATTAATAGAAACAGGAGGAATTGCTAGGGTCATCTCTGGGCTATGTAGTCCACTGAAAAAAACAATAGCAAATATTTTACCTGTTTTAAGACACATATTTTATCACATTTTAACAGGCATCAAGTTGGAATGCATCTTACATTAAGTAGTGAATCAGTTTAGTCGGGAGTACTCTATTTTTTCTTGTTTATTGGTACATAAAATAAGTGTATCCTTGTGATCATGAAGTGTGGTAGACTGCTAATGCTTTTGTTGTCTTATGGTAAAAGCCATCATAAGAGAGCTTTACTTATTTCATGGAATGGATCCAACAGACAAAGAGTTAAACTCAATGTAAGTTTTCTCCTAGTACTAAGAGATACTGATTGCAAAACACACAGTAAAGACCACAATATTCTCTGGTGAGCTAAACATTGGCATCCTGAAGATGACTAATACCCAGGATCTGTGACTATGTTACCTTACAAGTCAAAGGGACTTCATACATGTGATTATGTTAAGGATCTTGAAACAGGAAGATCATCCTGGATTATCTGGGTGGGCCCAGTGAAATCATGAGGGCCTTTTTAACAGGGAGGCAGGAGGATCAAAATTAGAGAGAAAAGATTGAAGAATGTAAGCAAAGGTTGAAATAATGCACTTTGAGGATGGAAAAAGGAGCCATGAGCCAAGGAATGAAGGGGTCCTTCAGGAGCCTGAAAAGGCAAGACAACAGATTTTCATCTAAAGCCTTTAGAAGGAACACAGCTCTGCTGAACCTTTATTTTAGCCTGTAGGACTCATTTCAGATTTCTGACCTCCAGAACTGTCAAATAAAAAATTCGTATTGTTTTAAGTCACTAAGTTAGTGGTAATTTTTTTATAGCACCATTAGGAAACTAATACAATCCTCCATAAGGAACACTTGCTGAAATATACAAAATATTCTTTATAATCTTTGATAGTTGATGTCAAAATATTAATAATTCTATTTTATAAAATGATACAGATCAACAAAATAAGATGGAATGATGGATGAATAGAAGGATGGGCACATATATATCTATAAATGAGTATAAAACTTATATAATTTATATAATAAAGCAAAAATAACAATATGCTAATTATAGCATCTAGGAGATAAGTATATGTGTGTTCACCATATACTTTTTCTTTTAACTTTTCTATATGTAAAAAATACTTTATAATAAAATATTGGGAAGGGGAGAGTAATTTATATTTGATAGCTTTAAAATAGAAATGATGCCTTTCTTTGAAAAAAAATCAGCTTTCAGCCAAGTGATTCTTCAAAACTGTAAGCTTCTATTATAGATATTACTGTGTAAATTAGGTTAAATTACAATTTTTGTATTAGTCTCAATTTTTAGGTATGATGATTTTTTTATCTATAATATTGAAAACATTAATGAAAAACTGACTCTCTTCATAAACAATAATTTATGTATTTCAAAATAGCTAGAAGAGAATAATTCAAATATCTGTAGCATAAAGAAAAGGCAAGTATTTAAGGTAATGAATATCTCAATTACACTGATGTGATCTTTACAAATTATATGAATGTATTAAATCATCACATGCACCCCCAAAATATATATATCTCCTGTGTATCAAAAAAAAGTTCAAAGAATAATTTGATACCAAAGAATGAATTTTAAGATGGTAAAATAAGAGAATTTAACACTATGTATTGAAGGATATGCTTGCCAACATTCTTACGTTAACAAAAGCATTATAAAAGAAATCTAATATTTCTCAATCCTAGGGAAAAATGCGAAGTGGGAATTTACATTTGATGTTCTTCCACTTTCTCCACCAGTACCCACTTTCTTGATTTCTCTCTCTCTCTCTTCAAAGGGATTTGCTGTGTATCAGAGTTGGAAAATGAACATGCAATTCTTCCTCACACCAGGTTGTTCTTTACCAAGATGGTTTCATTTTAATAGGCTTCTCTTAAAAATCTGGTGTAGTCAATATGTACAATGTATGAATGAATAATGGCAAAGTCCAGGTCCTCTGGCATGCCACAGGGCATCTCTGAAACTCTGAAACATGAACCCAGGTTAGCTTCCAAAATCTGTTCATAAGGTCAGCATTGCAGCCTACAGACATGGTCAAAGGCTCCTGCTACCTGGATGATAAGAGAAATAACATAGAAACTGGAAGTAGGCTATTGTTTTCTCATTATTTCCATGTCTATTTATTCTCAGTTATATTTGCAGTCCATACCTCTGCTTCAGAAAGTTTAGGAAAATCAAATCACAATTAATAGGAACAATAAAGTGGAAAACTTTTATTCCACTTTTAAATTCAATGACTAATTTTAACTACCATCCTTATATCTCAACTGGTTAATTGTATTTATTTTTTTATATTCCCGTTACTAGTTTCATTATATTTATTATCCCTTAAAATTGCCTGTAACCTACAGTAGAGCATCTTCAGAAATTAGCCAATTAAACAAAGGCACAGACCATTAAGTAACTTAATTGTTTGTTCAATGGACTCTGCCAGTTTATTTTAGATTATCCTATTTTAAAAAATCACTTAGATGTATGGCCCACATGTAAACTCCTTCTGCCTGATGTCAACTGGAAACCATACTCTGTTATTATAACTCTTCAACATCATCTTTGATTACTGTTGATAATAGTGTCTTCTTTTCAGCTTTAAACATGAGCTCCTCCACAAAAATCTCCCTTATGTCTTCTTCACCTTTATTAGTAATGTAAAAAATTGACTCTCTCTTTCTCTCTCTTAAATTGCATTGGATTAGATTCCTCAGCTCAGCCTTAAGTGCTACTCAGCAATTCTTTTATTTAACTCTAATTGATTCCCTATTGCACTTGCCACAGCAACTGTTTGAAAATGCATCTCAAGGCACCTAGCTCACACCTGTCATACTCTCAGTAAATAACTTTGCCATATACCTAAATTACAAAGAAGACCAAAGCCTATTCTAGTATCTATCCATCATTTCAAATTTTCTCAGAAACATTCCTTTTAATTCCCCCATGATCTTAAGGCAGGGATATCATTCTATCCCAAGACTGATTTTCCCACCACCTGGGAAGTGACACTGTTTCACCTGTAACATTCACCATGCATGAACAACTAGATCTTCCCTTTATACCCCATAGCACGCCAGAAACCAGGATGAAATATTTAAACCTGACTTACTGAAGGCTAGGAAATAATAAAAGGGGAAAAAATTCCAAAGAATCCTGTATAATTGGAGGATCTGATTTGCAATACAGCTGGCTCTTCTTTAGTCAATGGTGCACTACAGGGTCTCTCCATCTTGAGTTCCTGGAATCTGTACAGAAACCAACAGCATTCAGGGACTCACGCCTAGATGTGTCCCCCTCAGGAACAGACCAAGGCAGTGGGATCCAGAGAAAAATGTTTCCTCCCTTGCCTTCCCAGGGACAAACTTCAGAGTATTATTTTTACTTCTTCTTCTTCTTTTTTGTTTCTTCTCAGGATTGACACTAGGAACGTCCACACTACCATGACTATGTATTGTGGCTACATGATTTATTTTTTTTTTTTTGCCAGTTCTATAAATACCCTTCTTATCATGGTTTATAGCAGTGGTCCCCAACCTTTTTGGCACCAGGGACCTCTCTCATGGAAGACAGTTTTTCCACAGACAGGAAGTATGGGGGTGAGGGGAGAAAGAGAAGGGGAGATGGGGAGTGATGGGGAGTGGCTGTAAGCTTCCTGGCCTGCTGCTCACCTCCTGCTGTGCCAACCGGTCCCAACAGGCCACAGACCAGTACCCAGTACCACAGCCCCCCCCCCGCCCCCAGGTGCTGGGGACCACAGATTTATAATCTTTCTTTCTTCCTGGAATGTATTTCCTCTGCTGCTGCTTCTGTCCAAGACCTGCCATTTCAACCTTCATTTCCTCTACATGACCTTCCCAGGATCTTTCTGTTCTCTAATGAACTTAGTTCTTCCTGTAACGTAGATGTCTCTTGGTTTATAAGATATTAGTTGGGTATGTATTTGGCTGTCCCCCTCACTAGATGGAACTCTTAGATAGTAACAACTCTCCCTGTCATAACAATATCATCAATTCTATACAACTTATCACTAAAGTTTATACTTACTAGACACTTAGGTACCAGATAATCTGGTGAGCACTTTAAATGCTTTATCTCATTTACTCATTAACACAACCATAACAAAAAAGTTCTATTAGTAGCTCCATTTTACAAATGAGAAAGTAAAGGAAGAAAGAGGTTCATTAACATGCACAGATTCACAAAGACAGTAAGGATGAAGCCAGGCTTTCATGTAGGTGTCTACTCCTGTGCTCTTGCTTTTATCCCCTGCATGAATCTTCACAGCAATTTGCACTCAGAAACACTTCATAAATGTTGGTTGGCACTGAAATTGAATTCATGTAAAGCAAGGTGGGTTTTAATAATACTTCAAAAGAAAGAATTGGACTTTAAAAACAAAGTACATTAAAAAGCTCACTGCAAATCCAAGACCCCAACCAATGCAATTTATAGGAAAAAGCATGGTTTTGGTTCATTTGGGACATCAGCATAAGGGTTATTGACACTTAGTTAAAAATATATGTTTTGAAAAAGTAATTAATGAATAACAACTTAGAGATCATGAAAGGCCACTTACATTATCATTACACACACACACACACACACATACACACACACACAGAGTTATGTTGTTTCTAATTGAGCAGAGAATGTTACCATAACATGTTATCATGTTATTTAGCCTTATCAGTAAACAGTGGTTGTTCTCCATAGTCATTTACTTTTCAAGCTCCTAGGTTAATTAAGAGCTACATCTTTGAAATGAATCTTCTGTTATGTGGTATTCTTGATGAATGCTTTACCATGTTGACCAATACAATATAAATATGAATTTTCCTAAGATAAGTAAAAGATTATCCATATTGTTGATGAATATGTGAAAAGAATGGACCCAAGCATAGACAAGTTGCTGATAAAGCTCTAAACAATCTTTGAACATGAAGATGTTAGGACCAATTGAACTTTTTGTTTAACTGAAACCATTTTTCTCTTCTCAAATAATTAGAGAAGAGTATCAAGACAATAGCTATCAAGTCCATCTATTTAAATTGAGTTTGAGACTAAAATATAAAAACATATATTAACAAGAGGGAGAAAGAAAAGCATTTTACTGGATGGAAATTATAATTCAATATCAAATAGTTTTTGAAATTTCTAATTTCTTAAATTGTTTCCATATAATTGTTTTAGTTTTCCTTTGAGTGCATTTTAAAGCAAAACTGGAATTGTGAAAACTACCATATTAGCCGCTGCACAGGAAGAAAACATTTTGCTCCAGCAGATTATGGTAGATATAGTTGAGAAGCATTGCATCCCCTTCCACTCAACTTTTTCTGCAGTGCCTTGTTTGTGCAGACCTCAAAATGCAATAGAACATAGAAATCCTAAACTCAGCTTTAGAATTCACATAGTTTGTATTTTATTGACTTATAAAAATCAATTTGTTCCTCTCTTTAATATTAGAAGCTCAGCACATCAGTTTAAAAGAACTCTGCCCTGATTGATGGAGAGTTTGAATCTCAGCAGGATTCTCCTTCCAGGAGAAGCAATAAAATTGAGGATGAGCTATTAGGGTTGCGGGGGTGGGGTGGGGGAAAGATGGGAGGCAAGTGTGAGGGATTGCCAGAGAAAATATCATGAAGGCTTCTTAAGCCTGCAGGAATTTATGGGATAATTTCCATCCTTAAACAAGATCTATAAAGATTTTCACGTTTTTTGTTGCCAGTGGGGTCTTTTGTTGAAATAAGATAGTTTGTGTGTATGTGTACCTCAGAAGGGCAAGAGAGAAAAAAAAAAGCCACATGGGCACATTCCTCCTAAGATACCAAACTAAACAGAATGACAACCCGAGTTAAGGACAGAGGAGAGTGTCAAACTTTGCACATACTGTGGACTCAAATATCCTATCATATATTCAGTTATGTGGATGGTATTTATATGCCTAAAACAAATATCTGTGTAAGATATTTATGTAAAACATGATAAACGTGACCAAAATTTACTGGCAAAATACATGAGGGAGTAGAATGTCTTTTAAAAATTTCAGAGTCAGAAGTAGTTTGTCAGTTACATGAAGAATGTGGGGGGTGGGGTACATGGATCTAAAAGCATTCCAAATTTTCAAAAAATGAACAGTGTCTATTTTTTTTCAGAGGAAACATCAAAGCTAAGGGACCAAAAGCAGGGCATGAAACAATGATGCTGCTAACTGTCTTTATGAAATAAAAAGGTTTATGCTAACATTACATACTAAAATATATATTTCACAGGTTTCATTATCCAACCTCTCTGCACAGGATACAGTTTCCTTTAAAATACATTTCTTGTTGAGTTTATTATCCAGATTTATATCCCCATGGGGTATAAGCAAAGGCCTAGAAAATTTTATAAATGCTTAAAATATGGCTCATCTCACCACAGTGACACGAATGCCAAAAGAAAAAAGAACCAGGCATTGCATTTTTCATCAAATATTGAGACAGAGATTATCTAGTAAATGCAGTTTTTTTCCCCCAGGAGCGTATAGGAAGTGATTTGTATGTATCTGATAGAAATCTGAACATTGTTCATTATGTGTGTGTGTGTGTGTGTGTGTGTGTGTGTGTGTGTACTCGTGCATGTTTTAGACAAAAACCCCATCCTGCTGCCAATGTTCCGAACCTTCTGGCAAACTGACCACAGTTCTCCACCAGACAGCGCTCAGCAGGCTGTGTAAAGCGTGGTGACTTTCCATACGAAAGGCAGACATCCTTGACCGCATCCTCTTGTAATGCTCCTCCCCTGCTGTCTTTGGTATGTTTTTTTGTTTGTTTGTTTTTTTAATGCCATTCATGTGACAATTCTGAGTTTATTCTTTTAGAAATTCCACAGGTTTTAACCATCTACGTACCCAATAGTGAACACCTGCTCACCTACTTTCTCTTTGCCAAGAGTCTGCCTCCCAGTTGTCTCAGGAGCCTGTCACCTTGACAACCTTCTGTGCTTCCCGTTCCCCCTCAGTTCTGTATAAATTCCCAGCTGCCAGATATCGTGTGAGACAGAACGGTATTTCGTGTCTCATGACTTTCAGCATAGTTCTAGTCGGATATAAAAATTAGAGGAGATAAAGAACAGTTCTCAAAATCTTTGGTCTGTGAATCCCTGCATGCTCTTTAAAATTATTGAAGACCCAACACATCTTTTGTTTATGTGAATATTATCTATTTGATATGTATTGTATTAGAAACTGAGAAATTTTCTTAAATATTTATTTGTTAATTCATTTAAAAAATCAGTCATATGCTCATTACATGGTCACACTACTCATGTACTCATGGGAAAAAAAAAAAACTGTATTTTCCACAATGAAAGAAATGCAGTGAGAAGAGTGTCATTATTTTACATTTTGGCAAATCTTTTTGAAGCCTGACTTAATAGCCAGAAGTAAGCTTAAATAAGTAAAGATAAACAAAATTTAAAAGCCAATATGATTCTGATTCTTAACATTAACTTAATGTGACAAATGATGTTTTGCTGAAACAAAATTGCCCTTTCTAACATGAATATATTGCTCATTGTTCTATTAGCAAGGTTCATCAGTATGTAGGTACTAACATGTGCCATGTGTAACACACCTTCTCTTTCTCTGGTACTTACTGGAACTGAGGTCAATGCACCAAATTGGATGCAATCCTTATGTCAGGACACATTCTCATCATGGATTGATTCGTGGTCCTCCTTTATTTAATTAGTGCTTACTTATTTAATTAGTTAGGTTTTGTAATAATTATAATGTTATAAACAATGATAAACCCACCACTCAAAATGAAACTGAGGACTTTGACAGTAATCTACATCTAATGATCTGGCCCTCCCATTCTATTCTCTAGGCTCTTCCCTGCCCCGCCCCCCACCGTGGAAACCATCATGATAAATTCAGTGTTTATCATCATTTTTGTTTTTTAAAATGTAGTTTTATTTCATATGCATAATTTTATATATTCCTAAAAGGTTTATATAGTACTTAAAAAGTACATGTTTTTATGTTGTTATCTGCATACAAAGAAGAAATATGGTATAATCTTTGGAGATTTATTTTTTCACTTAATATTATATCATTATGATCTATCCATATCATATAGTGCATAGTGCTGCACTTCATCTATTGTGACTACTGTGTAATACTTCATTTTGTTAATATGCAGCAGTTTATTCATCCATGTTCATATGGGTGGACACTGGGTTGTGTCTATTGTTACTGATACTGTAAACAGTGCTGCTTTGATCATATTTATATTTCTTATTATACAGGTGTAAAATAAGTCATGGCTTCTACCATTTTTCTCTATTCAAACTACAGCAAAACCTATAGCATACCTGATATTACATGCCCTTCACTTGGCTCAAACACATTATTTATATAATAAAGAGAAAAAACAATCATTATTGAGAATTTACTATATGGAAGACAATAGTCTAAGAGTCAACACACATTAACGCCTTCAATATTCAAAATAACCCCATGAGATTGGTGCTATCATTTTCTCTGTTTTACAAAGACACTGGTAATCAAAGCATAGAATCAGTTATAAGAGCTATTGCCAGGATCCAAACCCAGACAGTTAGGTTCCAGAGCTTACACTCTAATTATAACCACTATTATTTCTTTCTTTTTAGCTCACAAAAATGACTTGTGACAAACACAAACAATGAAATCACATGGCAGTTTGTTCTCAATTAATAAGGGAGTCATCCAGATAAACCATACTATTTTTACATTAATTATTTTAAGTTAGAATAAAAAGGGAAACAGACATTTAAATTCATACATAGTTTTCTGGACACCTTAAAAACATGTCGATAGATCCTAGTTTGAGAAACAATGTTATTCTCCAGTTAACAGAATAACATTCTCCAACAATGTATCTGTAGTCCAGGGCTTAAATCAAATTTCAGGTACAGAATTAGCCAAGACTCCTAGGATTGTAAGTGGCAGAAATCCAACTGAAACTGTCATAATAATAAGATAGTTTATTGGCTCACAGATTTGGGAAGGCTATTGAGTAATATAGAAAGAATAATAATAAAAAAAAGAAATGTTGCAGGAGAAATAGACAAATCCACAAAATGATAGTCGGAGACTTCAACACCCTGTCTCAACAATGGATGGAACAACTAGACAAAAAAGTATCAGCAAAAATATAGATGAATTTAATAGCACAATCTACCAATAGGATCTAATAAACATTTATAAAACACTCAGGCAACAACAGCAGAAGACACGTTCTTTTTAAGTACTCATGGAACATATGCCAAAATAGATTATATCCTAAGCATAAAATAAACTTCAACAAATTTAGAGTTGAAACCATACAGGTATGTTCTCTGATCATGTTTATGGATTGGAAGACTCAGCATAGTAAAGAAGTCAGTTATCCTCAAATCGATACAATCAATAACTGGTTTAACATAATCCCTATCAAAATGCAAGCAAGATTTTTAGTAATCACAATTACTACTGTGTTTCCCCAAAAATAAGACCTATCCATAAAATAAGCCCTAACAGGATTTCTAAGCATTTGCACAATATAAGCCTTACCCTGAAAATAAGATTTAGTGATGGGCGTGGCTGTGCAGCATATCTGCACAACCCATGCATTTCGTCAGGGAGCGGTAAAGAAGACCAGCAGCCCTTCTCATCTGCCCCATTATGACAGCTACTATCTCAGAGGTGACAAGAAAGGTACGGGCAGCCTCACCAACAAGGTCGGCTTCCCCTGTCAGGTCCAGGCCATTCTGTGCATGCTGTAAGCTGAAGCTTTGAGGGGAAAATAACACATCCCCTGAAAATAAGCCCTAGGGTGTCTTCTTGAGGAAAAACAAATATAAGATCCTGTCTTATTTTTGGAGAAACACAGTAATACATAAATACACAAATACACAAATAATACTCATGATTTTTCCAAAATGTGTATGGAAAGGCAAAGGAAATAGAATGCTGAACCAAATTTGAAAAGGAAATAGGAGGAATCAGTCTACCCAATATGAGACTTATATATCGCTACAGTAATCAGGACTGAGTAGTAATGGAAAAGTGATAGATATACCGATCAATAGAACAAAATAAAGAATCCACTAGGAAACTCACATTAATATGTCCAACTTATTTTATTTTATTTTTTTTTTATTTCGGCATATTATGGGGGTACAGATTTTAAGGTTTCAATAAATGCCCATTTCCCCCCCTCCCCCCAAAAGTCTGAGTCTCCATCATGACCATCCCCTAGATGGTGCACATCTCACTCATTATGTATGTATATACCGGCCCCCCTCCCCCCTCCCACCTGCCCAATACTCTATTACTGTAGTACCTATGTGTCCACTTAGGTGCTACTCAGTTAATACCAGTTTGCTGGAGAATATATCTGGTGCTTGTTTTTCCATTCTTGGGATACTTCACTTACTAGTATGGGTTCCAGCTCTAACCAGGAAAATATAAGATGTGCTATATCACCATTGTTTCTTAGAGCTGAATAGTACTCCATGGTATACATATACCACATTTTATTAATCCATTCTTGGATTGATGGGCACTTGGGCTGTTTCCACAGCCTTGCAATTATGAATTGTGCTGCTATAAACATTCGAGTGCAGGTGTCTTTTTTGTAGAGTGTCACTGGATCATTTGGGTAGATGCCCAGCAATGGGATTGCTGGATCAAATGGTAGATACAGTTATATCGCTTTAAGGTATCTCCATATTGCTTTCCACAGAGGTTGAACTAGTTTGCAGTCCCACCAGCAGTGTAGGAGTGTTCCTCTCTCTCCGCAACCACGCCAGCATTTATTGTTTGGAGATTTTTTGATAAAGGCCATTCTCACTGGGGTTAAGTGATATCTCATTGTGGTTTTGATTTGCATTTCCCTGATGATTAGAGATGTTGAGCATTTTTTCATATGTTTGTTGGCCATTCTTCTGTCTTCTTTAGAAAAATTTCTGTTCAAGTCCTTTGCCCACTTTTTAATGGGGTTATTTGATTTTTTCTTCCTAATTTTCGTGAGTTCTAAGTATATTCTAGTTATCAGTCCCTTATCGGATGCATAGGATGCAAAAATTTTCTCCCATTCTGTAGGTTGTCTGTTTACTTTCATGACTATTTCTTTGGCTGTGCAGAAGCTTTGTAGTTTGATCATGTCCCATTTATTTATTTTTGTTGCTGCTGTGATTGCCTTTGGGGACTTCTTCATAAACTCTTTGCCCAGGCCGATGTCTAGGAGAGTGTTTCCAACTTTTTCCTCTAGAGTTCTAATAGTTTCATACCTTAGGTTTAAGTCTGTTATCCAGCGTGAGTTGGTTTTTGTGAGAGGTGAAAGGTGTGGGTCCTGTTTTAGCCTTCTACAGGTGGCTATCCAGTTTTCCCAGCACCATTTATTGAAGAGGGATTCTTTACCCCAGCGTATGTTTTTGTCTGCTTTGTCAAAGATTAGATGGCTATATGAGGATGGTTTTATATCAGGATTCTCACATCTGTTCCACTGGTCAATATTCCTATTTTTGTGCCAATACCATATTGTTTTAATTACTACAGCTTTGTAGTATAGTTTGATATCTGGCATATTAATGCCTCCCATTTTGTTTTTGTTGCCTAGAATTGCTCTTGATATTCGGGGTCTCCTTTGGTTCCATACGAAGCCTAAAATTATTTTTTCTATATCTGTGAAGAATGTTGATGGGATTTTAATAGGTATTGCATTGAATCTGTAGATCAGTTTGGGTAGTATAGACATTTTGATGATATTGAGTCTGCCGATCCACGAGCATGGCATGGATTTCCATCTGTTTACATCCTCTGCTATTTCCTTCCTCAGTGTTTCATAGTTCTCCCTGTAGAGGTCTTTTACGTCCTTGGTTAAGTATATTCCTAGGTACTTTAATTTCTTTGTTGCTATTGTGAAGGGAATTGAGTCTTTGATTTGGTTCTCAATTAGATTGTTGTTGGCGTATATGAATGCCTCTGATTTCTGTGTATTGATTTTGTATCCTGAGACTTTACTAAATTCATTGATCAGTTCCAGGAGTTTCTTGGTTGAATCTTTGGGGTTTCCTAGATACAATATCATATCATCAGCAAACAGTGAAAGTTTAATCTCTTCTGCCCCTATTTGGATACCTTTGATTCCATTTTCCTGTCTGATTGCTGTAGCCAAGACTTCCAGCACTATGTTGAACAGAAGTGGAGATAGTGGGCAGCCTTGTCTGGTTCCAGTTCTAAGTGGGAATGATTTCAATTTTTCCCCATTCAGTATGATGTTGGCTATGGGTCTGTCATATATGGCTTGTATCATTTTTAGGTATGTCCCTTCTATGCCTATTTTCTTAAGTGTTCGTATCATGAAAGGGTGTTGAATTTTGTCAAAAGCTTTTTCTGCATCTATTGAAAGAATCATGTGGTCTTTGTTTTTGCTTCTGTTGATGTGGTGAATTGCATTTATAGATTTACGTATGTTGAACCATCCCTGCATCCCTGGGATGAAGCCCACTTGGTCGTGGTGGATTATTTTTTTGATAAGTGTCTGGATTCGGTTAGCTAAGATTTTGTTGAAAATTTTTGCATCTATATTCATTAGGGATATTGGTCTGTAGTTTTCTTTTTTTGTTGCATCCTTTCCTGGTTTTGGTATCAGAGTAATATTCGCTTCATAAAAGGTGTCGGGGAGGTTTCCATTCTTCTCAATGTTTTGGAATAGTTTTTGCAAGATAGGTACTAGTTCTTCTTTGTAAGTATGGTAAAATTCAGGTGTGAAGCCATCTGGACCGGGACTTTTCTTTTTAGGGAGATTTTTAATTGCTGTTTCTATTTCAGCTGTTGAGATTGGTCTGTTCAGGGAATCTATTTCTTCCTGGTTGAGCCTAGGGAGGCTGTGTGTTTCTAGAAATTTGTCCTTTCCTCCACATTTTCTAGTTTGTGTGCATACAGATTTTTGTAGTATTTATAAATTGTATCTTGTATCTCTTTGGGATCAGTTGTGATATCTCCTTTTTTGTTCCTGATAGAGCTTATTAGAGATTTCTCTTTTCTGCTTTTCGTTAGCTTAGCCAATGGTGTGTCAATTTTGTTTATTTTTTCAAAGAACCAACTTTTTGTTTTATTAATCTCCTGAATAGCTTCCCTGTTTTCAATTTCGTTTAGTTCTGATTTGATCTTGTTGATTTCACTTCTTCTGCTGGGTTTGGGGTTGGTCTGTTCTTCTTTTTCCAGCTCTTTGAGTCGTTTCGTTAGATTGTCTATTTGTGATCTTCTTGTCTTTTGGTTATAGGCATTTATGGAGATAAACTTTCCTCTCAGAACTGCTTTAGCTGTGTCCCAGAGGAGTTGATAACTTGTCTCTCCATTGTCGTTTTCTTCATAGAACTTTTTTATTTCCGTCTTGATTTCTTCATTTACGAAGTAATCATTTAGTAGGAGGTTGTTTAATTTCCACATTTTTGTGTAGAAATGTGAGTTTCTGTTAGGGTTGATTTCTACTTTTATTCCACTGTGATCTGAGAAGGTACATGGTATGATTTCTATTTTTTTAAATTTCTTGAGATTTTCTTTGTGTCCTAGGATATGGTCAATCTTAGAGAATGTCCCGTGAGCTGATGAGAAGAACGTGTATTCAGTGGATTTTGGGTAGAATGTTCTGTAAATGTCAGTCAGACCCAATTGTTCTAGAGTTTTGTTTAAGTCCATTATTTCTTTATTAATTTTCTGTTTGGAGGATCTGTCTCGTGCCGTCAGTGGGGTGTTGAAATCTCCGGCGATTATGGAGTTGCTATTAATCCATTTGCTTAGCTCCAGTGAGGTTTGCTTTATGAATCTGGGTGCACCTAAGTTGGGTGCATATATATTTAGCATTGTTATCTCTTCTTGTTGGACTGTGCCCTTCACCAGACCCTCTTTGTCTTTTACTACTTTTGTTGGTTTAAAAACTAAATCGTCTGAAATTAGAACTGCCACACCAGCCTTCTTTTGGCTTCTATTTGCTTGGAATATTGATCTCCACCCTTTTATTTTTAGTCTATATGCATCCTTGCAGGTTAGATGTGTTTCCTGAAGACAGCATAGACTTGGCCTGTATTTTCTTATCCATTCAGCCAGCCTATGTCTCTTGAGTGGAGAGTTTAAGCCATTCACATTTATTGAGAGAACTGATAGGTAAGGTAGATTACTGCTCATTCTGTTGGGTTGGATGTTGTGGCTATGATTTCTGTCTTGAGCCATTGTAATATCTGGCCTTTAATATCTTTGGGTTTTGGTTGTTTTTATATTCGTGGGTTATTATTATGATGTTCCGTGCGTAACGCTGTTTTAAGTACTTCTTGTAGGGCTGGTCTTGTCTTGGTGAATTCTTTGAGCCTTTGCTTGTCTGAGAATGTTTTTATTTCTCCTTCATATATGAAGCTTAGTTTTGCAGGGAATAATATTCTAGGATGGGCATTGTTTTATTTCAGAAGAGTGAGAATGGGGCCCCAGTCTCTCCTTGCTTGTAAAGTCTCATTAGAGAAGTCTGATGTTATTCGAATTGGCTTTCCCTTGTATGTTACTTGCTTCTTTTGTCTTACAGCTCTTAGAAGGGCCTCTTTAGTTGATACTTTGGTCAGTCTGATGACTGCATGTCGTGACGTCTTCCTGTTTGCGTTGAATCTCCCAGGGGTCCTCTGAGCTTCTTGAACTTGTATATCAAGATTTTGAGCAAGGCCTGGGAAATTTTCCTCTATTATATCTTCAAACAGCTTGTCCAACCCTTGAGTGTTGTCTTCTTCCCCTTCTGGTAAGCCTATGACCCTCACATTAGGTTTCTTCACATAATCCCACAGCTCTTGTAGGCTTTGCTCTTTTCTCTTGTTTCTCTGCTCTATTTCTGTGACTGATTTATTTAATTGGAGGGTGTTATCTTCAAGATCTGAGATTCTTTCTTCTGTTTGATCTACCCTGTTCTTGAGACTTTCCACTGTATTTTGTAGTTCCTTGAATTGATTCTTCATTTCCAGGAGTTCGGTTACACTTTTCTTCATTGTGTCTATTTCTTTTCCCATATCCTGGAGGCTTTTTGTTGTTTCCTTGTGTTGGTTATTGAGTTGTTGTTTCAGCTCGGTGAGTGTTCTTATGATCCACATATGAAATTCCTCTTCTGTCATATTGATTGCCTGATTTTGGTTGGTGTCCGTTTCTAGGGGGCTGGTGCTCCTCTTTGGGGGTGTGTTTTCCGTTTGGTTCTTCATATTTCCTGAGTTCTTTCGCTGATTTCTTCCCATGTCGATCAGTTGTTGTTTCTTTCCTTAAGTTATTGTTTGGGTATTCACACACCTTGTTTAGTTTCTGAGGCGTTGGGTGGTGTCTGTGGGTGAAATTGGACCACTCCCTGTATATTGAGTCAGTGGGTGCCGTGGAAAGGCTGTGCAAGATGCCGTCCCTGTCAGTAGGTGACGTTTTCTTGGAGGAACAGGCTTTACTGTTGATTTTGTGTCCTGTTAACAGCTCTTGTTCTGGGAGGAGCTGGGTTGGGTAAGCCTGCCCTCAGGCCGTTAGCAGGGGTCAAAGTTCTGTTCTCTGCTTCCAGGAAAAGCTGTCAGGGCAGGGCTGGAATGTTCCCGCTCAGCCAGAAAGTCTGAGTGTGGGGGTGGGGCTGTCTGAGACCCGCAGTCTGGAGCGGGCCTAGCTTCTTTCCACCCTCCCCAACTCTGCAGCTACTCCTGGGCCTCTGCCAGCAGGCCAGACCACAAGCCACCAGGCCTCCCCGGACTGTGATGCCGGCGGGGAGGTTCCCTGCACAGGAACGCCACCTGGGTTGGGCGCACGGCCTCCTCCTGGCAGGAGGGTTGCCCTCTAGGACGCCGATCCGCCCCTGGAGGCACACACACCTCAGTAGGCTGTTCACGTGTAACCCTTCTGTGCCCCGGGCAATGCTAGCCCTCGGTGCAGGGGATCTGGTCTGCAGGTCTGACCTCTGGGTCCCAGAGTTCAAACTGTATCCCCACCAGGGAGAGGATTTCCAGTCCCAATTCACCCACAGGGAGCCCAAGCTGGGTCTATGTCTCTCAGCCTCTGAGTTGGCACCGTTCTCCTGGGAACACGGTGCCAGCAGCACCTGGGAGGGCAGGTGGGTAGGGAGCTCACAGTCTGAGTTCCCCTGAGTCAGGTGTAGGGTCCCAAACGGGAAGGTCCCGTTCCCTGGAGGTGCCTCCGGCTGGTGGCTGTATTGTCTCTCTGGGCAGCCACGGGTAGGGTCGGTGGAGGGGAGGAGGAGGCAATATGGCGCCTGCCGCGCGGCTCGGGTCTGTGCACACGGAGGTGCCCGGAGGAAGTTGGGAACCTGGTTCCATGTCTGATACAGGCTCACCACTGGCTGGCGGCGGCGGTCTCTGGGCTGGTGTCCGCAGGTCTCTCCACCCGCTGGGGAGCCCACCAGCAGTCCCAAATGCAGGGGAGAGGAAACAGCAAATCCACCTACCCTTGCCGCTGGTGTCCGGGCTTCTCCGGTGGTCTCAGCCTCCAGTTCTTCTCCGCAGCCTCCTCCCGTGGAGTATCCCGGGGTCTCAGGTATCCCTCCTTCCGGCCCTTGTCTGCTGTATGCTTGTCTTCTTGCTTTTTTCCTCTAATTTCTGCTAGAATCTGTCTTTTTTGCAGAGACACTCTGTCTGGTGGTGTTATTCGTCCGCCATCTTGCTCCGCCCCCAATCTGTCCAACTTATTTTTGACAAAGGTGCAAAGATAGCCTTTTCAACAAATAGTATTAGAACAATTGGACATCTATAGGCAAAAATAAAAATTAAAAACTTTGATCTAAGTCTCTCACCTTGTACAAAAATTAACTCAAAATGGATCACAGAAATAAATGTAAAACATAACATTTTTAGAAAAAAAATCTACAGGATGTAGGGCAAAGAGTTATTAGACTCAATACCAAAAATAAAAATTCATAAAAGAAAAATTCGACGAATTGGACATCAAAATTAAAAATCTTTGCTCTGAGAAATACTGTTAAAAGGATACAAAGAATAGCTACAGAGTGGGAGAAAAACATATGAAAACCACCTATTGGCAAAGGAATACTATCCAGAATATAGAAAGAACTATTAAATACAATGGTAAAAAAGCAAACAATCCAGTCATAAAATGGGCAAAAGAAATGAAGAGACATTTTACTGAAAACGATACACAGAAGACAAATAAGCATACGAAAAGGTGTTGAACATCTTTAGCCATTGGAAAATGCAAATTAAAACCACAATGAGATATTGTGACACATTTATCAAAATGTCTAAAATAAAAAATAGTGACAACACAAAATGCTAGCAAAAATGCAGAGAAACTAGAAACTTGCACATGCATGCTAGGTGGAATGTAATCATAAACAGTTTGTCAGTTTCTTTTAAAAGACTAAACATAAAATATCGTACAACTCAGTAATTGTGCTCTTTGGCATCTATCCCAGAGAAATAAAGACATATGCTCACACAAATTCCTGTCCATGAATGTTTATAGCAGCTTTATTCATAACAGTCAAATCCTGGAAGCAACCCAGATGTCTTTCAATGAGTGAATGGTTAAACAAACTGTGGTACATCCATATCATGGAATACTCAGCAGTAAAAAGAAATAAACTACTGATACATACAGCAGCTTGAATGACTCTCTAGAGTATTATACTGAGTGAAGACAGCCAGTCCCCAAAGCTTGCATACTGTATGATTCCACTCACATAACCTTCTTGAAATGACAAAATTATAGAAATGGAGAACAGATTAGTTACTGCCAAGGATTAAAGAGAGGGTGGAGTGGGAAAAAAGTGGGAGTGGCTAGAAACCAGCACATGCGGCCAAATCTCTGCAGTGATGAAAATATTCTGTATTTTGACTGTATCAGAATCAATATCCTAGTTGTGACAGTGTACGGTAATTTTGCAACATGTTACCAACAGGGCAACAGGGAAAATGAGTAAAAGGTACATTGGTACTCTGTACCATTTCTTACAACTGCATGTGAACCTATGATTATCTCAAAATAAAAAGTTTAATTTCAGAAACTAATTGGCCA
The DNA here is from genome assembly GCF_040939455.1 of Microcebus murinus. Lineage (NCBI taxonomy): Eukaryota > Metazoa > Chordata > Mammalia > Primates > Cheirogaleidae > Microcebus > Microcebus murinus. The sequence continues at coordinate 76,222,122 of NC_134114.1, forward strand.
ACTAATATATATAGAAAAAATTAGCCGGGCATGGTGGCTCATGCCTGTAGTTCCAGCTACTTGGGAGGCTGAGACAGAAGGATCGCTTGAGCCCAGGAGTTTGAGGTTGCTGTGAGCTAGGCTGACGCCACGGCACTCACTCTAGCCTAGGCAACAAAGCGAGACTCTGTCTCAAAAAAAAAAAAAAGAAAAAAAGTTTAATTTCAAATATTTTTTAAAATTGATTTCACCAAGAGTTTTTGTTTCTGTACATTACACCCATTTAAATTTATTATATTAGAAATTATAATAGAAAAAATAAAATATGTATTACAATTACATCTTTAAAAATAGCAACAATAATCCCATTACAAGCTAACATAAACTCCATGTTTTATGAAACATATTTTCTAGAACAAAGAAATATAGTGAGAAGAGTGGTACTGTTTCACGTATTTGCCAATCTCTTTGATGCAGGTTTAACAGAGGAAGATAGGATCTCCCATCTGCTTCTACATTCAATCTCTCAAGATACGTTGTTTCAGTAGACATATATGAAGAAAATGTGGCCTTTACACAGATACATAGTTAGAAAATGATGGAATATTTTAATTGCGTTTTCAGTTAATTGTTGATCTTCTTTCTGGATACTATAACAAAACTCAACAAGCGATAGCTTCTTAAAGGTTGATGTCACTGTGAGATCAGAAATAATATCAATGAACATTTTGTACTCTTTAATTAAAATCAATTGGTCCATTTTGCATTTTAACTGGGTCTTTCACCCAAGAAAAACTTTGTAACATTATGAATGGTCATTTGAAAAATATCTGTTCGTATCTTCCAATGTTTACACATTTCATTATAGAATATCAAAAAATTGTATTTGTTAATATCATCACTAGCTTTAAAAAAGTCTTTAAGCATTGGCGAATAAATGTTTTCCCAAATTCTAATTTTTGTTTTGGTATTTATTTATCATTGGCAATAAATATTATACTTTTATTTTCCTTGAAATCACAGGCCCCACATTTGCTAGAAAGTATCTGCCAAATACCTAAGTCTAAATAACTATTTTTTTCTCTGCCAGTCATGTTTTTTCAAGGAAAAAATAAACAATTTTTTCACAGAGAAAGTAGCTCTTTAAGCTCACAACTCAGTCACACAAGTGCCTTTTCCTCAAAACAATAATTAGTTCTACCTCAATGTGCAGAAGAAGCCCTTAATGGGTACTTTGCATTTTGTCACACAGAACATGAAAAAATGGGTATTCAAGTGTTAAAGGTAATAAAGTTAGTTTTACTGCTACATCTATGACATTCTTTGGTGACAATGACATTAAGTTTTTTAATGTGAGTATATGGCTATGAAAAAGATGCTAATTATTAATATAGTTTGGTGCTACTGACTGGATTCATGTTAAGGCACCAGCAGTTTTACCCATCATTTCTCTTGCATCATCATAGAGATCAACACATCGAAAAGAGCCAGTAATGTCTTATTAATAATATCATTAAAGTAGTTTTGACTTCATGGACCCACTGAAAGTGTATGAGACTTCTAGGGTCCAAGGGACCACATTTTCACAGCCTACCACTTTGTTAGAACAAATCTTTTGCTTCTTTAGGTCAACTAGTATTTCTTGGCTCCAGAACTGGCACACGGTAGGTGTCCAATAAATATTTATTGAATGAAGAATAAATGAATAAATGAATTAGCCCTATGGATACTTAGTTGAAATTTCTTTGCCAGTCCAGAAATGTACAAAGATAAATAATTCATCTATGATTTAGTTGATTCACCTTATTTAGTGCCTAACCCCTGAACAAAAAGAAAGAAGCAGTTCTAGTTTGAAGTCTAGTACATAAAGACAGATGCAAATACAGGAGTAAACATATTATGGATACAAAACAGACATAGTCATTAGATATCATAGAAACCATGGGTTCTTTCTTATCTCAAACTTCTATGCAAGTCCAAAGGGAGATGATAACAATACTTTTATTAAGATGATAAATTCATTATAAAAATATGGGCTTCGTGATTACTTCATAAGACTCTGTTAATCCAGATTATCCTAAGAGAGATGAAAAAAATCCTGGAACAGAATCCCTTTGGCATTATTACCCAAATATCAAATATAGTCATCATGATTACCTTTATTTTTATTATAGATTTAATATCAGGAGACAATAGTGTACATTAGATTTTATTCTTTAATAAACTGTATATATATATTTATTGTAAAACATGCCACCTCTTCACCTAAAACACAGGTAAAGAGATTCAATTATACAATGCAGCTATTAGGATAAAAAGCAAAATTCAAAACCTTCTTTGAATAACACATATACCAATCACAGGCAGCAATGAATATTTAAAAGGGTTTGGGGTCAAAAAGAACAAAATCAGGGTTGGAATCCTGGGTCCGCTCCTTTCCAGCTCTATAAATCCCTGGATACGTTTTTGCTTTATCTAACCCTGAGTTCTCTCATGTATAAATAGGAGAGAATAAAATTAAATTCATTTCATATAATTCCTGTGAGTTTCCAATGAAGTAATGTATGTAAAAGTGGTTTACAGATTATAAGGAAAAATAAACTAATGGTTATTTCCTTACTGCTTTTTCAATTCAAATTAAGTTTAGTTACATCTAAAGTGTTCTTAAAGCATATCAATATTGGAAAAGAAAAAAGTTCTTAATTATGAATATTAAAACTAAAGGAAAATGTCATTTATTTTTGAGAATAATAGTGAGTATTTAGGTAATCATTTTCTATCTACAAACTGATGCACTATAAATCATGCATGTTCTAAGGCTCCTAATAAAAACAGAAAAGAAAAATTTTAAGATACAAGATAGCAGATGAAGAAAGGACTAATTCCAATTTACAAACTACTGAAAAAAACACTTTATTGGGTATTTAATGACCATATTAAAGTAATATATTTTGTCCTCCCTTTAAAATATTTTTTGCGTGTAAAGAAAGTATGCCTCTCTCTCAAGCAGTCAATTATTTCCCACAGCATGAGATCATTCCCACCACATGCACAGGAGAGTAATAACATACTATCCTATTTGTTTGAAAATAATAGGTATTCTAGAATATTCTACCATACCGACGTACTTCTAATGCCTCAGTGTTAAAAAGGCTCTTTGTGATTGTGAGCAAGCAATAGTGCGTGAATGCTCCAGTACACAGTACTGATTTAATTACTTAGAATGATAAATCCATTGGGAAATCTCTTTATTTTTATTTTATCTTTCTCACAAATGCGGGGAGAAAAAAGCTATAGGGATCATTTCTTGTCTTAGTCTGAGCACCCCTGTAGAGAGGATCCAAGCGTGAAGTTTCCTTTGAAGTGAATGGAATCTCCACACTCAGATCAGCTCTGAGGGTATATAGAGGAGAACAAGAAGCTGGCCGCATGAAAACAGATATTAGCATTTAAATGAAGCTAGGCTTAAAAGAAAATTTATGCATCAAAAAATACTAAGATTTGAAAACTAAGTTACAATTTTTCAATAAGACTGGGTCAAACCATCTTGCATTAGAAGCGGGTCTTTCTTAGGTGTAACACAAAGAAAACAATAGAAAATGTTCAAAGAGTTTAGAGAAATAGGGAAACCTATATCACATTGAAATATCACAGATGTCAGGTAGTCTTACAGTGGGTATGCATAGAAGTCTACAACTTGTATGGACGGTATGTGCCCCAAATCCTGTTTTTTATTCTGTATTTAATACTGGTGTACTGGGAAAGTAAAAACAAAACAAAGATAATCATCATAGAACAATATTTCAGTTACGAATTCAAGCATAAATCTTGCCGATGTGGGTAAATCCAGCATAGAAAATATAATCTTTTTTGAATGCAAAATGGATCTGTCATCTATAAACCCAAAATAGAAACCAAAATCAGAGTTATTTCAGCAGTATCAATCATCTGTCAATCAAGAGCTAGTCTTTAAATAACACCACTGCTCAAGTCACTGTGCTGAGCTGAGTTTAAGGTATGGTTGCTGATTTTGATGTTTGCACATAAAAAGTCAGCTATGTAAGACAATATATGTGAAGTACCAAAAATTCTATGAGGGAAGAGGATTGTAGTAATCTAAAATAGTCTGGAAAGGCTTAAAGAGTGGCCAGCACTTAGGTTAGCTGAATGGGGTGTTGAGATTCCTTATGTAAAGGGAGGTGACCCCACAGAGACTTGGAAATGGGCAGGAACAACGAGTTTGGAAGATAGGAAGCAGGCCAGTTAACAAATGGTCCTCTCGGTCTCTGATGAGAGATAAAGGAGGAAAGGAAGGATGGGATCAGAATGTGGAGGGCTCTCCATGCCAGATTTCTCATGGTGAGTCAATAGGCTCATAGAATCACACATTGCAGGGGACAGTGGTGATGAACGGGTCCAAGCCACCAGATCACCCTCAATCCCCTCTTCAAGCACACACAGCAAATCGTCATCCAGTCTCTGTTTGACAAAAGGTGTGTAACTGATAGGCATATTATTCTGAAAGTAAGCTCCTTGCTTTTCTTAAGTCTCTCATCTTTTCTCCTTACCCACATCATGAATACATACAATATGAACTCCCAAACTGTGTTTTAATGGATGACTGAATAGCATACTCTCAGTGCTAGGAGACTTCAGGGAATGCAGAGGGAAATAGGCAGGGATGGAATCACAGCAAAGGAGGACATCAATGGGACTTCAAAGACAGAGTAGTATTTTTGTGCAGAGAGGAAAGAGATAGAATCTAGGCAGGAGGATTTTAGGAGCAAAAGCTCAAAGGCAAAAAGGGACAAGCATTAAAGGTTGGGGGGGACTAAAGAAGACCAGCCTATTTTGCACAATGAGTCTTTAAGAAGTAATGAATGTGAAGACCCTTTTAAAAATGTCAAGAGTTTGGACTTGTTGAAAGAAAATGAGCTGGGTTCTGGAAAAAAAATTAAGAGTTTAGGATGTGAGGAAAGCATATGCTGAAAGCAGCATTTTAGGGAAAACAGATTAATGTGTAGTGGACAGGTTAGACTGATTTGGAGAAAAGCTGAAGGCACACAACCCAGTTGAGTCTTTTTAATTAGAAAAGTAATATGGATGAAGTTAGTAACCACTTTGGAAACAATTTGGCATTACCTGGTGAAGCTGCACAGGCACAAATGTTACAGCCTAGCAATTCTGTTCCTTGGTGTGCTCGCTAAAGAAACTCTTCACATGAGCATCAGAAAACATGCATATGAATGTTTGCTGCAGCGTTCTTTGTATCAGTAAAAACTTGGAAACTATGCAAATGTTCATCAATAAGAGAATAACGACATTGCAGTATATTCATACTGACCAATGAAAATGAGTAAATGACAGCTACACCAACATGTAAGAACCACCAAACATAATGCTGACTGGAAAAAACAATATTACCTTGTTAATTTTACATGTATGTGTGCACATATATAAATTTTCTTGCACATTGTTTTGATGGCATGATAATTTATACGATGAAAACATATAAAATAACTGTATTTTGTTTAGGAATACATGCAAATGTAGAAAACCTATAAGGAAATGATAATTAAATTCAAAATGTCATTTTCCTCTGGGAAAAGCAGCAGTGTACAACTGAGGAGTGATACACAGGCCTTTCTGAGGTCTGGCAATATTCTATTTCTTAAACTGAGTGTTTTTATGTGAATTTGCCTTGTTACTTAACCATATAGGTGCTTTTTGTATACCCTTTGGGAGTTGTGATATAGTTCACAAGTCTAAAACGTTTAAAATGAATAAGGACTGGACCTATGATGATAGTAGTAGACGTGAAATGGAACACATGGGGGGTGAGATGCGTGTTTCAGTCATCTGGGTGAGACTACAACAGCACTCAATTTTGTACTGACAGTACTAATGCAGAGGATAAAGCATCCAAATTAATCATGCTCCACAACTATTACTTGGATTTGGAATGAAAGAATAACATTTCTAATAATCTTTTGCTTAGGCTTCCTGACAAAGGGTGGCCTGGTGGGTGGGATAGTAGGAATGAACTATTGGGGCACACCAGTGTGTGTTTTCATCCAGTAAGAAGTACAGTGCAATAAATAAGACTCTCAAAACATGAGGTTGCAACATGTTAACCTTCCATTCCACTCTTCCTCTGTCCCACCAATTCCATACCCAGTCTTGATTCCCTGACTAGTTATGGAATTTCTCTTTCACTGTTCCAAACTCTTTATGGAAAATGAAGGCTTATGGTATCTCTTCCTCTTTTCTTCCCTTCCTTTTTTATCTTCCTGTCTCGCCCAGTGTTGACTGAGTCCAAACTAAATGTCAATCCTGTATGAGGTACGGAGAGCCAAAGGTGAAGAGGCATGGGTCTTAGCTCTCATACTAGATGTAGTGGATATATTGCTTTTCTAGTTTTGCCCTAACAAATAACAAATCTAGCACCTTAGAACAACGCCAATTTATCTTACAGTTCTGCAGGTCTGAAGTCCAAAGTCCATCTCACCAGGCCAAAATCAAAATGTTGGTAGGGTTGCATTCCTTTCTGGAGGCTCCAGGAAAGCATCCACACTCTTGCTCATTTAGGTTGTTGGCAGACTTCAGATTCTTGGGGTTGTGGAAGTGAGGACCCTGTTTCCTGTTTAGCTGTTGACCTGTAGTTATTCTCAGCTTCTCACCTGCATTTCTTGGCTTGTGGCCCCATTTATCTTCAAAGCCAGCGACAGCAGCCCAGTCCTTCTCATATCTCATCTCTTCTGCCTCTTTCCCCATCATTGAATCTTTCTGGCTGACTCTTCTGCCCTGGACCCACCTAGATAATCCAGGATAATCTTCCCATCTTAAGGTGCTTAACCTGAATCACATCTGCAAAGTTCCTTTTGCCATACAAAGTAACATATTTACAGGTTCCACGGATTAGTGTGTGGACATCTTTGGATTACTGTGTGGCCATTATTCTGCTTACGACAATGGATTTTTTAAAAAATTGCAAAATGGAAAACAAAGGCCATATACTTATTAATCTGTAGTCATGGAGCAGTGATTAATGGGGCAGCCATGTTGAGAAGAGACGAAACCTACCACTTGATTCGGTATATTTCTCCAATTTCTTTTCATGGAAAGAGAGAAAGGTGCAATAAGTAAGGGACATGGCACAGCAAGCATCCAACAATACGCATTGTAGGCATTCAACAAATAGCAGATGTCCTGTAATCCAAATGCCCCCAATAATCCCATCCTCAAGTGCCTTCTCTTTAATGCTTAAACAGTAATCCAATCTTCATCTAGTTACACTGATAGGAAGGCCCGCCTTTTACCTGGTTCCCCTTCCCTGGCAATTCAAAAATCATGACAGGTTCCACAAAGCAGTCCTGGGATTCTTTCTGGCCTTCGCCTCTGCACTGCCACTAGGCTCCTCTGTAGATCATGTCACCATCATTTTCCTGCTGCCACAGCTATTACAAATAGCTCTCACAGCTCTCCCCAAGCACTGACCCACACCTTTCTTTTTGTTCTCCAAAGATCAGCAAAGACCAGGATATGGAATTCAAAAAGAATAGAATGCATGCAGGGAATGTAAACTTGATTATTTGTTATTGCTGTTCACAGAGTCCTTTGCCCATACCCCTACACAATGATTCTCCTACTGACCGATGGTCTTTCTTTTATTGCTCTGCTACTAAAACCAACCTGGCTGCCACCACAGAGTATGCTTTGACCAACCCCTGCATACCTGCTTCAAGTATTCATGCATCCAATGTTTCAGAAGTCCTTTCCTAAGGAGGTTCTGACCTTTATCTTGGGAGAGTAAAACTCTCACTAGTGCATCCTCCCAGCAACTCCCTCCCACAAAAGGCTAGAGCATACTGCCTAGGTGATCGAGTGTAAAGAAAATTTAAAATTTTCTTTTTGCATTTAAAAATAGTTGTTTTTTGTAGTCATTGATGTTTCAGAAACACAGGGCTCTAATTTCAAAGCACTTCCTTGAATTAATGTGTTTGTCATTTTTCTCATAGAACAATTTCATGTTTAAGGAAACTTGCAGAGTTTGGGCCAAGCCCTCAATGTATGATGGAAAAACTGAGACCTAGAGAGAAGTGATGCACATGTCACACAGCTCATTAGCAATAAAGGCACAATAGTGAAAACGAGGTATTTTGACTTCCTGTGTGCTACTCTGAAAAGCCTTTTTTCTATTTGTGATAAAAACAAAAAAATATCAACACCCTTATGTGGTTTTCTTTTGCTGCTAAATATGACCAGAAAATCTATGTCATTCTTTATACATCTGGGGATTTTTTTCTTGTTGAAACCAAATCTCCAATGCCATTCCACTAAGAACCTAAAATAGAGACACAAATCTACAGCTGCAAAATGAAAGACGAATATAAATATGATAAGAAAGAAAACTATTTGTATAGCAAATATACTTCATTTTCAGTTTCTAAGTTATTGAAAAGAAACAGAATATTATGACAAAGGAGCCAGATTATGCCTCTTGAAAATAACATCTATCATTTTTTCCAACAGTAAATGTATTATATGCTTATTTTGGAAAAACCAGAAAAGTATAATGCATTTTTTAATTTGACAAAATTGAGATCATACACTCAAATATTTTAATAGAATCTATCAGTTCTTCCAATTTGATTTACATATACTAATAATTTTTGTATATTTTTCACTTGAAAACTATGTGGGATTTCCCCCTCTTTTTATTGGGAAATTAAATTAGTCTATCTGGTGGGGAATGAATTTGTTATGAAAAAAAATATCAAAGCTTGTGGAGCTTTGAATGTTAGAGACATTGATTTCCAGAAACTTCTAGTGATTCTAGCTTCCATCACCATCATATCAATTTCTTAGACTCCTAGTAATCTCTCCAAATCAGGCAGTGAAGAAAAGCAATATCTACTTAGACTTCACTTGACCTTGTAATCTCTACTGTCCAATCAAATAATATCAGCCTATTCAACGTCTCCAATATATCTATTTCCTATCAACTTATAGTCTCCCTGTATCTCCCTGTTTTACCTCATTCTACCTTATTGCATCATACTAAATTGTGCATGGGCAAAGTTTTTATAGTTTATAGCACATTATTCTATATAAACTATCATTTTTCTCTTTTGGGGTTAGATTACTTTCATTCCACAAGCATACTGAATGTATTAACTACTTATGTTAAACTGCCAGTAGCATTTTAACACTCCTTTTTCAGAATCAAATATTTAGTTCTTCATTAGTGCTGAATCTACATGAAATTGATGACCCTGGTTGTCCTTATAATTATTTTGTTTCTAAACCTTGGACTTTATAGAAAGAATTAATTATAGCATGTATCTGTTTTTTAACTGCTAAACTGGATAATGACTTAATAGCTCAAAGGGATTACTTGTGGGAATTTAAGACTTATAAGATACAATTACTCCCACGTCTGCTTCCCTACGATGATCTATGGTTTTGATTCCAGTCACCTACCAAAATGAGGGTAGGTCATGGGTTTTTTCTTTTTTCCTTTCTTTTTTTTTTTGAGAGGTGATGAATTTTCATCGTGAACCAGCTTTGCTATCTATCATAGCCAGAAAACTAACCTGAGAAGAGCCAACAGAACTTGGTACCGAAAACTTACTTTGTCAAGCCAAATTAACACCTTTTTGATTTAAAAAAAAAAGTGAAAACCTGCAGCTAATAGGTAGATCAGTTCATATTAAATAGTGTATTAAAAGAGAATGGTTCTATTAAAAGAGAATGGTTCTATGCTAAGTGTTTATATTCTACCAACGGTTGCCCTGACTATATATAAAAACCACTTGAGGAGTTAAATAAATACCTAACCTCAGGCCCCACCCCCAGAGAGTTTTGCTGATTTCATCTGAGGCAGGGCTGAGGTGTCAGGATTTTTAAAGCTCTCTGGGTGATTCTAATATGTAGACAAGCTTGAGAATCACACTCTGTCTAGCCATGAGGACTGAAACACATTTTTCTCCTCTGAATAACGGCATTGTGCAAAATTAGAGGGACCAGTTCCTGGGGAATGTGGGATATATGAATCATAATTAGGCCCTCTAAGTGTCAACCACAGTCTGGGCAGGGAACACCTGTGGAGCCAAGAATTAAAAATGAATGATACCCTTTGTACTGCAATGATAATACATTCTGCGCTCTGGGAAGCTATTAAAATATTCCCCTTAAGAATTTTTTTTCAAATCTATTTTAAAGTGTTACAAGAGAAAGTAATACAGGGTATTCAAGAAGGCTCTGTGTACTTAACCTGGCAGAGCTTTCTGCAAAACATTTTATTTTATTTATGTGTGCATCACACAGTGAAAGAGGGGAGAATGGGAGTTTGCCTGAGAAAAGAGAGAAATAGGTTTCACATTTGCATTGCATCAAGGAAGTTCAACTTGGCCTAACCACCTCTTAGCACACTTCTCAAATCTTGAGGTCTGTTTGATGCATAAATTTCATAAGGGTCTCGCCTCATTTAAATGATAATTTATGTTCTGAGAGTACCATTTCTGGCCTTGTTCTTCTGCACACCGCTGGAGCTGATCAGAGTGTGGCGATCCCTTTGTTTTCAAAGGAAACTTCATGTTCACATTCTTGCTACAGAGGTTAGTAGAGTAAGACGAGAAAATACTCCCATAGTGTTTCTGCCAGTTAATGAGGAAAAATTTTCCTCCTGTATATATCATGATAGGTAATTGAATTAGTACTCCAGTAGGAAAGGGTTTGCTGTTTCATACTTCTATAGTTTTTTCTTAACACCATGAAATTAAAGACATGCCAGCATGGAGCTGCACATTCCTGATCAATTTCAAATAAGCAATGTAGTATATTATTGCTTTTATGTGCTTTTATAGCACATGCTGTGCAAGATAATTGACTCTATGACAGATGTCTATATTTTGGAGGAAAATTTATTTGCAAAAGAACAAACATGTATTATTTTAACATGGGGCTATTCATTATGTGGCCCACAAGGTGCTTTTTGACGACTTGTAAATTGAAATTAATATTTTTTCTCATTGTTCTGAATATGCATAAGCAAATTTGACTGTTTAATATAACCCATTTGAAGCTTATTCTACCATTTGAATGTAACCTTCCGTACTCTTAGATCACATCTGAAGTGCTGTGCAAGGGTGCACCTTTATTTCTTTTCAGAGAAGCCTGCAGACCTGCACAATTGCCAAGTTGTCCAGAATCAGTTCTGTTCATCAGACCTATTTTTACAATAAAATGACTGTGAGAAAGATCTCAAAATAATGGGTACAGGAAAGATTCTCCAAGAATCTTCCTTTACTCACTCACTTCTGCTTGAACTGTCACTCTTTTCCAAGACCAACACTAGTAGGGAATGGCATCTGAAGTCCCTAAGCCTTTTAGGTGAGGAAGATTAGCTTGGAGAACTGGCGATATTAGGTGCACAAACCTGCTGTAAAGGAAAAGTGAAAAAAAGGGGAGGTTTATGGAGGAATGACCATTTCCATCTACTTTCTGCCTGAGACCAATTCTGCTGCCAGTAAATAATCCCTCCTATTTTTTTTTTTTTTTTAGCTACAAACATTTTACCCAGGAAAAACTGGACCCTTTGGTCCCATCAGCTAAATGAACACTTTTTTTGCAATAAGACTATACCATTTATATAAAATTAAAATAACTAATTGATACAGAGATTATCATATTCAGAAAGGATGTAAGTTTGATAAGGTTACTTTCAGGGGCATTTTTTCTTTCAATGAGAAGAGTAGGAGAAACTATTTGTGGAGCAGGCCTCTTCTAGCATCTTGAACTTTCAAAGGCCTAGCCTTTTGAGCATTACAGGAAATAAGGGGAGGACAAGAGCTTTTTATAATTAAATTGAAGGTAGCCCTTTTGAAAAACTGCGACACTGAGGACTGAGTTTATAAAGACACATCTAGAGTGCAGAGGCAACCTTAAGTGCGGTGGTGCCCTGAGGACAGGGAAAAGGGAGACTTGTCACCTGAAGTGGAGGTGGTTGGCTCAACCTCATAAGTGCATGTTAAGCTTGTGTGCTCAGTGCACAGACTGGAATGCCCTGAGGCTGTCACACTATGTTCTCTGTCAGCATGGCTGAAGCTCTGGCGGTGCCCATCAGGGACCTTGAGCAGATAAGCAAAGTAACCATCAGGTCACATTCAGAAGTGTCCTCCCAACTACTCTCCCATTTTTTAAGGTGCAAATGTGGTCACCTGCTGACTGATAAGGAAAATGTTGGGTGCTGGGACAGGGCTGCTTGCTGCCTCCCAGTCACTCTGCATCTGGGGGGGGGGCAGTGCTACACGGAGGACATGTTGCTGGGGCAGGGCTCTGCAGCAGAGAGCAGCAGGGCACCCCCCACCTGCCAGAATGCCCCCAGGCCCCCCAGCTGCTGCCTGTTTCCAGTGGCACTGCTTGCGTGATCCTGATTGGGTAATTTTTGAATCCCACTGTTTTTGATTGGATGTTAAAGCTTGTAGTTGATTGGACACCTTTTGAGCCCTAACAAGGGTATAAAAGCAGGAGGAGAACAAGGAAGAGAGCTGTAACAGTAGGTGTGCTGAGCCTGCCAGAGGAATAAAGGCTGTTCTCCCACGCTTCCTGTGCTGCTGGGTTCTTTCCCTGGTCAAGAGCTGTAAGGCTAATCGCTAACCATATATGTTGCTGCAACAAAGGAGCAAAAGTATACTGAATTGAACTTTTAAAAAAGTATCACAGACTAGGACTCCTGCTCCTCCACATTTTTTTCTCCTCTCACCAAAAATTACTTCTTTTTTAAGGAAGGGCATCAAATGCTTGCTTTCCTTAATAACTCAGGACAAGAAGAAGGGATATGTGACTTAGGGGATACCTAAAGCTGAAGCACAGCCCTTGGGTTCTGAAAACTGACTGAGCTCTGTGTCTTTCAACACTTTTTTTTTTTTTTTTAAAGAAACAGGGCCTCATTCTGTCTCCCAGGCGAGAGTGCAGTGGCCACAATCACAGCTCACTGCAACCTCCAACTCCTGGGCTCAAATGATCCTACTGCCTCAGCCACCAGAGTAGCTGGGACTACAGACAGTACACCACTATGCAAGGCTAATTTAAGAATTTTTTTTGTACAGACAGGGTCTCCTTGTGTTGCCCTGGCTGGTCTCAAACTCCTGGCCAGGGACTGTTCCTCTTACCTGGGCCTCCCAAAGTGCTAGGATTGATGATAGGCTTGAGCCACGGTGTTGGCCTTCCTGAATCTTGTCAGTTTGCAGAATAAATTTCTCATCACTGGCCAGGAGCGTAGAGCCATCAACTTGCCTTGGAGTTTAGGTTGGAAAGTGGGGCTCGTGCACGCATGCTCTAGGCCCTGACCAGTTTATTCCTGCCTCTCCACTACTCTCTTGGAATTCCGTTGGGAGGCTGCCCAGATTTTCTAATCTATCCACTGCAAGCATCCGTGTTTTCCCTTTGAAGAAACAGATTTTTTTTTTTCTTTCTGGGAATTCCCTACGGCTCCAGGGCTTTGACTCGTTCCTCTTGGCTGCTCTCCCGCAAACCCCTTCGGTTAGCACTTTGCGACCAGGTCAGTTCACTGGTTTCTGCTTCCTTATTTTCCTCATGGTCTCTCCTCTCAGCCTCCTCCCCTGTCCCAGGACACGAGGAGGAGGAGCTGCCTGGAAAGACTAGAGCCCTGTGCTGGGAATCCGGGTCAGCTCGGACCGGCGCTGCAGGGAGCTGCGGTGGGAGAGCTTGGGGGAAGGGAGGGTGGAACTCCCGGAGAGAGGAGTGACTGGCGCTGGGGAGCGACTGGGCACACTCAAGCGGTTACCTGCCCAGGGGGAGAGAGTGGCAAATACCCCACGTCAATTAAACGCATATCAGTTTGTGTGTGGGGTCAGTAGTGCACGTCATCAAGCCTCTTGGGAATAAAGGCTTAGGACTGGAACTTCGCAGCCCCCACTTTCCTGGTCCCCTGCTTTCTCCCGCTTTGGGGTAAAGCGGAAAAAGGAGGGTTCCAGGGTTCCTTGCTAGCAGTTTAGGGGCCAAGTGGTCTGTGTCTGAGCGCTGGGCGCTCTGCGAAATTAAGGTTTCCTGGAAAGGGATGTGTAGATGGAGGTGGGAAAGGTGGTCCTTCCCCCCCTCCCACTCCCCTCTCCCCCTCCCCCTCCCCCTCCCCCGCCCGGGTCCCGCACTACGAAAGGGGAGCGGGGTGGTCCGAACGCAGGGACCGGGCAAGGGGTGGCGTAAATTGAAATTGCACCTTTTCCATGAGTTCAACCCTGGCGCCCTGTCTGCCAAGTCCCACAACCTCTGGCTGGGTCCCCAGCCCGGAGCAAGGGCTGGGGGAACGTTCCCCTGGCCTGGAGCTGGGCCGAGTTCGGAACATGGGACATTTTCCTCGGCCTCTCTGGGGGCAGCTGGCGTGGTGACCTCGCAGGGCTGCTCTTAGGGACGCGGGACGCGGGCGGGTCAAAGAGAGACTTTCAGGCCTGGCCTTCACGCCCCTGCCCCTGGCACTCGGGTGAGAGTTCTGTTTGCTCCGGCTCTGGGCTACCTCTTGCCCGCACTAGAGTCCTAACACCCAGCACACGCGGTCTCCGTGGGGGAACCCCAGGACGCTGCGCGCGACAGGGGGGACCCTGCGGGGGGCCTCCCCTTCCCGAGCTCCGAGGCCCCGGCGCCCGAAGGGGCAGGGGCGGGGTGGGACGGGGAGGGGGCGGCGGGCGCGGGGAGGGGGCGGCGGGCGCGGGGCGGGCCCGGGCGCTGCTCCGGAGTCCCGGGCGAGCGGGGGACCTGGCCGGGCCCGCGCGCGCGGGGAGGAGGGAGCCTCTGCCACCGCCGCGTGCTCGGCCTGTCCCCGCCCAGGGGGCCGGAGCCTCCCACTAACTCCGCCCGCCGCCCGCAGGCTCGGGCTTCCGTCCGGGACCGAGCCCGCGGCCGCGCAGGTTGGTGCCGCCGCCGCCGCCGTCACCCGGAGGTGGGCAGGGCAAGGATGAAGGTGGGGGTGCGGAAGGGGGCCCGGGGCCGGGATCCTGCTGCTTCGCCTCCCCCTGCTTCCCAGTGCCCGGGGCGGTTGTCGATTTCCTCCCGGGCTGCCCGGGTGGGGGGGGGGCGGGGATCCAGCTCTGCGGCCGGGGACGGTTTTGGGGACCGAGCCATCCTCGCCTTCCCCAAACCGCTCTCCGACCACCCCCTCACCACCCTTACGTGTCCAGCCAGTTTAGAGGGTGTCCGTCTCCCCTCCTGCCTCCACCTCCGCACTTCTCCTTGCACCCTCGCGCCCCATGGGGAGCAGTTGTTCATTCGCCTCTTCTGCCCCCAACTTGGAGAACTCTCCGTGACAGTCGCAAAGCCGCCTCGGTCCCCTGGCCCGGCTCCGGGACCGGTTTGGGGAGAAAGGGGCCGCGGCGCAGGGAGAGGGGCTGGAGCGGAGCGGCGCCCTGGGGTGCCGGGCAGCGGTGGAAACTCCCTGCCCTCCTCGTCCCCGTCCCTGTCTGGCTCTGCTCTTCCTGCCGGCTTGCCGGCCTCAGAGTGTGCCCAGAGCGCACGGAAAGTATCCGCCACTTGGGGTACTAGTGAAGTCTGGGTTCAGTCACCCTCCCATCTTCTTGGCCTTGTGCCTCGACCCTTCGGAACCTCCTGTGTGTTGTCCTCTGCAAAATGTGCATTTGCTCTGCCCGCCGCTGAGGGTCGTTGTGGGAGATCCAGTGGGATGACTTTGGATAGAACGTGATTTTGAGCACGGTCTCGTCTCGTGAAGCTGCCTGGTGACGAGTCTTGTGTTCTAGTGGTCTGAGTTCGGGTCCTTTGGCTGAGATGTCACTATGTCTCTCGACGAGGGATGTGGCCAGTCGCTCTCTTGAGCTAAAAGGCACTGGAGCTGGTCACTTTTAAGGTTCACAGTTGAAACCGTCCCTTCCCCACCAAACCCTTCGCACAAAGCTATGGAGCTTACATCCTGTGCCGCTGTAGTCGTGGAAATTCAAACAGCAGGGAGATCTTATTGGCCCAGGTCTCTGTAAATAAGAACTTTGTTTGCTTCAGATGTTTTTCTCTTCTTTAGAATCTCTTTTCTATCCCAGGCACAAATTTAAATTTGTTGTTAATTTTAGTAATTCAGGAAAGAGACCTTCATTTTGGTAAATTAAGTGCAGACACTTAGCTAGAATGACATGTGATGTGTCGTTTGTAAAGTTTCAGTTTATAATCACAGGCGCAAGAAGCATTGTTAGTGCCATTCTACTTACTCTATGAAGAAAGCAAGGAGATGGTGTGAGAAAATCAGCTTTAGAATTGATATTAAATGGTAGGTTCTGTTGTTCATGCCTTCCTGATTTAATAGACATTTTCATGAGTTTCTATAGTGTGCGATGCACTCTGCTATATATTTAAAGATAGAGAGATATAGAATATGTTCCTTGCCCTAAAGGGCCTTCTGATCTAACTTAGAGACCACATAATTCTATTTCATATTTTATATGAATAGTTATCTTATGACTACATATTATAAGTAGAATGATGTCAAGAAAGCATTATCAAAGATTATGTGTAAGATCTGTAAGATTATCTGTGAGATCATCATTTGGTGTATCTACTTAATAGGTTTAAACAAATACCAGGTTTGCTAAAACATTGTTTTATTTTATTTCTAAAATATTTATTTTATTTCTAAAATAAAAAATCTCAAATGCTTCTCCTTCATAAGATAGAGGTATACTTGGAAATAAACTGAATTCTGTATTTTTAAAATGAAAACTTAGAAAAGCATTCTATACATGTATGATGTGATAATCGAATGTTAAAAGCCATAGAAATTTCAATTATTTCCTCATTCAACAAGTCAATAAAATTATGGTACCCACATACAGTTTTTTCTTAACTCCTTAAGGAAGGAAAATATAATGCATAGAGAAACAGAGATTGAATGTAAGATTTTTTAATAAACTGGAACTTAAACACATAGAGGCCTGAATTGATTCAGGAAATTTAACTTAAAATGTGACAAGACTCTACATGAGAGTTTTGTTTGTTTTTAAAATTGTTTCTTTTTGGTTTGGCTTGGGGCAAAGGATCAGTAAGAATTCCACCTGGAAAAGCTTGACCAGAGTTCTTTACCTTTTCTGCTCGGTTGTATTTTGTGTGACACTGTGACATCTGAGTCTTCCTGTTCCTAGGAAGAATGTATTAGTCTGCTGGCTGTGTGGAGAATTTCTTAGGCTTTATGTATGTGGCTTAAAGAGCTTCGATTCAACTTTCATAGTAAGGCATGGCAAGATGAGGGGCAGGCTGAGGGACACAGTGTCAACTTTACACTTGGCCTTATTGCTCAGTACCTTTGTTTTCCTGTTTGTGAAATGAGATTAAATAATCCTTGTTACTGCCCTTCAAACTGTGTGGCTTGTTATAACAGTCATAATCATGCCAGACAGCTTCTTGTGGGTGTAACTCTGTTAACTCGTTTAGTCTGTAAGAGTTAATTGTTAAAACTGCTTAGAGATACCTCAAAAGATAGGGCTGTGAATGAAGTTGCTGATGGTGTCATGGGCTCTCAGGTCTCCTGAGAGAAATTTCAGTCGTCTACAATTTACTGTACTGGTGTGGGGAGTAAGACCTTCATTTTATCAAAGGTTGAACAGCTGGTCAGTAACAGAAGTAGAACTATAATACCAATTGCCTGATAAATAGTTCTGTAGTTTCTCCTTACCCTGTGTGGTTTTGTGTCATTCAGGGCACATGACCTACCAAATTCTCAGTTTTGTCATCTCCAGAATGGGAATAATGGAAGTATTTACCTCAGAAAACTGTTGTAAGCATTGCATGAGCTAATCTTTGTGAAGTGCGAGGCATATTGCCAATACGTAGCTAATACTCTACTACTCAAATAATTATTTTAGTTTCTCTGGGAGAGGGGGGAAGGAATGTCATTTCAAAGATCCAAATTTTAAAAATAAATATATAAAAATATAAAGGCCAAGCTCAGTGGCTCACAGCTGTAATTCCAAAATGGGAAGATCACTTGAGACCAGGAGTTCGAGACCAGCCTGGGCAATAGCGAAACCCATAAAATAAAAAAAATTCTGCTAGCTGTGGTAGCGCATGCCTGTAGTACTCCAGAAGCTGAGGCAAGAGGATCGCTTGAGTCCAAGAGTTCGAGGCTACAGTGAGATATGAGCACATCACTACACTCCAGCCTGGGCGACTGAGTTAGACCCAATCTCTAAAATTAAAAAAGAGAGAAAAAGAAAAAAGAAAAAAAAATCTATAAATACCCCCACCTCATGAAATATTTTGAAGTAGCCATTCTTCACCTAACTTGTTTCATGTATTCATTCAACAAGTATTTAGCGAGCCCTTCCTGTGTGTTTGCCTTTTTCCTAGGCACTCGTATACAAAGGAGTTATAGTCACTCTCTTATGACCTGAAAGTCTAGGGAGGGATACAGATCTGCAAGCAGAAAATTATATTACCATGTGATTCATGCCATGATAAGGGTAGTGCAGAGAACCACAGAAGGCATGGTGGGATGGAAGGGTCCTGGGCATGTGAGTATGACACACCGCATGATATCTTCCTAATTGGGTTGGTGGTGGTCAGGGAAAACTTCCTAGGGCACATGAACATGCTAGGACCTGAAACGTGAGTGGTAGTTAGCAGCTGAAGAAGTGGGAGGGTTGAAAGAGTGTTCCAAACCAACAGGAACAGAGTATGGTGCATTAGAATGGAAGTCAGGCAGATAGTGTAAAAGAATACGTAGGTGAGAACATGAGGAAGAGGTGTGGCAACCTGAATCCAGGCTTTGTCTAAAGGGAACAGTATATACTCAGCTTCAGCCAAGTGTTGTCAGGTTGGGATGCAGGCCAAGTGTTGCCAGATGCCTGGACTTTTTTAAGAGGAGCTTAAAATTCATATCGTATAAATATGAAATTTCCCAAAATATGAAATGGCCCGAATGCTTTTTAAATTATCGTGCGGGCCAAACCAGACAAATCTGTACTTAGAATTCAACCCAGGGCCACCACTTTATGACCTTTGCATTTAAGGAAATGAAAGAGGTTTAGTGTGGCTAAAGGCATGAACCTTAGAAGGAGATGCAAGGGAAGTGCCACAGGTAGACGTAGAGCCATATCATTCAAGGCCTTTTGGAGCTTACTAAGGAGGGTTTGCTTAATCCTCAGGGCAGTGGGTGACCTTGAAGACTGAAACAAAGGTGACATGATTAGATGTGTGTCATAATGGAGAATGCCCGGGAGTAGGAGGCAGTAGTGGAAGCAGGATAACTATTTGAGAAGCTTGCAGTGGTCCTAGCAAGAAATAAGTGTGGTTAGAAGGAGGGTATTCAAGCAGGAGGGAGAGAGATGAGTGGATTTAAGAGGTGTGTAGGATACTTTCATTGTTGGGATTCAGCTCTCATTAGTCATTCAGGTTTTTTCATGTCTTGTGAGCAAAGGCACCTGCTGCTTTCATTCCAGACTATCTTCTTAAGGACATTTGTATAGTACCTAGCCTTGGAAGATAGTGGTAGTCTTTCCCTCCAGAGGAAAGAGCAGGTAGGCTTACTGTCTAGTATACAAGATTCAGGTACCCTGAGCGCAGGGTTCCCCTTCGGGAATGCAAATCATTGAGTGTACAGGTGTCACCTGCCCTCTTCACATCATACTAAGGGAATTGAGTTTCAGGGAATTGGCACAACTATGCTGATACTCCCATTGCTGCTCTTTCTGTGAGTAACATAATCCTTTGTTTCTGACCATAGAATCTTCTCTTC
This sequence comes from Microcebus murinus, assembly GCF_040939455.1. NCBI lineage: Eukaryota > Metazoa > Chordata > Mammalia > Primates > Cheirogaleidae > Microcebus > Microcebus murinus. The sequence goes on from NC_134114.1 coordinate 76,241,848, forward strand.
TCCCAGCATCCATGAAACTGTGGCGTGCTAATTTGTTAGCTTCCAGGTAGAGTAAATCTCAGATCCTTAACAGCTTTTGAGAGCCACTGCCCACATTGTCTGTTAAAATTTAGGTTTAAATGAATTAAAGTGGAATAAGATCAAACATATCAATTTCTCAGTGGCACTAGTGGCACATTTTAAGTGCTTAATAGCCACATGTGGCTAGTAGCTACAGTATTGGGCAGAGCAGGTATAAAAAATTGCCATCATTGCAGAAAGTTTTCTTGGCCATTGCTGGTTTAAAGCTTCAGATTTTTTTTGTGTTGGTGTGTGAGTAGATGCAGTAGAAGTTGTTGGTTTTGACAATGTATTACAAAAATGATGCTTGGTTTCATGTTAGGTTTATAGGAGTCCCTTTATACGGAGGAAGTATTTCAATTTGGATAATCTATACAGTACTGACTTCAGTAATTGTTGGGGGAAAAAAGTGGAAAATGTCAATTGGGGGCTGGACAGACTAGAGCCACGTGGTGACAGAAGTTCTGCATATATATGGCGTCACCCAAAATCATGTGTGACTGTGAGACTGGGATCTGTGCCCAAAGGAGCTTGAACTTCTGAGCACTGTGTTAAGCTTCATCTACTAGCTACGCTTAACACGAAAGGACAAGAGCTGCATATTAGCAGGGAGTTTCTGGAACATAGCCAGTCCAGCAGCACCTAGGCAGTGCCTGCTGCAGCCCAGCTGTGCTGGCCTGGACTCACGTTAAGGATGGAGGGCAAGAACAAGATTTCCAGATGGCTCTTGTTCAGGGAGTTTTAGAGGAAAGCTTCAAGAAAGGAGGAGGGAACTAGACTTGACAAATAAAAACATGTCATACTTTAAAACACAACTTTAAATGACACAGCAGAGTTGGGGTGCAATGCCAAGAAACAATAACAGCAGCAGATCTGCTTCCCTTATCAAATAGAGGAAGCTCATTTTGAGGAGTACATGGACCACAAGTACTGGTAAGTGAAAGCACAAAGAACGATAGCTCCTGCCAACAGCACCTGAAGCCACAAAATACAGTTTTTTACCTGCATTGAGTGTCCAGTTGATTGCTGGTCATGTACAACATAAGCAGAACAGTGGTAAAAATAAATAAATAAAAGTGAAGATTGAGGTCTGTATGGAAGATAAAAATGAACGCTGGGGACCTTATGGAAGACTCATATTACCACCTGCTATTTCCATGGCTAAAAATGCCCAATCATAAATTTCAGATATTGAGAATTTCATTTACCTATGCCAAAAGGAGTTTGCTTTAAAATGGTATTTATTTGCAGTGCAGTAAAATTTTACTTATATGAAGACTAATTCAAACTAATCTGAAATTCAGAATATTTAAAGATTGAATTTATTATTTTTAAGCACTTCTACATATAACCCAGGACCTGCTAACATTGTTACCCTTTGGAACAGTTTTGGGGAACACTTTTATAAAAAGATAAGTTAATTTTGAACTGGTATGCTAATTGTTTGCATGTAACTAGAGGCTTCTACTGTGTTTAAAGAAAACTTTTGTTATACCTATACCTCTTTTTATATTACTAATTGCATCAACAAATCATTATTTTCATAGATACTCTTTTCAAATTTCAGTAAATTCTGGAAAGCCAAGATCCTATGCTATTGGGGTTTGCACGAATGTAGAGTCCTTGAATAAAGCAGGCATTTGTTAATTGGTGAGACTTTTCTCCATTTTGTTTTTGAATGTTACTTTGTTAAATACCTTTTTATTTTAATTCTGAATTTTGAAATCTTATTTCTGTAGGGGTTCGGGCTGGTTATCCCCTTTACGATCCTCTTGCCTCTGCTCCCCCAATCTGGTAGTCAGTTGTTCACTGTGCTTTCATATTTACTTCCTGTTCTATTTGCCATGTGGTTCACGTCTGCAAATCTTTGTGCATCCATTCTCTTCCTATAAATAGCATGAAATTGGAGGTAGTCATTGTCTGTTGTATTTCTGAAGATCAGAGTTTTCACCAGTTTCATGCTGTCCTTTCTCAGGCAGGGTGTGGTTAAGTAAGTCCTCTTTGGAAAACTGATTCCAGTAAAACTGGAGTATGTTGTCCAGACTGTCGGTTTGTCCGCCTCTGAAACACAACCAGAGCCTTGCTGTTCATTGCATGAGGCACTGAAGGGCTCAAATGGATGCAAGCGGTATTAGATTGTTTTTCATGCTCACCAATGTTACAGCTTTTAAAAGAAGCTAGAAATAAAGAAATAAAAGTAAACTAATAAACTCTTTCCCCCCAGAGAATTTAGAATTGTATCTATCTATTCTAGTGTTTTGGGAATAAAGCAGTAACAATGAAGGTTAAAACAAATCTGGCCTTGTCCTCTAACCCATGATACCCTGTAGTGCCCAGAACTTTTTAGTATGTACATTTCCTTAAGCTGCACATGAGTGACTTTAATCAGGAGCCAAGTGGGCTCTTTCTATTATATGCCATTTCCTCCACGGCCCTTGCCTCACTTAGCTATTACTGTATGCCTAATCGACCACAGTGAAATGTCTTTAAAACATTTTCCAGGGACCTAAGGACTTTTTGGAGAATTTTCATAATGGAAAATGCCAAAGAGAGGAAAGTTTGAATGGTTTTTCTGCTTAGATAAATGTCTCCAGGGCAGACTGATGAGTCAAGGAGCTGTTAATAGGATATGTAAATGTGACCTTTCACCTAGTTACCGTCACTACCTAAGTCATAACTACGTGGCTTCAGTAAATTGTTTGAACTGGCTCTTGCCTGGCTCCTTAATGAAACAGACTCTCTCGGTCCCATTATTATCTAGTCACTAGTCAGAATTATTTCAAAGTTTGCATTGTCCTGGCTTCTGCCTCTCTCCTGGTTTAATAGCAGCTTGTAGTTATTGTATAGATTTTCACTAATATCTTTGCCTTCAGCTTCACCTCAATATTTGTGGAATGTTTTTGTATCTGTGTATTTGGCAATGACTTCTAGCTCTTTGGTTTTAATAGAGTGTTTTCTTTCACTTATTCAGCAAGTATTCATTCTGTGCCAGCCCTGCACCAAGCACTGTTCTTGACCCTAGGATCTGACAGTGAGCAGAAAATTCATGGTTTGTGCTATCATGGAGTGAAGAGTTTGGGACGAAGACAATCATTAACTAAGCACACACACACCAACTAATAATAATAACTATATAATTCCAAACAGAGGTAAATGCTCTGAATAGAGCCTTATGGTTTTGTGGGCTTATATAACAGGAACCTGCAGAAGTGACATTTGATTGATAGCTGAAGTGTGAGTAGGAAAATTTGAGAGAGGGTGGGAAGAAGAGCGTTCCAGAAAGCAGAGGGAACTGTCATTTATGCAGAGGACCGGTTACTGAAGGGAACGGGGTGAAATCAAGTAACTGAGGAGAATCAGGGGAGAGTGGAACTGGGTGAGGCTGGACACCTGGGCTAGGGCCAGTCCACACAGGGTCTTGCTTGCTGCATAAAGAGTTTGATTTTCCTCCTAAGAACAATGGAGAGTGTTTTAAGTAGAGGCTGGTGAGTTGATGTGATTTGTGTTTTCATAAGATCATCTATGGGGAAATGCGTTGGAGAGAAGTTGGGTGGCTGCTGCATTAATCTAATTAGAAAGGACAGCACGTACCAGGCTGGTGGTGGATACTAGGAAGTGGCATGAAGATGGATAGAAAGTGTTTTAGGGGATGCCATCAATTGAACTTGGGAATAAGATCGGATTTTCTTTTATTTATTCAGCAAATATTTAGTGAGTCCCTACTTAATTCAAAGCGTTGTGCCAGGCTCTAGGAATTAAACTGTGAACAGGACAGAAAATGTCCTTGTACCCATGGAGCTTGCATATTAATGGGAGTGACAGATAATTATTAAGTAAAAAACAATATATATGTTGGCTCCACGCTACATGTAGGAGGTAATAGTGCAAAGATTCTCTACCAAGCAGAGGGAACAAATACAAGATCTTGAGGCTGGAGTAAGAGAAACTCTGTCCCCACTCCTGCCCCCTCCACCAAGAAGAATGCCAAGAAGGCCAATGTGTCTAGAAATATGGAAGTGAGGATAGAAAGGTGTCAAAGATGTCTTGCCAGTCGCTGAAACTTAAAGCATCTAAATAGGGCCTTTATCTGCAGTACTGATCAGCTTTTCAAAGATACCTACTGTATACCAGCTATAATCCCAAACTGCTGTGCCACTAAACTGATTTGAACATAGCTGCTAGAACAGCTTTCTTTATCACAGCAAAGCCTGCTCAGAAACTGACAGCAGTAACTAAATGTCTATCAGCTCTACTGAAAGGCCCCAGCCTTATTTCAACCCCGTTTCCCATGGCAACCTTCTCTGGACTTCCCCAGTTAGTCAGGTGAAGGCCTTCCTTTGCTGGTTGCTTAGGCCTTCCATGTAATTTATTCTTTTTCTTTTTGGCATTGCATTTATTCATCATGTTGCCTCTTTTCTTTCTATCAGTCTATTTCCATCTCTTTCTTCAAGGCTTGGTTCTTGGTTCACAAATTGTGGTTTACGTTTTCTACCAATTTCTTCTGCTTTATTCCATTTTACCTGGATCACGGAAGCCCTCAGCCTACTCAGTCTGTGTGATGTTATTAATGTCTTTCTTTCTTGAGTCACTTGAAGAGGCACTACCTTAAAAAGTTAAATATCCAAGTTAAACTATTTGTGATTGTATTCTTTTTTCCTTAGAAAAGATTTTGCACCAATACTTGCTCTGCCATATATATATATATATATACATATATATATATATATATATGACATTGGCCAAAACATTCAATTCTGAGGTTCAAATGCCTTGTCCATAAGATGCAGATAATAAGCCTTTCCTATTTTAGTGTAAGTTGTGAGGAGTAAAGGAACTAAAGCATATAAAATGTGTTTTAATTAAATTGCAAGACATTATTTTTAATATTTTGGGCAGGTGTCTTTCACATTCTCATCTAAATTGCAGGGTTTTCACAGTGTAGACTCGTATGTGTGCTGCAGGAACTCTGTGAGGCTTCTTTAGCGTCCAGTAACTATGGACGCTATGTAAGCTATGTAAGCTATGTGGACGCTATGTCCACACTATGTAAGCTTGGGCTGACCCTGTCCACAATGTATGTGTTAGTTTCCTGGAGTTACTGTAACAAAGTGTTACAAACTGGGTGGCGAATGCATTGGCTTGTAGTTAGGGAGGCCAGAAATCTGAAATCAATATATTGGCAGGGTCAGTTCCTTCTGAGGATCTGTTCCATTCCTTTCCCGCATTCTGGCAGCCTCAGGCATTCCTTGACCTGCAGATGGCATTCTCCTTGTGTCTTCACATCATCTTTCCCATCTTTCCTCTTTCTCAGAAGCCCTGTGTCCAGGTTTCCCCCTTTTTTATAAGGACAAAGTCATATTGGATTATGGTGGCCTCCCCTAACTCGTCTCAATTGGATCATCTGCAAAGATCCTATTTCCAAATAAAGTCATATTCACAGGTACTGGAAGTTAAGACTTGAACATCTTTTGGGGGACACAATTCAACCCATATCAGCATGATGCAAAACACTTACGAGAAAGGGTAATCACAAATGTGGTGAATTAGTTCTGTGTTAATAAAATGATTCATAGAGGAGGTGAATTAGGTATGGAAGAGCTAGTTTCCTACATGACATAGGGCAAAATAAATGAAATATCTGATGAAAGATACACATGACATTCTGAACATTCATATGTACCTATTTTAGCATTCTTTGAGGCCCGTTAATTTTAAATTGGTATAAAGCAGAGTCAAGAGGGTCAGCCATGAGAAGGAACAAAAGAACTCATTAATTTTTCTTCCAAATTTTAATAGTATATTCAGTTATTGTACTGATATGAATGGTAACAAATACCGGATTCATTTGTTTATTCGTAGAATCTTTATGCAGATTTTTTTCTGTGTGAATTATTTTATTGTTTTCCTTGTTTTCTTTTTTGGCCCATGATTCTCCCCTTTGACTTTCTGGAAGGCTTCATGTGGTCCAGTGACACAGACTGACCTGTCTCTGCTAAACACCCAGAAGGGTCTATGCCCTAGCTTTGACTAATAAAAATTTACTCTTCTCTTAGACATAAAAATGTCTTTGATGTTGTATATGTTTTTTTCTCATCAGTGTCTTTTTATTTTGTGTTGCTATTTTTTGTTAGTACAGGAAAAGAGTTTTATACATTTTGACCTGTTGACATTGGAGAATATATAAGTGCATCTCTTGTGGAGTTTTATCTAGATTTGGCATTAAGATGTCCCATTTTATTTGGCAATCATGTGTTTAATCTTCATATAGCCCCTCGTTGTGGTGTTAGAAGAGACTTTGCTTGATGTTGAGGAAGGTATCTGAAGCTGGTGTGCTATTTCCTGTGTGTCTGGCTGACCAGTTTAAAAGTTTAACCATTTTAAAAATTTTCTAACATACTGGCACATAGATAACATTAGGGAATTCACTCAGATTTAGTGAATAGAAATTTAATACTTGACCTTTACCTAGAAAAATGGTTGTTTTGTTGTCAACCAGAAGAGCTTTCTTCGTGCAGTTCCTACATTCCAAATAGCTATTTGGTAGAAAAATGTTTTAATTGCCATTCTTTCATTACATTGCTTCATTATTATTGCTACATCAAGATTTTCACTAAAGGAAAAATAGCCATAGGTTGTTTATTCTCTACTTATTGTTTTTGGTAAAAAACAATTTTTAAGAAGAAGACAAACAATAAATTTCACTGCTATTATAGAAATAAATTTCCTCTTGGTATCCTACCAAGTAGATGTTACCTAGAGAATAACCATTTTGATCTTAATCTTTCCAACCTAACAAAACACTTTCTGAAACTATAAAGGATTGAAAGAGTTATATGAAACAGATAACAAAGGCCAGGAGATTAAATTTGTTGCTGCCTTAATCTTCATCATCCTTCCTTGCTTTTAAAGTTTTTGCCTTAAACATTTTCCCTTCTAAATATAAATACCAGAAGGTCAAAATAGTGACTGAAGTGATAACATCACCATAAAATGTGTTGAAGAAGATGTCCATTTCAGAGTTTTATGGACTAGGGGGTAAGGGAGGGATGGGTGGGTGGGTAGGACATTTTAAAGGGTTTTTCTTCATAGAGTCAGGAAAGACATTGTTTCTGGCCAACTTAAATGTTCTTTTTGTTTTTGCAGTCTTGTCCATTTTTGTTCCAAGTTAAGATGTTGTGCTTCAGGCCACACCTGGAACCACCTGGCATTTTGTGTAATCTCTGCATCCAGTAGAGTTCTCTAACCTTGTGGATGCGTAGCCACCAAGTGCCAGGGCTGTCACAATCATTTGATTTCAGGTGTCTTAATTGATAAATTCCCTCCATTTTTCCTGAGATATAAATATAAAAATATATATGCTTGAAAACTACAGGGACTTATTTAAAGTGGTTAAAGGTATGGACTTGAGAGGCAGATTGCTTTGGGTTCAAAAACCCCGGGTCTAATCTATACCAGCTATGTGACCTTAGACAAGTGACTCAGCTTCCCTATGCCTCAGTTTCCTCATCTCCGGAATCAAACAATAATTATGATTCATCACAGCTGGCCCTTATGGTATTTATTATATTGCAGACCCTCTTCCAAGCATGTCACATATTTTTTTTTTAATTTCGGCATATTATGGGGGTACAGATTTTAAGGTTTCAATAAATGCCCATCCCCCCCCCCCCCCCCCGTCACATATTTTTAACACATTTAATTCTCACAACCACCCTGTGAGGTAGATCCTATTATTGTCTCCATTTACAAATAAGAATAATGAGGCCGACAGTGGTTAATTTGCCCAAGGTCATATAGGTACTAGTGATGGGACCAGGATTTGAATCCACAGACTCTGGCTTGGGGCCCTGCGTCACTATGCAAGCTTGTCATGTGGGAATAATGAGATCATCCATGCAGTGTACTTAGAGTGGAGTCTAGCACGTAGCAAGCACTCAGTGTAATACTATGATGACAATGACAAAGACGATGACTGTTACTTCTATGATTACGATAATGGTGATGACTGCTATTACTACTATTAATATTACACACTCTGATTTATGCCTCACTGTGTTTTAATAATAGTTAATAATTTTCCCAAACTCTCTCCATAGTCTGTGAAAAATTGCTTTAATTGTTTCTGTCTCTGGGTTGTTTGTTTGTTTCAAGGCAATAACAGTTGTTTTGGTTCTCAAAGGGGTTTATATTTGTTTTTAAACCTACTATTATTGCATGTCCATATAATATTTTGTACAGTGGAGCCATTTGAAGGTTGCAGCTGTGTAGGAAAAAAGAAGCCACAGGATTTTGGTGAAGCATTTTGGGAGTTTTAAAGTCCTGCTGGCCATTTTAGATTTTCTCCAAAGAAATTGAGAGAGGTAGACCCTGCAGCAATCTAAAACCTTTATTTTTTGGTGCAATATATACTTGATTCCAGGGGATGGAGTTTAGGGTTAGTTGACAACTGTGTCACCTAATAACCTTTTTTTTCTATTCCTAAAAATTATAATTCTCTTATAATAATCATTTTGGTTGCCTTTTAGAAATGAAAACAAACCAATTTGCCAGAGGGGAATGAAATTGAAGTTGATTGTTATCAGTGCTACCTTCTAAGCAGGAGAAACATAGAAGATGAGAAGAAAGCAGTCCTATTTTTTAAAGCGTAGCCCTCCCGAGATTTAAGCTCACCAACTTTGTAATGTTAACGGAGTGGTTTTTCATTTGTACAAAAAACTTACTGGTGATGATGTTTCTGGCTCCTTCCCCTAAGTGCTTCGTCCTCATGCCTTGTGGCTTAGTCTAGCATTTTTGGCTATGGGAACACAAAGGGAGGAAAGACTGGGGGAGGGACTGTTCAGATTCCTGAGAAGAAGAGGAAATTGATGTTTACACTGCTGCGGCTAGAATTTTGAAGGCTTTCAAAAATAAAGTTTGCTCTGTATGCCCCAAATGTTATAGAGCAGCGGTACCCAACCTTTTTGGCACCAGGAACTGGTTTCATGGAAGATAATTTCATGAAAGATGGGGATGGGGATAGGGGTGGTAGAAGATGGTTTGGGGATAGTTCAGGTGCATTACATTTATTGTGCAGTCAAACCTCTTTGCTAATGCTAATCTGTATTTGCAGCCACTCCCCAGCTCTAGTATCACCGCCTCAGCTCCCCCTCAGATCATCAGGCATCAGATTCTCATAAGAAGTGTTCAACCTAGATCCCTGGCGTGGGCAGTTTACAGTGGGGTTTGTGCTCCTGTGAGAATCTGTACCTCTGCTGATCTGACAGGAGGCGGAGCCCAGGCGGTGATGCGAGTGATGAGTGACAGGGAGCAGCTATGAATACAGATGAAGCTTCCCTCACTGGCTCTCCACTCACTTCCTGCTGTGCATCCTGGTTGCTAACAGGCCAGGGACCGTCAGAGATTGGGGACTGCAGTTATACAGGGAAGCCTAGTGCCAACTGGAAAATATTAATGGCATTCTGAAAAGGTTTATCACCTGAATGGCTTGGAGACCCCCTCCGATGCTGTGGTATACTAGAAGGGCTACGGCTAGGTCTAAAAGAAGAAATGTTTATGTTTTCTCATCCTGGTAAACTATGGACGTCAGTATCATAGTAATTGTTCCCACTTATTGAGGTAGTTTTGTACAATGGAGAAGAAAACCGGCTTCCTTCTGGTATTAAACATTTGGGTCAAGTCTTGGTTCTGCCTCTTAATAGCTATAAGATCTCTGGCAAATGACTGATCCTCTGATTGCCTCAGCTTTATCATCTTTTAACCAGGATGTGTTTGTTGGTGCCCACTTCATGCAGTGTGCTGGTGGTAATTATTCTTTCAGGTGATGCATATATAATGTTATACGCACAGAAAATGCCTGGCACATGGGTAACTGCTTAGTAAATGTAAGCTACTGTGATTATCATATGTTATATACCTTATCTAGAGTACCTCGAATGATTTCTATAACCCTGCAACATAAACCATTATCCATATGTTACAGAAGAGAAAAACGAGGCTCACAAAGGTGAAGCGCTTTGTTTTGAGTGTAAAAGTGTATAAAAGTGTTCTGTTTTGTGCTTTCCACCTCATTCTGGTGCTTGTCATCTGCTGTTGCCCACCAACACCGGACTTGTGAGATAGAGCAGGAAGGGATGGCAATTTATTTTTTGAAAATTACGTGCTGGGATGCTTATGTAATTCAAGAGGTACATACACTGCTCTCAAACTTGTGAACTATACAGGCCCCTTATAAAGGAAAATATCCTCACTTTCACTTCCAGTTTGACTTAGTTATGTTCATCATAATGTTATTTAGACGAGATCGGGCGCATTCAGGGTGGTGTGGCCGTAGACCATAATGTTATTTAAATGTATTCAAACTTGGAGTAAATGTTTTAGTTTATAGCACTTGTACAGTTATAAAATAAAACTGATTTACAAATTAAATGCCAACAAAAGTATAAAGCAAATAAAATTTGAGTAATTATATTAATTTATGGGACAGATGTTATTTTGCTGATTATAAATTGTCAATTTTGGACTCATCCATACTCAGGATGGATTTTATGTTTAAAGATCTATTTGATTTCATGATTTTAATGTATCATAAACCTTGGAAAAGCTGCAATTGCATATGATTCAACCTAAAAAACATCTTTTAAAACTATGTATTAGGAAACGTGGTGGTAATAATTACAAGGTGTTGACATTTCAGAATAATAGGACCTTAGGAATTCCAGTTTTAGTCGGTGTTACTTGATAAACCTGGGAAGCTGCTTTATTCCCTTGGGAGTCGAGACATTGGCTCGATATTTAAGTGTAGACCTCACCCTAGGCCTGGCCCTGAGCTTAAGGACTGGAGTCAGACTTCCTGGGTTCACACTGCTACAATATTTTTTTACATAAAAAGTTCTATGAATTTTACATTTCTCTGTGATAAACTAAAACCATTGGGTAAACAAGTATGAAGATAAATAGTTCTTGCTTTTATTGCATTTGAATGCCATTTACAGTGATGATGTAGAAGAGACTACACACATCCCATATGAGGAGTTGGCAAACTTTCACTGTAAAGGACCAGATGGTAAATATTTTAGGCCACACAAGGTCTCTGGTACAACTACTCAGCTTTGCTGTTACAGCACAAAAGCAGCCATAGGCAATACTACATAAAACTTTATTTATGGACGTTGAAATTTAAACTCCGTATAATTTTCATATAACACAAAGTATTATTCTTCTTTTAATTACTTTTCAACAATTTAAAGATGTCAAAGCCATTCATTCTTAGCTTGTGGGCCAGGCAAAAGCAGGCAGCGGGGCCTTTGGCTTTGTGGGACTGGTTTGTGGAGGCCTGGCCATGACGACATTTGGTGCAGTAAAAAGATTTGTCCTTTTTGTATTACTGGTGGTGGCAGTGTAGTGTGGGGATTGAGAGAGACGCTCAGAAGGGAGACTGCCTGGCTTTGGAATGTGACCTTTTGTGTGACTCAAGTTTTTCATCTGGAAAATAGGGGAAAATTTTTCTTTCTACCTCATACAGTTGTGGGAGGATGAAACTAGAGACTGGAAATGTAACAGTAAAGCAATGTGTGATACAAAGTAGTCTGTAGATTAGCTATTGTTATTTCTTTAATTACTATGGAGGTTGTGCAGATTTTCATGTACTTACTGGATATTTAGAATTTTTATTTGTTCTTTTGTAACGTCTACATTCATATCTGTTATTTGTTCTTTACATATTGATATATGAGCTATTCTCATTGTCAGATATTTTGCAGTTCATTTTGTCTCTGTTGGCCTTTTAGTTTTTGTATGTGGTAGATTTTTTTTTTTTTAAACAGACATGGTATTTTAATTTTTATTTATTTTAATTGTTGAAGATAATTATTTCAGTTATTGAAGTCAAATTCAATACCTTTATCTTCTCTATTGTTTTTATTTATTTTATTTTACCTTTTTTTTTTTTTTTTTTTTTTGAGACAGAGTCTCACTTTGTTGCCTAGGCTAGAGTAAGTGCCTTGGCGTCAGCCTAGCTCACAGCAACCTCAGACTCCTGGGCTCAAGCGATCCTTCTGCCTCAGCCTCCCAAGTAGCTGGGACTACAGGCATGCGCCACCATGCCCGGCTAATTTTTTCTATATATATTAGTTGGCCAATTAGTTTCTTTCTATTTATAGTAGAGACGGGGTCTCGCTCTTGCTCAGGCTGGTTTTGAACTCCCGACCTCGAGCAATCCGCCCGCCTCGGCCTCCCAGAGAGCTAGGATTACAGGCGTGAGCCACCGCGCCCGGCCTTTTTTTTTTTTTTGACACAAGGTCTCACTGTGTTGCCCAGGCTGGAGTACAGTGGAGTGATCATAGCTACTGTAGCCTCAGACTCCTGGGCCCAAGCCATTCTTCCACCTCAGCCTCCTGAGTAGCTGGGACTACAGGCCTGTGCCACCGTGCCTGGCTAATTTTTGTATTTTTGTAAAGACAGTTTCTCACTATGTTGCCCAGACTGGTCTTAAACTCCTGGTCTCAAGCAATCTTCCTGCCTTGGCCTCCCATAGTGTGGGTTTACAGTCATGAGCCACTGTGCCTGGCCTGCTTTTATTTTCTATGAAAATATTCTCACTCCAAGGTCAGAAAATATTTACTAACATTTTTATTCTAAATGTTTTATTATTTCACATTTTATACTTAAATATTTTAATTCAGGAATTTAATTTTATGTATGTCATGATATAAGTATATATGTATTTTTTCCATAGCTTTTACAAATTGGTAAAATTTGGAGCATTAGTTGGACAATCATTTCTTTCCCACTGATTCAAAATGCCACCTTTATTGGACTCTAGATAATTTGGTTGAGTGGAATATATCCTGAAAAAAATATTTTTAAAGCAAGACTGTCAGTGTGACACTTTTCTGTAGTCTCCAGTATTGGTAATTTGCTATAATATGAAACACATTGTGTTACTTTAAGATTTTTTTCCTATCTTTAGAACTTTTTAAAAAGTGATAAAAAGCACATAACAAAATTTGCCATCTTAATCATTTTTAAGCATACAGTTCAGTAGTGTTAAGTATATTTACATTGTTGTACAACAGATCTCCAGAACTTTTTAATAGTGTTACCATACTGAGTAATAATATGTATTTCACATTGTTGTATAACTGCATTTATAGTCCTCAGCAAACTTTTGTTGTTTTCGTTTTTTGCATTTCACACATTTCTTATTAGGTTTATTCCTATATATTTAGAGGCTTTTTTGTTTTTTTGTTTTTTAATTTTGTTGTTCTTCCCCCCTGCTCTCTTGTATTTTCTCATTTGTTTTTACAAATATGCAGAAAAGTTTTTTTGAGGGGTAGGGATATTTATATTATAGGGCCATTTTCTGTATGTGGAACTTCATCTTATTTGAAGTGGATCTTTTTCAAAATTACTGTGTAACAATAAAAAAATAGTAAAATACAAATGAAAAAAAGTGTAGCAACATATGAATTCACATAATCTGGAGAGAAAAGGGAGTTTCTATGAATTAAAGACAGTTCAAGTTTCTATCTCATTGAGACCTACCTTGACTACCCTATGTAAAATTGCAAACTTTGACTTCTATTTTTTAATTGCTTTGCCCTGTCTTTTGTTTCCCATAGAACTTGTTATTATCTAACATACAATTTACTCCCCCCCACCCTATTGTGTGTCCCCCATAGAATTGAAGCTTCATTTGGCTGGGGTTTTTACAACGGTTTCCTGGAACATAGCAAGTGCTCTATATGTATTAGTAGAATGAATACAACTTTAGATAGAGAAAAATCCAGTATTTAAATGGGGGTTTCTAAAAGAAAATTTGACCTAATTGAGAGATTGATTTGACTAGAGAACTTAAAAATTAGCCCAGATGAGGCCTTTTCTTCTTAGAGAGAATCTGTGAGTAAAATATAGGTTAAGCAAATAGCCCTGGGCCCATGAGGTGGCTCTCCTAGCACTCTTGGAAGCCAGGGAGGGAAGAAGGATTGCTTGAGGTCAGAAGTTCAATACCAGCCTGAGCAAGAGCAAGACCCCTTCTTCACAAAAAATAGAAAAATTAGCCTGGCCTGGTGGTGCACACCTGTAGTCTCAGCTACTTGGGAGGCTGAGGTAGGGGAATCTCTTGAGTCCAAGAGTTTGAGGCTTCACTGAGCTATGAAGGCACTGCACTTTAGCCCTGGCAATAGAATGAGACTCTGTCTGAAAAAAAAAAAAAAAGAAAGGCCCTTTAGCTAAATGGTAAGTGATTTATATTTGAATATGTGAGGAGCAGGGAATATTGCCATTTATTTCTTGTGCCTGTTTTACTGTGTGGAGGTATTTTATTTTCCTCCAGAAATAGGGATCATATTGGTTTACGCCCCTTTTTGTTTGCCTACGAAGTAGAGGTCATTGAAGTTATTGTTTTCCATTTTTATGGATGGAAAAAAAGAGAGAGGGAAAAATTGTTTTGCTAGATTAGAGATTAATATGGGATAGTTCTATTTATTTTTCTTCTGCGAAGCCATAAATGAAAAGTCATCTGCCCGTTTTTCTTTGCCCTTGAGAGACCTGCAATCATTTCTTCTGCAAGCAGAATTGTGTGACTTGTGACTTAACACTTGCATGGCATTGTACCATTCTGGGGTAAAGCAGGCTAGATAATCAAGTGAGCACATCTTGGACCCCCACTAGATAGAAACATTTAGAGGAGAAAGCCTGCACCACGAAAAATTGAAAAGGAGACCTAAGAGAATTGTCTTTCAGCTCTCACTGCTTCATGTGTCTTTTTTCCAATTTGATTTGTGTTCCCTTTCAATACTTGCGTATTACCATATTGCTTTTCTGCAGTCTCCTTGATTTTGCCCTGTACTTCTCTTTATATGTTTATATTAGTTCTATCTTGCCTTTTAGGTGGTATCATTGTCAAAGGCAGACAGTTGTCTTCCACTTTATAATTCCCTAGAGTATTCTGTACAGTATTTTAGAAAAGGAGCACTCAATTAATGTTTGCCTAACAGGTAAACAAGAGGGAAAATTAAGGTTTCAGGAAGGAGATTGTAATGTTACCAAATATCATATTAAGGAGTCAGAGTAATCAAAACTGACATTTGGTCTCCCTGGCATTTGGAGCGAAATGAAAATTGGACCTCATATGAATGGATAAAATGAGTTGTGGGACTGCTCAAGTAGATTATTATTGTTGTTTTCCTTCCCAAGCCTGGTCTGTGGCATTCAGACCTGTGGTGACTTAATCTTACCAAATTAGAAACCTCTGAAATGAGTCATTTTCATCTGCATTCACTTTGTTTTTACATGGAAGATGACATAAACAACCAAATGAATGAAGCTCAGTTTTCTGGTGGGTTGGTGATGACAGTTTCTCAGTTTTCCTTGTCATGGTTCCCATGGTGGTATTCTATATTTATATACCGTACAGGTCAGGTTTATCTTGTGTATTTTTGGAGGGAATTTACTTTGTGTGAATTTGAGTCAGGCGGTCCCTAATACTCAGAGATCTATTGATACCATGGATATAAGATCAGAATAGAATAGAATTACCTGTTGTGGAAAACACTCTGAATTTGCCAGCAGAAGAACTGATGAGCTCTTCTCTGGGCCTCCAACTTGACTTCCATAAAGAGAAGGGATTGAGTGAGGCAATCTTCAAAGCAAGGATTCTCAACACCATTGAATTCAATGGCTCCTTTTTTTAATAGCATGTGTTTTGTTGTGCCCTCTCTACTATCATGAAATGAAATTCATATATAATATAACCTGCCTAAATATGCAATTAAAAATACACACACACAAACACAATAGGTTATATTATAATCCCTTACTGGGATTGTAACTTATAATAAAATAATATGCATTTCAATATACAAATACTTAGTTATGATTACACTGGAAGACATAATGAAATATTCAAAAGCTTATTCCGGTACGTAAAATAACAGTGTATGTCTGCAGTCCCCAAACTCCGCCTCGGACTAGTACCTGTCTGTGGCCTGTTAGGAATCAGGCTGCATAGCAGGAGGTGAGTGGCAGGCCAGCAAGCAAAGCTTCATCTGTATTTACAGCCACTCCCCGTTGCTCACGTCACCGCATAAGCTCCGCCTTCTGTTGGATCAGTGGCAGCATTAGATAGGAGCAGGAACACTACTGTAAACTGTGCATGCCACGGATCTAGGTTGTGGCTCCTTATGAGAATCTAATGCCTAATGGTCTGAGATTGAGCTGAGGCGGTGATGCTAGCGCAAGAGAGTGGCTGCAAATACAGATTATCGGTGGCAGAGAGGTTTTACTGCATAAATATAATGCACTTCAATCTTCCCAAAGCCATCTGCCCCTCCCCTCCATAGAAAAATTGTCAACGGGTCCCTCAGGCCAAAAAGGTTGGGGGCTGCTGGTATGTGACAGTTAAAATTGTAGATTGGTGTGTCTTTGTTATATTGACCACTCAAATACAGTAGTCCCCTTTATCCACAGTTTTGCTTTCCATGGTTTCATTTACCCTTGGTCCATAGTGGCCTGATAAAATATCAAAGGGAAAATTCCAAAAATAATTTATAAGTTTTAAATTGTGGGCTGTTCTGAGTAGCATAATGAAATCTCATGCCCTCCTGCTCTGTCCTGCCCAGGACGTGAATCGTACAAAGGTCCAGTGTATCCAGGCTGCGTACGCTACCTGCCCCCTAGTCACTTAGTAGCTGTCTTGGTTGTGAGACGGAAAAAACATAGTGTATAAAGCATTTTGTAATGTCCAAGATTTCAGGCATCTACTGGAAGCCTTGGATATATCCCCCCAAAATAATGGAAAAGTACTGTACTACAGATGTCATTGTTATTGGTGATGTGATTTTTCCAAAATGATGAGCAACTCTTGGCAGAGTTCCAAATCAAACAAAATACTTACTGTCTTCTCTTGATTTATGTAGTAGTTTCATCTCTAAACATAAACATTTTTAAACCAAGTGAAAAAATTCTTTGTGTTTGTACGTAAGATGGAATTGGGTTGTAAGCTGAGATAATCATATAAAGAAATTTGTCACCTGTGAAATTTGGGGACATTTGAAAGTTAAGTAGGATGTGGTACGGTCTTCAGACTTCATTAAGAAGGATTGTCTTCATTAAGAAGGACGTTGTATGATGTGTCTCTGGACTGGACCCGGCCTACTAATGCTGGCAGCCCTCTTCCCACACCAACCCTACCAATCAGATTTTGGAATCTTGCACTAGGGGGCAGTAATATTCCCCTCTGCCCATGAAAAATCATTGCTCTAAGGCAGGGTTTCTTAACCTTAGCACTTTTAATTCTTTGTCATGGGGGTGGGGAGGGCTGTCCTGTGCATTAGAGAATGCTTAACAGAATCCCTGGCTTCTACTTACTGGATGTCAGTGCATTCCATAGTTCTGAGAACCAAAAGTGAAAGTGCCTTGAAACATTGCCAAATGTCTCCTGGGAGTAAAATTGCCCCAGGTTTAGAGGCACTACTCTGAGATCTCCTATCAGTTTTAAAAATCTGTCATTAGAATGATATAATATCCCTCAATATGGCTAAAAAGCATTGCATACCATACTAATAGGTATTACTAATTTTTCTGCCAGGGTCAGTTAGTAAGGGAAGCTTTTAATAATTCCTCATTCTTGTTTTTCTGGTCATTTATTAATAACACTGACATTATTTTATCGCCTGGCTTTAGAGGGGTTGGAAGTACGTATAGTATAGGATGATGAATTTTGTAGTGTGTGAGCATAGAGAACTAGAATTTCAAGAAAGACTGTTCCAAGAAGGTCCTTTGGTAAGTAAGAGTTCACTGAATTTTTCTGACAAGTTTGACATTAATGTTAAAGGTTACAAAATCAGAATTTTAGTTCTGCAAGAAATATTAGAAATTCAGTACATACCTTCTCATTTTACAGATGAGAAAAAAGAACCTAAATGCCAAAGTGCAGCCATAGCTTACTGTGAACCAGGACTTTAATTCATGTCTTGGGTGTCCCCTGTGCTTCTCCTTGGACTGCATTCCTGTGCCTCTCAGCCAGGCTATATTTGTGAAATATTTTTAGCCTTCTGCAAGCTCTGACTCTTGATAGGAAATAAAAGACAAAATAACATTTTTCTTCAAAACCTTGATCTTTGATATGCATCCCAAGAAAAATAAGTTAGAAAGCACAGCTATTATATATAAGGATTTCCATTCATAGATTAAGCCCAGCAACAGTTTTTAATACTTGCATGGTGCTTCATGAGGATTAGGAATTTTTCTAAGAACTATACCTTTTTAATGCTTACAACAATCTTATGAAATAGATACTATTATTATCCTCTACCTCATGCAGATGAGGTACTAAGAGCTTAAAGAAACGTGCCCAAGGTCATAAGGATAAGTGGTTGGGCTGGGATCTGAAGCCAGGCAGTCTGCTGCACATGTCTATGTTCTCATCCACTATCTACTCCAGTCTATTTGCATCAAGCCTTAAGCATTGAACTGAGCGAGGATGGATAGTTTTTGTATCCTTGGATGTGAAATGGATATTCCTAGGAGCTCAACATTTGGAGAATTTCAAACCCAGACACTTTCAGAACACATTATATTTTCTTCAAAAGAGCAAATCCTTCTCCACACTTTTCCAACATTTACACCAAAGGTGAACTTGCTCTTTGTAGGATATAAGAGCTGCTTTCATCTTGTCCATGTCTAAAGCACATAAAGCGAAACTCTGGTGTGAAGTTCATAGCAGGAAGGAACCAGATCTGAAATGAAAGGCTTATATAAAGTCAGCTTCCTTATTTGTTTCACCCCTTGTTTTTCCCCTGGAGGAAGGATCAAAGATTTTGAAATCCTTTATTGCAAAATGAGTTTGAAACAGACACAAATAATATATATGATTGACAGCTATAGAAAAGAAAGGAAAAAAAAAAATCCAATACTTGTTTCTGAAAGACACTTGAAGGAAAAACATCTATATTTATTGAGAAGTGAAAAGTGTATGCAAACCTTTTAAACACAATATTTAAAATGAAAATAGCATCACAGGGTTTAGAAATCTTTCCAAAGTCAATATTAGGTTCTTAAGTTCCAGGTAGCGGAAAAATCAGAATCAGCTAAGGTCCTTGAGCACTTGCTCCCTCCCTCTCTCTGCCTGCCTCTCTCAGTCTCTCTCTCTAATTTTATTTATTACCAGTGATATTAATACAGGCAATATGTTGGCTTCCTTTTTCCAATTAGTTTTCTTCTTTTGGAGAAATTTTGCATTTGTGAACATTTTTTTTTAAGTTTTCTTTTCTTCTATTATACTCTCCTTATTGTTGGTTGTATCTGAGATGCTAGCATGCCTTCATTTCTATGTTTTTATTTCCTAGTTGGCAGAACCACTTTTACCTTTTCTTGAAGATGGAAACTGGCGGAAAGTTGTATGTCAGGGTGTGTTTCTGTCAGGGATGGGGGTGGTATAAGGGCAAGAAGGGAAAAAGCTCAAATAAAAAGAAAAGGATTTCATTCAGGATGATTTCAGCTAGTATCTTACATATTACCCAGTTCATCCATTTTCCTTAAGGAATGAAGGTTTTATATTTGTTGTCATTATAAGGATCAGCTACATAATTTGTGGGCACACTTCGAAATGAAAACGTGGGTAGAACTGTCATACTTAGCAAATAAAAATAAATGTTGCCCAGTTGAATTTGAATTTCAGATTAAAAACAGTCTTTAGTATATATCCCAAATATCATGGGACAAATATTATCCAGTGTTCTATCACCAAAAATTAGTTTAAATGACCATGGTTTAGTTCCACCTTCAATTTCAGTAAAAGCAAAGATTAAAACCCACTTGAGTTGCAAAAGAATGTGTTGCCTAGTCATTAGAGTCATTCATTTTTTCAATACCAACACCAGTGTTTAGAATCATTTCTTTATCTGGGCCCTCTGAAGTCTTTCCACTGTGAGACAAGCTCCGTAGTAAAACTAAGCCTGAAAGCTTGGGTAGGAAAAAAAAAAAAAGAATTTGAAGATTCCAGATTCAGTCTCAGTTCAGTTTTAGGGAAGAATCTAAATGAAGACTACTGAGGATCTAGAAATTGACTCTCTTAAGACTACCTCTGGGCCTGCTTACTCCCTGGAAGGTCTGTGGGTATTCCCTGCTATGGTGCACACAGTGGTTTGAGGGCTGCTGGACTAGGGTACAAAGGGGAAGATGGGTAGAGCCCAGTGTCTGCCACCAGGGAGCATACCAGCTGGAGGGTGACAGCCTTAGAAAGACCTAACTGTGGAGCATTTGAATGCTTTCCCTTTGCTCTTGGATCAAGTTCAAAATTCTGCCCGCCTGACTCTCCATCTTTATTTGGTACCTCTCTTTTTCTCTCTGGGTAACCCCTAAACTGCAGCCACACCAGCATTTCTGTCTCTAGCACTCCTAAATTGCTTCTGCCCTAAGGGCTCTTGGTAAAGCTATTTGGTTGGTTTGGGTTAGGCTTTCGTTATTTCCCTTCCCCTACCTGCAAACCTCAGATTTCAGGTTTTCTTAGCATCCTCACCCTGGCTGGATAAATTTAGATATAGGCAAAAACAGTATTATTATTATTATTATTATTATTAACATTATTAATTGATTAAATAGGATTTTTTTTTTTTTTTTTTTTTTAGGTAGAGCAAGTGCATGAATACAAGGTGAAGGATCTTGAATGCCAATCTAAGAATTTGGAAATGTTTTCTAAACACCAGTAGTTCTCAATACTGCTGGAAATCAGAATTACCTGGAGGATTTGAAAAAGCCAGTGTCTGCACGTAATTGGTTTAGGATTCAGCTGGTCATTTTATAAAACTTCCCCAAGTAGTTTTAATGCACAGCACTGCTTGGGAAACTAAAGTGTTGTTGCTAGTCTAGCTGCATTAATACCACTTAGGAACATGCAGGACATGCAGATTCTTGGGCCTCATCCCAGTTTTATGTAATAAAAAAAAAGGGCAAGGGATCCCCAGGAATCTGTGTTTGTTTTAACAAGCCCTTCAAATGAATCTAATATCCTTTAAAGTTTAAGAACCTTTGCTATAAACAGTTGGAAATGGTTAAAAAGCTTTACATTTTTGTGTTTTAGAAGAGAACTTTGGTAGCTGCATGAGGGACTGATTACATAAGGAACAAACCAGAGGATAAGGCAACCTGTTATGAGCTGTTATGTTTACACAGATCATAGGGATAAGAAGATGGGGCAATGGACTAGAGCAGTGGCTGTGAGGGAGATGATGGATTCAGTAGATATTGCAGAGGCAAAATTGGTGGAATTTGGTGACTGAGTGGTTTGAAGAGGTTGAAGGAGAGAGTGAGGCCAAGGTAAATGTGAAGTTTCTTTCTGAATTGGTTGATTAAGTGATGTCATTAAACAAGGCAGTAATGTCTTTAGAAAGTGTAAGCTTGGGGGAGATCATAAAAGTATGGAAGATGAGGTGCCTTTAACCATGCAGGAACAGATGTTTTTTGTCTAGTTGGAAATTTGATTCTAGACAAATTTGATTCTAGAAATTTGATTTGTTTGGAAACAAATGGGGAGTAAGGCATTGTGTTGGGAGTTCTCACCATCATATTTAAATTTTTAAAAATCATTCATTCATATGGTTATAAATGTACTAAATTATTTTTAAACATGACCTTTTTATTTCAATTTGAGCCAAAGATGTTGTACTTTACACAAATGTATAACCTCTGACATTGGATCGTTTATATGAAGTTATTTTCAATGATTAATAGAATTTGTAGAATATGGTAGCAGAATTATGGCAAAACAAAATTTACTTTTTGTAAACTTACTATTCCATTTTTGGGTCAAGCATACACTGAACACATTCACTTTCAGGGAAAATACTGAGAAGGGAAAAACAAGAATAAATTTAGCATGTTAGCTGTTAAAGGAGGCAGTTATGTGTCATGGTTAAGCTCACAGTTTCTGCAGCCAGACTGAGTTCTACCCACATACATAGAAAGTGTGACTTTGGCCACATTTTACTTAAACTCTCTGTGCCTCAGTTTACTCATGTGCAAAATGGGGAAATTGGTATTACACTTCTCATAGGGTTTTTGTAAGCATTGAATGAGTTAAACCCTGTTAAAGTGCTTTGAATAGTGTCTAGTATTGTTTTTTTTTTGGGGGGGTCAAATTTTTTTTATTTTGGCATATTATGGGGGTACAGATTTTAAGGTTTCAATAAATGCCTTTTCTCCCCCCCCCACAAGTCTGAGTTTCCAGCATGACCATCCCCCAGATGGTGCACATCTTATTCATTAGCAATCACTAAATGTAAGCTCTTACTAATATTGAAATTTTGTTTTTCACTCTCTATTTAGTCTTATTTTCTAAATTGCTGCTATTAACAGTTCCTGAGTGTTTTAAATATAATTTCTGTTATCTTTATGAACTTCTGAACATTGAAGAGAATGATTACAAACGAGAGATTTCTGGGAATTAAGTTCTGAACCAATCATGGATAAAACATAGAAATGCATCAAAAATGTAGTCATGTCTAAATATATAGAAGTGAAAACTTACCTTTCAATTTAGACACCTACTAATTTTTAGCTCAAAGTTGGGCGCCAGGAATGTAATAGGCTCCAAATTCTTCACAACTTTAAATCTTATTTCATTCATCTTGATTCTGAGCATGGTCAGTAGCAAATCAATAATTTACTCTGAACTCTGAACAGGAACAAGTAAATTACCACTCTTTTGATGTGTGGTGTACAGGTCAACAATATGTCATAAAAATTCTACATCAAAAGTTATAAAAGAAGAGAACTACCAAGCAAAAGGTGAATATAATTATTAACAATAATGATAAATCCCAGCAGATATATATGACCCCTGTAATGAGAAGAAGGCAACACCTCTGGAAGCAGAAAAGAATCTTACTCTTCCACCTGAGGTTTGTAAATTAAGGCTGTTCATCACTGCTCTTGAATTATAATGATCTAAATTTCACTTAAAATCTCTTCATTTAGAAATCATTATGCTGGTAGAAAGGCCAGAGAGAGAAATGCTTAATCTTTAACAATTTATTTATCCTCATCAAAATAGTTTTACCATCCTCAATTTTCAACCTTTTTCATTTGGGGTGGGGAGCTGGCAGAAGAGGACCAGATGTAGTTCTTGGTATTTGTATTTATTTGTAGGCTCCACCAGACTCACACAGCTCTTCTATGTTGGGCATGGTCCAGTCCTGTTCTAAATGTAGCTACCACTATCCTGTGCTGCTTGAAGTTCTCATGTTCTGGAGACTGGCCCATGGTTGGGACAGATTTCCTGGGCTCAGTAAAAGATATAGAAAAATATACCATTCTGTGGTCTAAGTGCCTGGACAAGACCCCAGTTAGCTTCACTCCTGGGAAGTAACCTTTGTGCAACTTTTAGCAAGGAAATCCACATTTCATGAGACTTCTTGGGGGCCGGTAGGTTCTTCAAAAGCATGGATCCCTTGGAAATTTGGAATGGAAAATTCAACCAAATTATAGAGCGTTATAGAGATTTAAAAAACATAATGTTGGCTATTCTCAGGAAATGTTGGATATTGCCAGTATTTATTTATATAAGGATTCAGAGTTCTCTAAGTCATGATTTAGCCTGCATAGTGCATAGGTGGGCTGGGATTTCTTAAATGCTACTGGTTTGATAGATATTTCCAGGTTGATACTATCATTATCAGCAGATTTGGCAAAATAGACTCATTTGCTTTTGATTAAAGAACTAAAATTGTATCATATCTATGAAAAATCTTTTGCTCTTCCTTGCTGTAAAAATACTTGAGGAAGTCCAATTTCAGTTAATTTGTACTTACACAGCTCTGATTGACTTCAGTACCAATCACTGGACTCTAGTAACAAAAATTGTTGTGTATTTGATATGTGGGATGAGAAATGAACAGACATGAATTAATTTTCTTTTATAATTTAATTACATAATTCAGCCTGCTTTAAATTGTTTGTTAACAAGGTATGACAATTTATATATTAAAAATAAACATTTATAATAAGAAACTGCCCACATACTTTATTTTAAGGATAATTACCCTTCATATACTCCATAACTCACCAACTTTGATGAAAGTGGCAGTGAGTTATTATCAGAAAGGCCTTAATAACTTCATCTTGCCACTGATGTCTTAAAATTATGGATCGTATGCAAGGCATAATAACTATTTCATTTTGATAGAAACTACATTTCTCTTCTCAAGTGGTCAGTAACTCACAGTTAAGAATTTAAAAAAATAGTGGCTTTGTATCTCTAGATTATATTTCCACTCACAATAGAGATAAAACGCCTTGCTTATATTTACGTAATTTTAAAAGTACAAAGAATGCTTACATATTACTTTTTAAAAAAGTATAGTGTAATCCTTTTTTTCGACACTACTGAGTAACATTATAACATCTGTATTATGGACCAGTGGTATTACATCTGGTTTTCAAGTTGATATGAAATTAAATATTGTGTTGGGGAGAGTAATAATTTTATCTGAAATATATTTCTTTGTTCTTATTCCATTTGGCTGGAATTCTTCCTGTTAAATAATTATTATTTAAACAGCAAAATTGTGAGTGTTGTGGTAGCATTATTAAAATACGTACATGTTACCTGGCAGTGAGAGATAAGAATGTGTTGATAGTCAAGGGAAACATATCAGCTGCAAAGACAGAGGTTTGGTGGTTAAATGTCCTAATGGTTGACACTCAAGGGCATAGACTAGAAGATACAGGGAAACAGGAAGAGTATTAATAGATAACATTGCCAAAGAGTGATGAACTTTGCTAGAGAAAAGTGGGCTAACACTTGCATTATTGGGAGTTTTGCCGTATGTCAGAAATATGAACAGTACTTTTATTTTTAACTTGGATCCTTAAAGCATACAATAAAAGAGAATAAAATAGCTCTTTTGCTGTTAAAAATTCAGTATAGAGACTGAATTTGCTGTTAAAAATTCAGTATAGAGACTGAATTTGATGATAATTGGTTTTTAAAAAATATGTTTATTGACAGTTGGAGTTTTTAAGAGCAAAACTTATCCAGCAATTCCATTTCTGAGTATATATCCAAAAGAATTGGGAGCAGGGATTCAAATAGATACTTGTATGCCAGTGTTTATTGCAGCCTTATTCATAATAGCCAAAAAGTAGAAACAACCAAAGTGTCCATCAACAGAAGAATGGCTAAAGAAAATGTGGAGTACACATACAATGATACAATGTAGCATCAGCATTAAAAAGGAATGAAATTCTGACACATACTATGACATGGATGAACCTTGAAGATGTTATGCTAAGTGAAATAAGCCAGACATGAAAGGATAAATATGGTACTAATATGTTTCCACTTACATGAGGTACCTTGAGCAGTCAAATTCATAGACAGAAAATAGAATGCTGGTTGCTAGGGTCTGGGAGGAAAAGGAATGGGAAGCTATTGTTTAGTGGGTGCAGAGTTTCAGTTTGGGAAGATAAAAAAATTCTGGAGATAGCTGTTAGTAATGATTTCACAACAATGTGAGTGTACTTAATGCCACTGAACTGCACACTTAAACATGGTTAAAATGGTAAATTTTATGTTATGTATATGTTGTTTTACTACAATAAAGGAAGCAAAACTTACTAAAATGGCCTTATGTATAACAGTAATAAAACACTTCTAGTTATTTAGAGAAGAAACTAATAAGAAAAATATAAGGGTTAGCTAATTATTCATACTGATAAATATTCAGTAGTTATCATTAGACTAAATTTGGGGAAAATACAGTTTCCTTACTTTGTATATGATCTGGGGAATGATTTGCCTATATTTTAAAAATATTTTCTTTTAGTACTTGACATAATTCTTGGAACATGGAAGATGCTCAATAAATATTTATTGATTGATATTTGTTTATTCAGAAAATTATAGTCATAGCTTCATATGCACAATAATCAGCTTAAATGTAACTCTTCAAGTCTACTTACATGCTCAGTGAAAATATAAAAAACATGGTATTTAAATTACAGATAATAAAAAAATGTCCTGTGCAATGCACTGGATTATGGGAACTAATGTATCATAACTATTATAAAATATAGCATGAATTTTTGTTGTTTATATAAAAACAGTTAACATTATCTGAGAAATGGGCAATTATCTTGGCTGAAAGATTGTCTCTAGGAATGATAGTATTATTACTCCCATAATATAAATCTACAAAGAAGTTTAGAGAGAACACAGTGGGGCTTGTGGCCATCTTAGTGCTTATTTTACAATGAAAGTAGGTTTCTCTAAGCCTCTGGTTCTTACCAGGGTGATTTGACTATTATCCTGGGAATAGATCTAAGTGTTAAGGTGAGAAACCTAGCCAAATAGTGTGGTATTGGGTTAAATATAGTTGTTTCATATGGTTGCTTTTGCCTGGTGAAGTGATGCCTCTCTCTTCATTTCTGTGGGCATCGAGTCAATTTTAGCCACTTACAGGAACACTATTTTCATTATTCTGAGCAGTGCTAGTTTCTAGTTATCAGAAACTGAACATCACCTGAATAAGAAGTTACAGTTTTATTTTTCTGAGCAATTATATTTTCCTCCATTGTTTTCTTGAATTATACTTGTTCCTTATGAAAAATTGGCAAATACAAAAAAGCACAATGAAGACAGTATTTTAAAAATTCCGCATTATTTTAGCACCCAGAGGTAATCACTGATACCATTTGTTTGTGCGTCAGCCATTCTCCTGTTCTGTTCATGCATATTGCACACCCACAGATACAAAACTATGAGACATAAAATTAAGAGAACTGAGCAATATTTTTCACTGAGCATTAGATAGTGAACATTTTCTCATGTCACTAAACGTTCTTTTACAGCTGCATTCTAAGTAGCTACATTGCATTTTATTTTATGCCTGTACCAGTTCTCTATTATTGCGATTGGAGAAAAATTTTTTGCTATTGTAAATGACACTATGATGAAAATATTTCTAGTTAATCTTTTGCTTGTCACTATTTTCTTAAAATAAATTCTTAGAAGTAAAATTAAGTAAAAGCATATAAACATTTAAAAGAGCGTTTAATACATATACGCCAAATTGTCCTTCAGAAAGGCCATGTGATGGTCTACATTTCTGTGGCAGTCTATAGGAGAACACCAGTTTTCCACCCCAAAATTATTCTTTTGGACTGCCAATTTGAGAAGTGAAAAGTGCTAATCATTCATTTTAATTTGCATTGGTGACTTGAGCATTTTTTATATAATTGTTGGGCATATATATTTCTACATGTCATGGCTACTCTGTTGATGTGTTCTTTTCCTTTAAATTTGTAGGATTTATTTATTTATTTATTTATTTATTTATTTATTTATTGAGACAGAATCTCACTCTGTTGCCCAGGCTAGAGTGCCGTGGCGTCAGCCTAGCTCACAGAAACCTCTAACTCCTGTGCTCAACCAATCCTTCTGCCTCAGCCTCCTGAGTAGCTGGCACTACAGGGATGCACCACCATGCCCGGCTAATTTTTTCTATATATTTTTAGCTGTCCAATTAATTTCTTTCTATTTTTAGTAGAGATGGGATCTCGCTCTTGCTCAGGCTGGTCTCGAACTCCTGAGCTCAAATGATCCACCCGCTTCGGCTGCCCAGAGTGCTAGGATTACAGGTGTGAGCCACCGCATCTGGCCTGTAAGATTTATTTATGTATTAAAGATATGAACCCAATTGTATGTGATTTCTTTAACAGCTACTTTTTCTGCACTGGATTTTTATGTTTGCGATGTTTTGCCAAGTGTTACAAGGAAAAAAATAAAAACAAAAACCTCTTCAGATAGCTAATTTAACTTTATTGGGGGTTGTTTCTGAAGACAAGATAGATATACTATAGTAAATTCCCTTCTTTCAACCCACGATAAGAAAAAACTTACCCTGTCAATCAATTAGTTGTAAAGCATTTAGTCTTATAATATTAATAGATAACTAGGTTACTTCAGACTGCTTGTTTCTAGGGTTTTCTCTAGGACATGCTAGAAGTGCTTTGAAGGGAAGTATAGCAGTAGGGAACGTTTTAATTTGGATCTGCACCATTACTCCAAATATCATTGGAACAGGACACCAATGGTCATTTTTACCCGGCAGTATGCAAACACTGAGAGAAGTAGGACCCACATTAATAAGGGTGATAGTAATAAGTTGGCTAGGAGTAGAGTTGTGCTTCTTACAGCAGAATGTTTGAGCAACTCTTCCATCTTTTTTTCCATGAACAGAGCCATTTATTGTTTTAGGGTTCTAATTTATATTTAAACATGGTATTTGCGGAATTTGGGGAATTCACTTCAGACATATGAAAGTTAACACTAATATGTGTGCATATGTGGATTTGTGTGTATGTTGAAGGGTATAGGAAGTGACAAAAGTAATACAAAATCATAATGTTAAGACAGATGTTAGAGGTAAATGATATCTTTATTGTCATAAATTGTTTTCCAATCCAATAGCAATCAAGGGATAAAGGAGGTTACTTCCAAAACAAACATTTACCAGGTTCCAGGAAATGAATCTATTTGTAGAAAAAGCACTTAGTAATTACACAAGCCTTTTTCTTCTTTATTTACCAAGCAATTGACTCTTAAGGTCGCTTTGGTTGCCTTGGGGCACTTGGTGTGCATTCTCTCAAGCTTTCAAAACCATATAATATTAATACATGGTAACCATTTGCCACTGACTGGCATTGTGAAGAGTTGGAATAGTGGCCGTGAACTAACAGGAAAGGTTGATGACAAATATCGTATTTGTAATTTGAAATTTATTCTCCATACTTTAGTGGCTTTAAATAGCTCCCTATTTAAAGAAACTCCACAAATTATAATTTTATCCAGTGAAGAATTTGTAACACATAATTACTATTTGTTTTCTTCCAAGTCAGAATACAGCTTCGCAGTTTTTGAGGCTCATGGTGTAATAGTTTCTCAGACTAATGGTTTGATTATGAGCAGGAAATGTGCTTTCTGTAACCATCTTATTGAAAAAAAAAGTGACACAAAAGAATCTCAAGTCATGCAGTACTCAAGTAGAGATCTGCCAAGGGAACTATAGTGCTAATCAAGTAATATTGGAATAATTTTTTTATTCCTCTAAAAAAAAAATCTCCCTTTTGGCATCATGGTTGGTTAGAAGTCTTGGGCCTCGTAGGCACAGAACACTCTACACCAAAATAATGTCTTAGTACTACTTTTTCCTTTCTTGCTTTAAAAATTATGTAAGATACTTTCTCCAAATGTGTGAAATTTTTTATAGAACACCTAAGATTCTTTGCATTTCATATTCCTGGAAAAAAATAGATACACATTTAAATAACCATATAAATTCGGTCCAAGGTATATAGGCTTTTTCATTTTTAATGTGTAAATCAAAACTTCGTATAAGTGGGAATCTTTAAAACTTTGGAACTATTGGAAAATAATCAACTAAAACAATTGTTTGTTAAGTGCTTGTTAGATATATACTTAATACATTTTAAGTATATTATGTACATATATTAAGTACAGTAAGTATTGGTTTATTTTAAAGCTCTGGTAGCAGTGATATAGAAATATCCTTTCTCATTTTTAAAACTGAACCGTAAAAGATTTTAAAAGAATTTTGAAAACATTAAATGCTTTTAAGTAATTATAGCAACACTTTTACTCTGGATTTACATACATAATTAATTTATCAGTTTTATAGAGTGATCAGAGTTAGAGAAGATTATTTTTACATTTAGATTAAAAAGCTTTTAAATTCAGCAATACGTGAAACATATATTGAATATATCGTGTTATATTTACCAGAGTATTTCTGGTTTAATAAATTAAATACATATTTCTTTCTTTCTCCCTCTTTCTCTTTTTTTTTTTTTTTTGAGACAGAGTCTCACTTTGTTGCCCAGGCTAGAGTGAGTGCCGTGGCGTCAGCCTAGCTCACAGCAACCTCAAACTCCTGGGCTCGAGCGATCCTTCTGCCTCAGCCTCCCGAGTAGCTGGGACTACAGGCACGTGCCACCATGCCCGGCTAATTTTTTGTATATATATTAGTTGGCCAATTAATTTCTATTTATAGTAGAGACCGGGTCTTGCTCTTGCTCAGGCTGGTTTTGAACTCCTGACCTCGAGCAATCCACCCGCCTCGGCCTCCCAGAGAGCTAGGATTACAGGCGTGAGCCACCGCGCCTGGCCTCTTTCTCTTTTTTTTAAAATACATTGAGCATATTCATATAACTGCTGATCTCTTTACTGGGGAATTTTAAATACA
The DNA here is from genome assembly GCF_040939455.1 of Microcebus murinus. Classification (NCBI taxonomy): domain Eukaryota; kingdom Metazoa; phylum Chordata; class Mammalia; order Primates; family Cheirogaleidae; genus Microcebus; species Microcebus murinus. The sequence goes on from NC_134114.1 coordinate 76,272,168, forward strand.
ATTTATTTCTTTAATACTTCTGAATTGAAAATATACTTGAAGTGGTTTATTTATCTTTGGCAAGTTACCCCTTGAGAGTCTGACTTTCTATTTTGTAAAGCTAATTTAAATAATTATTTAAACATGAATAAGTTACTGGTTATCTTCTCCTTTTCTTACACTGAAGGGTCAGCATAATGATGTTTGGGTCCCACTGAGGTGAGAGAGGGAGGTATGATTTAGACAAGTGGTAACTTCTTTTCCTGGAAGGAATTAGCAGAAGTCAGTTCTTACTGATTTAGATATGTTTTTGATCAGCTGCAGGTAGGAACTGTTAAATCCAGTGGCAAACAAATAATTTCAAGCATTTTTTAAGAAGTGATTGAATGAGGGAGATTTTTCTTTCCTACTTTAAAATTAGAGAGAAGATATTAGTATTACTGAATTACCACATTCTTCCTAATCTGTATTATTTTCAGTGTAGACTTTTTTTTTTTTTTTTTTTTTTTTTTTTTTTTTTTTTTTTTTTTTTTTAAGACTAGTCAAGTGCAGTAGTGAGGAGGGGGGAAAGTAGTAGAACAAGGAGTTCAATCTGTAACTGACTGTGAACAATCACGTGAGATAACTCACTACCTTCGGACCAGCCTTCAGTGTAGACTTTTAAGGAAGATTTTATTTTTTTAGAAAACTGAAAGCAGTCTGATTTAATATGAAATTTTGTGATATTTACATTTATGCCAATTCTACCACCAAAAAATTATTGCATGTATAAATTAAATAAAGGTTATAAGCCTAAACATATATGTCTTTTGAACATGTAAAATGTGACTGTGAAAATTCTGATGTGAATTTTGTGTTTGATGACTGCATATTTCAAAATTTGACATCATCTTTCATGAAATTCACACGTCCTGTTTCCATTGTGCCGTTTACTGAGGTTATTTGGCTTTCCTTAATACTAAACAAGTTTGTGTTGGTTGCTCCAAAGATTGACAAATAAAAGAAGATACAGAAACGTGGTTAGAAAGGGAGATGAGTTATCTTGCTCTGATCCTTTTCTGTTTCCCCTTTCTGCTGCTTTCTCAGCAAACGCTTAGACAAAACTCAAAATTTGTTATTGAGATTTTTGAGGGAATCAAATGAGACAAAAAGAAAAGTTTTAAACTGCTGTCTAACCGCCAATATTGGCAATGCTCAGTTTTGAGTGCCATTAACAGTTTAAAAGTGCTTATCAGAGCAAGTCTTACTGCTTGAATTTGTGTGTACAGATTGCTGTTAGTGTTGTTAGTACCTATTTCGTTATCAGCCTTCCTAGCTAATTTCCTTGTTTATTAACTAAATGGTTTTCTTAATGGCTACCCTTTTGACAAATGAAGAAATCTTAGCTGCTCTGAGAGCGAAAACCAAAATTAAAAACTCCCAATGAAAGGGCTGAGAAACATCTGTATTCATACTGTTGTCATGGTGTTAGCGTGAGGGAAAATCTGGTGAGTGACTTTGATTCTTGACTGAAAGTCACAAAAATATGCATCATTTGGTCTTCATCCATAAAACAAATAGCAACTGCTGCCAGTTAAAGTAAGGATTCAAATTCCTTTGTTTTAGGTGTGGAAAAGAGAATCTTTCTAACCTTATCATTAGAGAGTTAATTTTTCCCCGAAATATTTTCGAATCTCCTTTTTGACAGAAGCATTTTGTTGGAGCTCATAGTTTATTAACCATGAGTTATTTTGTTTAGTTTATACTTGAAGATTTAGAGGCCTACAATATTGTGTTTAAAGAAGAAATGTCTTATTATTAAATGATCAAATGAATCTGAATACCCATTGGCATCAGCAGAAACTCCCATGATCTGGTGATAGATTTTGGATTAGGGCCCTTGGAAGGGATGCTGGACATTTATATCAGGTGTTAGTTTCAGATTTCTTACCAACCAGTTTAGATTGGTCCAACTCAACGAGGCCAACACCAGCAGAGCTGGAACCCTCTGTAGCCATGACCTTCATGAAGTCAGCCTCCAAGGCTCATCCTCAATCGAATCTTATAGATGTATCTCTGCCTCTGCAATCATTGAATCTGACATGGTACCAAAACGTTTATTTATCCACCAGATGTCATGCCAGAGTTTAGGCAGTGAGACTGGGTATTTGCAGTTCCAGATAGCAGAAAGCTACCTTTCAAGTAAGGCAAAAAAAAAAAAAAAAAAAAATTGAACTAACCACAGTCAGCCAAATAAATTAGAGAAAATTGTGACAGAAAAAGCCTTTGTCTGGATTGCATCCTTTCACTTAATTCTTGCACTTTTGCCTCCTTCATTTTCTTTCCTTTGGTTGCCCATCACACTCAGGACCTCACATTCCCTCATTTTCCACGAGAGAAGCTGTAAGTTTCCTGTCTTGAAACTCAATTGTCTGTTGTCTGTATAAACTGTGAGCAAGTTACTTAACTTCTCGGTGCCTTGCTTTTCTTATTTGTAAAATGGTGGCAGATAATTGCACATATCATAAAGTTGTTATGAGGATTGAATGCATTAGGTGTGTCAAGCATGTAACTTAGTACCTTGTTGCACAAAGTGCCAAGTGACCAGGGATGTAATAATTGCTAATAGAACCTACTAATAGAATAATGATAGAGAGCCACACATTTCATTGTCAATTTCAAAATGTTAAGTGAGACAGAGTTGTGAATTCTTTTGAATGTGCAACAGCACAAGGGCTGGTGTTTTGCTTCTGTGCAAATAGACTTGTAGAGTGCCTTAAAGATCCAAAAGGATGGTTGGGTCATTCTCCAGAGACCACTAGCATAAGAGAGAATGTTCTTAGAATCGCAGAAATAGTGTCTCTTAATTTTATTGGAAAAGGAGACAACAATAAACATACAGTGTTGAGCTGGTTGATTATTTTATAACTTTCATTTCTTTCATAGTAGACATGGTGCTTTTTAAATCCGATGTGAATGTTCTAAATTCTATGGCCATTATTAAATATATTATTTCAAATTAATATCTGGCATGGTTGAATGTATTTATTTTTGAGACATCATATTTTTATACATTTAGAATATAAACATACCCGTTTTACTTTGAGAATACCTTATGCAAAATAATTTTGAAGGACATTTTATTTCATAGTATGCATTTTCAGCAGGTGGCTAATGGCTTTTGACCTGCTGTAGGCGAATACAAAACTGAATGTCAAACAGAATATGTTTTTAAAAGCTGCATTTTCATTTTGCATAATGAAGCACAGTAATATTATTTTGAGATTGCCTTGAATATTTTTCGAAATAGTTATTGATAGAGATGTGTCAACTTGGTAGGAGAAGGAAGAGAAAATTTCAGTGCTCCAGCATTTAGGTTTTAAGAATATTTAAATATATTCAGAATGCTAAATATAAATATTTTAATAAGTAATATAATATCTGTTTATATTTAAAAGCCATGTAAAGTACATGGTATCAGACTTTCACCTTTCCCATATGTTTGGGCCATTGTTACAAAAAAATCCCCACATATTTTAATTCACTCACTTTCCTCTTTAGTAATTTCCATTTTCTCTTGAAATTTATGTATTATATTCCATGGCCTATTTTTACACAAACTTTACACATACTACAGAATAATTCTCAATTTTCTTGTGAAAATAGACCACAATATATACTATTATGACACAGATTGCTCTGGGATCTAGGATTAATGATTTTATATCATTGCCAATGTTAGTTAAGTTTTGGCATAAGTTTTTATAAAACAGTTTTTACAATTATGTACTACACTGAATAACATTTGAGTTTATACTTAGGTAAATTTTTAAAGATGAAGATGTGCATGCAGCTTGATTAATGACCAAAGAATCTTGAGATGTGGATGATATGAGAAAATGTCAATAACAGAGTTATATTTCTTATACTCTACATATTAGAGCTGGCATTTTGCCATTGAATTGTCTGATGAGGAAGGAATATTGTGTGTGAGCTTTGCATTTAAGGCATAATTTCTGAAGCTGAGTTCTAATTTTGTTTATTCCCTTAGGTAATTACTGGTTTTCAGCATGCAAAGGAAATATATTACTGGATTTTTTTTAATGGCTAAACTTGTATAGTAGATGTCCTTTCTTTAAATTTAGGCACTAGAAATTCCCCCACATCAAAGTAGCTTGTGATTCTCATTTGTGGCTAGAGAGTTAATCATCTTTTCAATAATGCTTTGAAGTTAGCTTTGCTTCCTTTTTTTTTTTTCTTCACTCAGCATGGGTTCATGAATAAAACTAACCAGTCTGATAGGTAGTATAGTGTATTATTGCTCTTGCCTATGGCTTTTGCTAATAAAAAATTCCAATTCTGGTTAGTTTGCTGGAAACAAATTGGTAAAGTATAAGATATACTTTCTCCCTATTATGAAGCCCTCCCACAGAAAATCGATAGGAAAGAAAGCATGGTAGGTGGGAGGAAAAGATGGTAATTCAGGATTAAGTATATTTTAGCTTTTCTCTGTGTGTTGTGTTTAGTCTGTAACCTGTATGATTTTTTACTGCCTTAGAATCCTTATAATTAAAATTCATATTATTTAAAGACAGAATTCCTAGAAATTCTTATTCATTAAAGTATATGAAGCTGCTGTTGTGTGGATGAAATAACAATAACAGGAATGGCAGTAACTTAATTTGAGAATGTGTGTGTGTGTGTGTGTGTGTGTGTGTGTGTGTGTGTGTGTGTGTGTGTTTAAAAGCAGCTAGATGAGAAGCTCTCAACTAAAGGATAGGGGAGGTGATACAACCATTGCCAAAATAACTTGGAATTCTGATGGTTGCTAAAATTATGTCATCTTGCTTATAAGATTACTTAATCACTAAATCATATAGGATTTGGCATTTGTTAACAAATAGGCTGTTTTGCACTGATGGCAACGTGGGAAAGAATTGTGCCCGGATGCTTGCTTCAAAAATGCGACATGTGAATTTAGAAACGAGAGAACATGCCAGAACTAGAGTGATGATTGTACAAGACATTCCATATCCCAGCCAGCTATACCAGGCTCAGCTGTAAAGGCCCTCAAAATGCAGTTAGGGGAATACAAAGAAGGAGCCTATTTTTGCAAATTTTCATGCATATATCACAGTGGATGGAAGCATGATATCTAGAGTTAGATACACCCAGATTTGGATCTCAGTTTTAACCATGTTTGAAGGCTGGTCACTTTGGGCAGATAAATTATTCTCTCTGATCTTCAGATTTAACTATAAAATAGTTACAGTAATGGTATCTGATTTATACCATTATTGTGAGACGTAAGTACCAAAATTAAACTGATAGAGAACAAAACTGCCAGTTCCAAAGCCTTGGAAATCTTTATATTTGGTGCATCTTGCATATAATAAAACACATTGTTACACAGGCTCATACTTGGCCTCAGAATCCTTCTCAACACAGAGCACCAGTAAGTCCCTACTATTGCTTAGCAGTTGGCACTGAACGTGAAACATATTTGCTTTTCCTCAGCTAATCTAACCCTACCTATGGTTTCTCTTCTCTCTATTTTGCCGACAGCCTCCCTAAAGCAAATTATCAGTTCAGTTACTTGGAAAGGTGGGGATGGAGAAATTGGTTATCCGTAATCATAATGTTCAGGCACTGTGTTGGTTGCTTTACAGAGATTTGTGTCAAGTAGTGACTCCGAAATTTACATTTCTAGTCTTATCTTCTATCCCAAGCACCATTGGTGCATTTATTTATTTGGCTTCTTCACTCAACTGTCTAGCAGGATCTAAACTTCCTGTGTTCACCACTCCTTGTACTCTCAGCCATGCTGGGCTTCAGTATGCTCCTTGAACATTCTAAGCTCACTTCTGTCTTGAGACCTTTGTTCTCACTGATTTCTACGCCTGGAAGCCTCTGTCTTTATTTTATGCATCTTGCTCCTTCTCCTTATTCCAATGTCATTTCTTCTGAGACAGAGGTTTCTCTCTGACAACTGTATCTAAATCATCCACCCATTCAGGCTGTCTCTTCTCTCTTTATCTTGTGATGTGGTTCTTCAAGAGCCCTTTTCCACATATACAAAATAGTCACTTATTTCTTTAATTGTCCATCATCTTCTCTCCCCATACCAAAATGCAAGTTCTCTGAGAGCAGTGGCCTTGTCTAACTCATTCAACACAGGTCTTCCCAGCACCAGAAACAGTGCCTGGCTCACAGAATTGCTCTCCACGACCTTTGAAGGTGTGATTTCTTTCCTTAATTTTATAGATGATAAAAGCAAGGCCCAGGGAGGTTAAGTAGGTTTTCCAAGATCACAGAGGTTGGAAGTGGCAGAGCCAGGAATTAGATCGAATGCCATGCTCTAAGGAAACTGCAGCATTGCCTCTTCCTCCACAACTGAAGGTCAGGGACATCAATGGGAGGGAGGGGGCTGGCAGTCATTGTTTACACAGCGTTGCCAGACAAGAGCTGGTCCTGACTGCTTTATACTGTAGTATCCTTGGTTTACCCTCTCTTCCCTTTTCCTTTTAGACTCTGTGCCCAAGACACGCATGATTAATATTTTACAAGAATGCATTCAATCCCTTACTGCTTGGGAAAAACAATGAAACACTGGATTTTAAAGAAACTCCCAAAGGGCTAGAATCCTTAGTTTGGAACTCAGATGGAATTTTTCCATCCGGCTTGGGTTCTTCCTTTTTATATAGTTGCTGTTTTCTGAGCATTTCTTACTTGACAAGGGTTACAGCTAAAGCTTTCTTTCTGTGAATTTGTATTAATAACACAGACATTGCTTTGGTTTTAACTGGCTTATGCAGTGCTTGGCCCTTTTTGACTGGAAGGTTCCACTCTGCACTCCTCACCCCCCCCCCCCAGCTGTGTGCTATTGACGCGGAGCTATTTATAGTGTGTAGAATAAAACGGAGTTTCTTGTCATTTATGTCATTCAAATTTATAAATTATGTTTCAGCTTTTTGGAAAAGAGGAAACCAGAGAGGTTGATTAAAATGGGATAATCTACTGCATAGTAAATCACACCCAGCAGATTACAGAGGGAGTAATTATTGGTGCTTTTTTTACTCTGGGACATTTGGTGTATGTGGCTGCATTTGACCTTTTAGAAGCTATTGACATCATTTGGGAACTGCCAGTAAACCTGCCTTAATCGGTTAAACAGAAGGAATCTTAGCATTGTGGAACTGACTGGTTGATTAATTTAAATCCAAACACAGTCCTGTCTGAATGCCCTTTGCGAGACCTGTGCACAGAAAAGCCTTGCTTTATGCAGAAGCGTTCCAACCTGCATCCTGCTGTCAAAGTCTTTCGGCTCTGTTGGTCTTCTCAGGCTGTAGGCATCATCCTTATTCCCTCTTATCCTTCCTTGTATTTCACGAAAACAATATCTATGGCCAGCTTCACGTAAATGCTCTACATTTCCCTCAAAGTTCTCTATCTGTATCCTAGGGAAAAGGTATTTTAAACTCCACTAATTGAGAGACTAAAATGGGAACTTATCTTAAACTAGCCTCTTTAGAAAAAGTGTATTAGAACTTAATCCAGCCCTTCCTGTGGGAATTATAATCAAAATTAAAATCATGAAATGTTGAAGTAAGTTTTTGGTATTAGAGTAAGCCGTCATCTCTAATTCCTTTGACTTTTAGATTCAAAACATCGAAGGCTTTTTAATTTGTGTTTAGTTTTGGGAAAACATTAAAGTTAATTGAGTTCACAGTTAGCATAAGTATATAGTTCTGGACCTTTAAATGAAAGCAAAATTAACATTCTTTAAGGATAAAACTTTGAGTAGCTTCAGTCTTTTATATGAACTGAGAAACATACCCATGCATTGGGCACTTTGCTGGGTTTGGCTGCAGAAAAGGCCAGACATTTATGCGGCAGAAACAAATAATTGCTATAGAACACTTTCATGGCACACAGCACATTAGACTGGAGGAGACCAGTATCCTCATTTTAAACAAACAAACAAAAAAACATGAGGTCCCAGTTAATTACTCAAATTTTTAAGGGCCTTTACTTGGCCAATTGCTGCTTCTTCATCTCCCAATTATAATCCTTTTCCAAATACAACACTGTTCCAGAACACAGATATGAAACCTCTCAAAGAAGTTTTCCAATTCTCTGTGGTTTTATTATTTTTAATTACAATAACTACTGTTTATGGAGTGCTTGTGATATGCCAGTACATTCTGCATAATCTTTGTCTTCCTAACTACAATATGAGGTAGTACTATTGTTCTTCCCTTTTTAAAAATGAGGGAGTAGTATTTAGAAAAGTCATGGACTTGCCCAGAGTAATGGAACCAGTGAGACAGGATTTTTTTTTTTTCCTTTTGAGAAGGTAAGGTGGTAGCTAAACGTAGGGAGGAGAAATGGTAAGAGATGTTTCTCCCAAGCCTCATAAGTTGCCCTAAGAATGTTAGGATGAGGTGAGTGGCTATGCCAAAGGTCATGAGTAAGGAAGAAAAATTAAGAATTAAGCCCATTCCAGCCTTGATTCTTTTTTTTTTTTTTTTTTTTTTTTGAGACAGAGTCTCACTTTGTTGCCCAGGCTAGAGTGAGTGCCGTGGCGTCAGCCTAGCTCACAGCAACCTCAAACTCCTGGGCTCAAGCAATCCTTCTGCCTCAGCCTCCCAAGTACCTGGGACTACAGGCATGCGCCACCATGCCTGGCTAATTTTTTCTATATATATCAGTTGGCCAATTAATTTCTTTCTATTTATAGTAGAGACGGGGTCTCACTCTTGCTCAGGCTGGTTTTGGACTCCTGACCTCGACCAATCCGCCCGCCTCGGCCTCCCAGAGTGCTAGGATTACAGGCGTGAGCCACCGCGCCCAGCCCAGCCTTGATTCTTAAGAAGCAGTGGATTCTCTGTGAGGGGGGAAGAGAGTACCTCCTTTCTGGCTGCATGAGAAGCAGATGTCCAGGTAAGAAGCATATTGGGGAATTGGGGAACCTAGAAACTATGTGCTGCAGGAGAAATCACAGCTTCATTTGTACCTCTGTTTTTTATTTTCATTTCTAAAAGTGAAATTCTCATTTCTACCTTAACCTACCACACTGGGTTGTTTAAAAGATTAAGTGAGAGAATTTAATCTTAAGCAGCTCAGAAAATGAAAAACATTAGGATTTAATAAATTTTGTGTTTATTTATTGAACTAATGACAATTGCAAGGCATAGTGCTATATAGGGAATAAGAGGTGAACACAGACTGTGTCTCTACCTCTCAGAAGATTAAAAAAGTAGTAAAATAAGATACACGATAATAACTATGCAATAGAGTGTTTTAAGTACAGTCATCAAGGTAGAAAACACTGGAAGTTCTGAGGATGAACTGCATTCTGATGGAAGAGGTGGGTCTTGAAGGACTATAGGGAAGAGAAACAGGAGAAATGTGGGGTTGCCTGGTGTGGATGGGAGGTAGGTAAGTGTGGAATTCCAGGGGGAGGAAATAGTAAGAACAAAGGGAGGAGGGAAAGTAAGGGGACATAATAGTATCTGATTGTCTAATTGGCTGTTGCTCAAGGTGGTGGGAGGTAGGTCTGGGAAAGATGTGAAATCTGCACTTGATTCAGTGGCCCCCATGGCAAGCCTTTTAGGATTTTGGAGTTTGGTGGTAAACTGGTCAAGGTGATGTTTTATGGAGACTCATCAAGGACAAAGCAATGCATAGATAGATTAAAAAGGTGAGACACTGAAGTCGGGGAGACCCTTAGGAGGCCAGAGCATGACATGACTCAGAGAAGACCTAAACTAGAGAGGCAACAAACAGGAGACAGATCAGTGAAATCTGGCCACTGACAGGATTTAAAAGTTATGAGGAGTTATGACCCCTTTGCCACTGGATGTTCTTGTGATACTTTTTCATTAAATCAATATGAATTTGTTTTAATTAACAGATTGAAACCCAGTTGCTCATAACGAAGTTCCATATACCACTGTCATTTTTCAGTCCCTGCAACATGCTTAACTGGAATTAGGAAAAGTGTTCTATTAAGAGCAGAGGAGCTAAGAGTATTGCTCATCTGGGCTGGAAGTTCAGCATAAATTTTGACGCAAAGCTAGTTTAGGATTAAGGGTGTTTTGCTTTATCTTCCAAGAAGTGATTTGAGGGAAGTAACAGAGTGGCTGCTGTAGCTGACTAGTCAGGACTTCAGAAATCTGGGCCAAATATCTCCTCAGAAGTGGAACTTTAACCCCTATTTGCTTCTGAATTGGCATTTGCCAGCATGAATTCACTTAGTTTAAGAAACAAGTTAGGTTCAGGGTCTTGTTGAATCCCAGACTTCAATTTAAGGATTAAAGTGGTTGCCTGGGAGTTAGATGAGATTTATAATACTTTGATAGTCAATGGGGTGAATTTCTTTGGGAAATATGCTGTCTTTTTATATTATTTTCCCTCTCGTGAAAGGGCATTTAACCTTCTAACTTTTGTTTTCTTTCTGTTTGAGAAATGATACTACTGTTTAGATATCTGTGAAGCCTTAGGATCCTCTTGGAAAAGAAGGGGATTTTCTGATTTAGGACAGATAAAATGAGATACACAGTTATCCAGCCAGATCATGGGAAAGCTCAGTGGGGCTGGTAATTGGGTAGATTTTTCCCCTGCTCCCAGCTCTGCTTCTAACCTCTGGACCTTGTGCTTTCTGTGGGTGGCCCTAACGTGGGTGTGTACTTCACAGGGCCTCTCTGTTGCTATCTTTGACAATGAAAAGAAATGAGGTAATTTTTGCTGGAAGTTATCAATTCAGGAAAGAGTTTATGATCTTTTCTAAGAAGGTGGTGAGATTACACTGATTAAAAAATTTAGTGGAGTGGCAAGAGGAAATAGAACACCTATTAGAATATGATACTTTGAGTTGTTTTTGTAGATTAAAAGGAGAATAAAAACTAAATGAGGCCTAGAATTAGGGAATGGAAGTTGGGGAAATTAGACCTCTTTTCTCTAAAACAAACATCTCTACCAATCCATGAGATCTGGCCACCTGCTGCCGTTTGTCTTGCTGACATTTGATTTCTGTTTCTGCTGGTGGTCTTCCATATTTTCTTCAGCCTTTTACAGTGTCAGACACATCTTGGTTTGGTCTTATTTTCAGATAAGCTCTTTTCGGAAACTATACCTTTTTATCAATCTAACAAACTAGCTTTACTGTTGGAAGACTATTCCTTTATGACTGTCACATATCTGGAAAAGGTGACACACTTGCTCCCTTTTGTGTGTGTGTTGCTTAGATAACCTTTATTTGCTTTTTCCATCCTTATTCTATTTAAACAGGTGGATCATCTCCTCCTAAGTGTGGTTTGAAACAAGCTTGAAGTAGTCTGACTGTTAGGAACTAGTCCACTGAAGCTGTCATAGACTGTCTCTGAGAGCAGGAAAACTGGGATTGCAAGTTCAGAACACATTAAGATGAATTTCCATTTTTGGACTTACAATAGTATTTCATATCCATGGTTCAAAAAACTTTTAAAAGTATAAAGGTATATAATACAAAAATTGGAGGACTCTCTCTCAAATCAGTTTGCAATTCAAACTGCCAGAAGCAACACTCTTAGCAATTGGATTTGTGTCTTCTGGATATTTTTCAGTGCACAGTCAGATAAAATATTTATTTTAAAAGTTGAATCGTGTATATATTTCTAAACTTTTCGTGCTTTGCTTCTCAAACTCAGGATCATAGGAAGAACAAATGAAAGCATAGGAATAATTACATTTTGTTGAAAAGCGTTTTCACTCTGCCTGAGTTTAGGAAAACTGAATTATAGTGGTTTTTTGTGAGGGCTGACTTTGCTATTCTGCTTTCAGAATTCTTTCTAATCTCTACAGGAGTGAAAAGTCCAACTTGTCAATTAGGTTAAAATTATCTACATTTTTCCAGATTGTAAATTGGTGCTGTCGTAATCCATTTTACTGTTTTTGTAAGCAGTATTATTGTTATACATTTGTACACTATTTATTCACAGGGGAAACATTAAAAGGCAGGCTTAGCTTCATCTAAATTGAAATAGAGATAATAATAGTTTCTTTGAAATAGCTGAGATCTAAGTATATAGTACAGAATGACAACCTTCATTTTTTATTGTGTTATGAATATCTTAAAGAAGATCTGCCAAGTTACTTGCTTATCTTTACAATTACAGTATTTGCGATAGAAAAATTAGACTGTGGTATTGTTTAAAAACATGTCAATCCAATATTCATGGAGAAGAAAACAATAGTTTTCATAGTTGATAAATTATATACTTATTAAAGTGCCACTTCTGATCAAATAAGCATGGTATATCATTATAGGCTCGGTTTGATGTTGTAACATTGTTATTTTTAGCAATTACTTTAAACCTGGTATTTTAGAGAGAGATTGTATTCCTCTGAACCAGGGTGACAGATGCAGGGACGGACAAATAATTCAAAGGGAAGATTTAAATTATGTGTAGTTTGGGGGGTGCTGTTAGAAGTGGAAGTAATTCTGCCCATGACAGAAGGGATTTAACCCAGAAAACTGTGGCAGTAGTGGGCAGATTTCTGATTTTATCTGGGTGTCATAATTAGGCATTTCACTGGAGGTGTTTTCTGGATAAGAGACGGACTGGCAAGGATTTACTGGAGCTTGGAGATAAATGGAACCGGCAGCTGCCGCCTCTTGGAGAAGTAAATAGAGAGAATCAGTTTTCATTGTTATCAGTAAGCTGACCTCAGAAAGCACAGATGTGAGCTTTCTTTCTTTTTTTCTTTTTTTTTTTTGCAAGTTATATTTTTTATTAATACTTTTGTTTTTCTATTGGTAACCCTTTCAGCTTTAAACCCTATTCTTTTTTTTTATTTCAAGCAAATATGAGAACACAAACATTTTGGTTGCATTGATGTGAGCTTTCTTTTCAAACGGAATCAAGTATTCACCCTCAAGGATAAGGATGTTTGTAACAGGATAATGTTAATACTTCTTAAATGAGAAAACCATATATGAATACTGAGACTGTTGCTACCTGGGAGGGTTATTTATTGACCTGTGCCTTCGTCAGAGCTTCAGATGTGAGAGGAATGTTGCTAATAGAATCACGTAATGACATTTGCCATTAAAAAGTCCCATCGCAATTAGTAGATTCAGAATTCATCGAGTCCTTTTGCTCCGTGTCACACTCATCGCCTCTGTGACAGCCTTCCTTTCCTACTTAGCAAATCCAAGCCTGGTAGCTGGAGCCCCAGGAAGTTGTTAAAGCAATTAAAGGCTTCTGTCTCCCAGCACATTGCTTGGTTACCATAGTATCCTCTGCTTCCAAGTCTCTCCTGATGATGTCAGTATGCATACAGGGGTTGTTCAGAGCATCTACGTGGGGATGATTCACCCCCGCAATAAAAGCCCCTCTCCCGTTGCTCGCTTTCCAGTACAGATTTCATTCCTGTCTAGCAGTGGAAGGTAAGTGCCTTGTTTTGCATATTTGAAGAATTACTAAATGCCTCTGTTATTCTGTTTCAGGTTTCTTGCTTTCTAAGATATAGTATTGACTGAGATCAGTGAATGGAAGCATTTCAGCCAATTAGCTAGAACAGATTTACAGTTCTGTACTTAAAGTGTGTGTTTGTGTGCGGGGGCATGCCCACGTGGGGTAGGCTCACAAAGATAACTGTGAATGCACAATGTAATGCCAGGGAAGCAGCAACCGCGCACACACAGGGGCGCTTTTTATTTCAAACTATTTGCAATATATAAATTCCTTCAAATGTTTCGACAAATGTCACAGGACAAGTGGGGCCATTTCTTAAAGTGTGTAAATTATGCATTTTTACTGGGATTTTATCTATTTTATCCAGTTTAAACAATCTTAACGTTTGACATTTCTAAGAGGACATGGGAAGATATGAATTGAAAGAAGGACCAAGTTGGGCTGAGAATTTACCTGTTACAGAAATTGAAACTTGTATCGTAGGACAAAGATTTAGTTAGTCACAAAGAGATGTATGAAGTTCAAAGTAGATTGGTAACCATATGTTTTACTTACGTCATACTTTTATTGTTTTTTACTGTCTCATAATTTGATGGTAAAAATAATGCTTCTGTTATTGTGATGAATGAAATTAGTGCTTCATGAAAGTTTTCCTTAAATACATATCCGTCCTTCTTGAGGATAAACTGGCTGTGTTCAGCTTTATGAAAGGACTGAAATACTGTAGAACCATTTATAACATTCAGGTAGAAGAGCCATGAATGAATATATTCCTTAAGAAGTTAGTTTTCTGTTTTAGTTTTTTCCCCCACAGTGTTCAGTTAGTTTTATTCCCCTCATCAATAAACAAAAAGTGATGAGGAACACAAAACCCATTTTCTCTCTATCCCCCTACTTCTGAAATCTCTTCATTCTGAGAGTTCTGCTCATATGACAGTGTTACTCATGCATTTATTTGCTGTCTTTGATTCTCAGGGGACTATTTCAGTATGTTCTGTGAAGAATGTAATGCTTGGTTTAAATAGAGGTGATAGGAAAAGGCAGTTTCTAATTAATGAATAGATAGCTCTTTGCAAGAGAAAAAAGAACAAGAAGTGGAGTGGGTGGGGAGGGGAAGGCTCCCATTTCTTTATATGGCTGAACCTTTATTCTGTGTAGAAAGTAAGCAGATGGCTTTGTTGAGAGGTTGGTAAATGGTTTAGACTGTCCTTCTCTAGAGAGAAATCTAAAATTTGTATTTTGTTTCTCTTATTTTTGGAGTCTTCTGGAATATACCCTGCTGTCTAACTTGCTTTATTTCTGCCTGAGATTATGTTAGTGAATTGATGATACTCTTTATTCCTCTTCCAGTAAAGAATCAGTGATCCCCAAAATCTATGGCACAAAAAAAAGTAGCAGTGAAAAATAGTCGTGAAAGAGTGTAAAACAATGTTTAAAAGTTCAAATTCGCTTGCAAGTAAAGGACATGTCTTATCTTAAATATGATAAAAGCTTATTCTTTGAATTTCTTTGTGCACTGAAAATATGCTAAAATACTTTGACTTAATTTCTTCACTCTTTTGAGTACTTAATCCTATTTGTAATTGCTAGTTACTTGCTATAAAAAGTTACTAAAAAGTAGGAAAAAAATTATCATAGTACTTTATTTATTATTTATAGTATTATCATACTACTTAATTATATTATGGTAGGTTAAATATTAAAGAAATTGAGTCAATCTAAATTGTTTCCATACAACATGTTTAAAACCTTTTTATTGAAACATTTTTATAATGCTTGTTTTGGGAAAAAAACTCTTACATTCTAGGCTAAATTATATGAGGTTTGTGTTCTTTGCTGCATTAATGTTTTGGGTGATATAATTTAACTTCTTGAGTAGCTAAGTCTTTGTAATAATATTATAATAAAAAATACTTCTGCAACTTGAACTCTTAAAATAGCCATGAAAATATTCTTCTGCTGACTTGACTGATAGGAGTAGCACTTTATATATAGTGTACTATAAAGATTACAATTTTCTTCATGCTTGATTCAGGAAGTGGTTCTAAGCAGTTTTAGGCAGAGTGATTCTAAAAATTGGTTCAGGAAAGTTTTCATTTTATTTTTATGTCATAGTAAGAATGTTCTAAGTTTTACACATACTTAAACTTGTTCTTGCTGAAATATGGAAATGGGAGGCCTGTAGACGTTATCAGCATGAAATGAATGAAAGCAGAAAAAGTATCACCTCAGCTCTCACTAGAAAGACAAGTTAAATCAAACCAGTATCCAAAAGAGATAGAGGAAGCCATATGGACATCGTGACCTGGAAATAAACATTTTGTCCAGTGATAGGAAACTCCACTTGTGAAGCATTGGTTAAGTGCTTTACCCAATTTTCACTCAGTAGCACAGCCAGGGCTCTATGGAACCTGGGTGCCCACAATTTTACAGGCCAGATTTCATTTTCATAGCACACACTCCCTAGTTGGAGTTGAGTGTTTTGTACTAGTCAACTTTTAAACTTAATTTTTTTCCCCCAAAAGGAATGATTAAAGTAGTATAATAACTAGGAAGACCTATTAGTTTTCTAATATTGGCTGGAACAAATTACCACAAACTTGGTGGCTTCAAGAATACAGATTTGGCTGGGCATGGCAGCTCATGCCTATAACCCTAGTACCTTGGAAGGCCAAGGCAGGCGGATCTCTTGAGGTCAGGAGTTTGAGACAAACCTGAGTAACATAGTGAGACCCCATCTGCACAGAAAGTACAGAAGTTAGCCAAGTGTGGTGGTGTGTGCCTGTAGTACCAGCTACTTGGGAGGTTGAGGCAGCAGGCTCGCCTGAGCCCAGGAATTTGAAGCTGCAGTGAGCTATGATGACACCACTGCACTCTAGCCTACGTGACAAAGCAAGACTCTGTCTCAAAAAAAAAAACAAAACAAAAAACAAATTTATTATCTTACATTCTGTTGGTTACAAGTCTGACAGATCTCAGTGAACGAAAACAGCAAGGTGTCAGCAGGGCTACATTTTCTTTCAGGAGGCTCCAGGGGAGAATCCATTTCTTTATCTTTTCCAGATTCTAGAGGCCACCTGCATTCCTAGGCTTCTGGCCACTTCCCTCCATGTTTATAGCTAGAAAGTGCAGACTGAATGTGCACACTGCCACCTCTCAGATTCTCTGCTGCCAGGAAAAGTTCTCCAGTTTAAAAGGCTCATGTCATTAGATTGGGCCCACCTGGATAATCCAGGATAATCTCCCCCATTTTAAGGTCCTTAATCTTAATCACATCTGCAAAATCCTTTCTGCCATGCGAATTAACATATTCACAGGTTCTGGGGGTTAAGATATAATATCTTTGGAGGCCATTATTCTGCCTGCCGCAGAAAGATGACAAAATTCATGGCCGATTTTATCAACATTAAACTCAAAAATCCAATATTTTTTACTGAAAACTATAAGTTAAATCAGTGATTGCCAATAGAAAATGAAATTTTGATCCATTTCACTCGATGCAGTCATCCTCAAGGATATTAAAATGCCTCAAGATAATTAATGAGGGAAAATCAGATTAGAAAGAAATGTTTCACCAACTCGAATGTTCAAAACTCTAAGGTACAGCTGTGAGCCTCATAAAGTGACACTATTCTCAGTTTAATATTTTTATTGAGAGGCTCACATCAGATGAAGTTAATTAAACAAAACTGATTTGGGACTACAAAAATTCCATTAGTTAACTCCTATGTGAATGAGCCTGGGTTTCTTTAGAAACCGAAGGGTAATGGCTGGGCCACTAGAGACCCAAATGTGAGATCTAGTAACCCTGAGTTTTGAATAACACTGTCGATTATGGATCTGGCATTAAGCCACGTGAGTCACAAGACCCAGCAGGTGAATCTGGCAGGTATACCTTACAGGGTTTCCTAGGACAGGCACAATGTATTACCACAATCATCTAATTGTAATAGAGCTGTTCGCCTCTAGACTTGAGGAAAATATAGTTTCTTTTATTGCTCACATTCTGTGTTAATCATACATTTGAGCCAATTCATAGCATATGGGGCCATCCATACTAAGAATAAGATAATTTATGTCTAGTAGTAGTGTTTTTTTTTTTTTTATTTCAGAATATTATGGGGATACAAAATGTTTTGGTTACATGGATTGCCTTTGTACTGCTTGAGCCAAAGTTATAAAGTGTGCCTATCACCCAGGTAGTGTGCATTGTACCTGTTAAGTGTGATTTCATGCATGCCCTCCTCCCCCCTCCCACCAGCATGATTTCTGTTGAGTTTTACTTCCATCTGTGCATATGAGTACTGATCCAGTTCCAATTTAATAGTGAGTACACGTGGTGTTTGTTTTTCCATTCTTGTGATACTTCATTTAGGAGAATGGTCTCCAGTTCCATGCAGATTGTTGCAAAAGGTATTAATTCATTTTTAATGGCTGAATAGTACTCCACTGTGTACATAAACCACATTTTATTAATCCACTCACAAATTAATGGGCACATGGGTTGATTCCACATCTTTGCGATTATGAATTGTCTGCAATAAACATTCTAGTGCAAGTGTCTTTTTGATAAAAATGACTTCTTTTCCTGTTGGTAAATACCCAGTAGTGGGATTGCTCAATCAAATGGTAGGTCTACTTTTAGTTCTTTGCAGAATCTCCATACTATTTTCCGTAGAGGTTGCACTAGTTTGGAGTCCTACCAACAGTATAAAAGTGTTCCTGTCTCTCTACATCCATGCCAACATCTATGGTTTTGGGACTTTTTGATAAAAGCCATTCTCACTGGGGTTAGGTGATGCCTCATTGTGGTTTTGATTTGCATTTCTCTGATGGTTAGTAACACTGAGCATTTTTTCATATGTTTATTGGTCATTAGTCTATCTTCTTTTGAAAAGCCTCTGTTCATATCTGTTGCCCCTTTTTTAATGAGCTTGTTTGATTTTTCCTTGCTGATTTGCTTGAGTTCTTTGTAGATTCTGGTTATTTGCCCTTTATCGGATGTGTAGCATGCAAATATTTTCCCTCATTCTGTGGGTTGTCTATTTGCTCTGTTGTTTGTTTCCTTGGCTGTGCAGAAGCTTTTTTAATTTAATCAAGTCTCATTTATTTTTGTTGTTGCTGTGATTGCCCTTAGGGTCTTCTTCTTTTCTTAGGCTGATATCTAAAAGAGTTTTTCCGGCATTTTCTAGTTTTCCTGACATTTTCTAGCAGTAGCTTTTTATCCATTGCTAGTGGTAAAAGATACAGAAGAGAAACTACTGTAGCATGTTAGTTTTGGACAGAAAGCTTAAAATTACATTTTGCTGTGGTTCTCTGAAGAAAAGGAGATGGAAAGAAAGCCAGCTGTTTTCCTGTTCATATTCTTTTTAATTGTTGGAATCATTTTCTGGAGAAAAAAACTAAATCATACCAACAGTACCTAAGGACCCTTGCTTAGAATACAATGGTTTGTGGAAAGCACATTTCTTTGCAAGGAGTAATTATTTTGACACTGAGTCTTTTTGGTACCATAGTACAACAACCTTAGGATTCTATATAAAAGCAAAATTAGATTCTATATAAAAGCAGAATCTGATTTTATGCCATCATGGGATTTATTGGTCAAAATATCATCCTTCAAGGAGAGATATTATTTAGCAATGAAGTTAAAAATTAAAACCAACTGGTTATTCAATTTAACAAACAATGAAATAGCCATGTATCTATAAAAATATCTCTATAAATAAATAGATATATTTAGTTCTTACTTGATATACATATTAAGCTCTATTCAATGTTCAGTTTCTATTATCTATTAATAGCATACACCAGTTCAAGTGCTCACATAAATAACAAAACCCAAACACCTGTAAACATTTGATCATTTTTAGAAATGTATACAGAATATTACATTCAATACCAATTTTCCCCTGCTACAGTAAATTAGAGTGAGTAGAGATTAAATCTCTGTATTCTGCTTAAAAACAAACCTCACAGTGCTGTTGCCTTCTCTGTGATAGAAGAGACTGTTTAATCTTTAAATCATTCTGAACTGGCTCAGTTGCTTTACTAATCCTTTTACTTTGTTAAAAATTATCTTAGAAGTTTATCATTGAGACAAATAAGAGATAAAGGAACTAAGAGAGATGAGAGTTCTGAGGTTTTGAATCTTATTTGGTCAGTGGGTGGTACATAAGATAGAAGCAGACTTAAAAATCAAAAACTTAAAAGATTATTGATTTTTCACTATTTTGCAAACTAGTTCAGAGCTTTATTTCTAGGGGGAATTTTTCCTTTTAATGACAGTAAAGTCATGCAGCAAGTAAGTGATGGAACTGAGAAGTTGTCCTAAGTCTTAACTACTCCAAAGGCTTTGCAGATCAGAGAACCACTGCAAGCTCCATTTTTCTTAGTGATCTTGCATTCAGTGTTGTTATCCTTTCATTTATTGTTGCTTTAATTTTACTTCCACATTTAAAATGGGGCGAAACTTACAGAAAGAAAAGCAGTTATTGAAATTGTTTATGAAGAAAGTTTTTTTATTTTAATTTAAATTTGTGGAATGTCCTTATTTTAGGCCCATTTCTGCTCCAGTAGCGAGAGTCTTAGAATAATACTTTCATTAATTCCTCTAAAGTAGTCTGCTTTGGAATGAGGATTAATGGAAATAAAGGGTACCCTTTCTGCAAGCTAAATCTTATGGCCTGGGGCAAATCTGGAGAAGGCTGAGCAGCAGTACCTTAAGGGGCATGAAGACATAGGAACAAATGCTTGCCATCTTCTGCTGGGGGTTTTCTGGGACCAGTGCACTGTGAACTAGCCAGGTGGACAATCTTAGGGAAGACTGTGCCCCATGCCTGTTGGCCCCATGTCTATCCTACATGACTTTACAAAAAGTAAGGAGCATGTGGTGGGTGCAGAAGGCTGGTTCCTGGATGTTGCTGCAGCCACGATGGGAAACAGAGCTGGTCTTACATGCTTTTTCTCTATGCCTAGGGGACAGGAGAGGGGAGGCAACTGGAGACCATTAGGTCACCTTCGGTGTTCATAAGTCAAGGACTGAGCTCACTAACGCAAAGATTTTAATAAATTCAAACCTTCCAATAGCAAATTTATGCCACAATTTAAGCTCAGCACTTCCCCAAGAATCTCAGTAGAGAAAGTGACAGAGGAATATGATTTACCAATTGTAATATTAGAGTAGGAAAAGAGTCAAGTGGCGCTGTTTTCCTTATTGGCAAAGGTCAGTTCTGTCCGTTTCAATCAACGTGCAATCTCAGTAATTACTATTGAATGCCCTCACGTGCGTGATGGTGCACCAAGTGCAATACGGAATTAATCAAAGGACAATGTGACACCCAGATCTCAAGGAGTTTCAGCTAAGAGCATGACTATATATGGGGAATAATTTTCTTATTGTTTAATAATTATTATTGTTTTATTTTCATGGTAATTCTTGCCAAGCAGCAAATTCCAGTTGGAATTTAATACATTTGTTTTATTAATATTTGCATTCAACTAAAGAGCAAATTTTTCATAAAATTCTAAATGAATTACTATATTTACTTGGTAGTGGATCTATTGTTATCCTGTTAAGCTTTTTATTCTCCCCTCCAACCTCTCAGCCTCTCTCAGTCCCATTTGTGCAACTGTAAAACTCACATATGTTTCTTTTGTGTTCTATCATAAAACTTATCTTTTTCTCTCTTTCTCATACACACCCACATGTGGAACACAAGTATACATACACTCACATGCACAGACTCAGAGTTACTTTACAATGAACTCTTCCCAACCTGGTCCTTCTCTTTACTCTTGTTTCCATCTCCTTTTAGTCTCCCTATAACATTGATTTTAAGCAACCTACTCCTGTTTTTTTGAACCTCCACTGAGTGTAAAGCCCCCATTCCTCCTTACACCCCACACTGTGGTGATCCCTGCTTGTACAATTACCAGTATTTCCTTCAGATGGGAAGAAGGTAGGTAAAATTAAAGAAGAGAGTGAGCAGAAGGAAGGGACATGGTTGGTTATAGAATGAAGAAACTTAAGACAGAATTTGCAGACCAGGAGAAAGGGAACCGAAACAGAACAGTAAGGTTGTGTTGGAGACTGTAGTCTTGGTAGGACATAGGAAGAGGTAAAGAAGCAGCAGCTGAAAAATTTTTTTTAATGTTTTAACAGGCATTATATGGTGAGTGGAATAGATTACTTACATATTGAATCTCCTGCATTAAATTACCGGTTTATACTTTTCAACTAGCTAAAAATCAAGTTTAAATACTTCAAAACTTTACTGGCCAGGTGTAGGGGCTCATGTCTGTAATTGTAGCACTCTGGAAGGCTGAGGCGAGAGGATCACTCAAGGTCAGGAGTTTGAAACCAGCCTGAGCAAGAGCGAGACCCTGCCTCTAATAAAAATAGAAAGAAATTAATTGGCCAACTAAAAATATATAGAGAAAACTAGCCTGGCATGGTGACGCATGCCTGTAGTTACTACTGGGAGGCTGAGGCAGGAAGATCGCCAGAGCCCAGGAGTTTGAGGTTGCTGTGAGCTAGGCTGACACCACGGCACTCTAGCCTGGGCAACAGAATGAGACTGTGCCTCAAAACAAAAACAAAAACAAAAAAACCTTTATTAATATTTCTTTGACACCACCGCAACTCTAGCCGACATTTCTCAGTCTTGGGTGCTAAACTTTTAAAATGAAGTCCCTTCAGTCTATTTAGAAATAACTTGTATTTTCTAAATGAAACCTAATGCAAGTTGTTCTTATACCCAAATCCAATGTATGTCAGACTTGATAGTTATCTAGAATTGTCTCCTAGCATGTTAGCTCTAGGAAGATTTTCCAGTTAGTTTGAACCATTGTTGAAAGACAGGTTGTGCAGAAACAATAGCTTGAAATTTGTCTAGACTTAACTAAAATGTTCAAAGTTGGAAGAACAATTGATTTTTCTACTCAGTGTAGTGTCTGTTGTAACAATCTCCTTTATTGATTTGATTTACAGTCTATGTCTTTTTGTGTCATAGCAGATGTTGCACTGCTTAGCTGCTTTCAAATTTACATGTTTGAGATTTTTTTTTGTTATTGCAGTAATGTCAAAGAAATGTAGGGTTTAGTGGTTTTTAAACTTAGACTTTGGCAAAAAGAAAAAGATCATTGTTGATGAAAGGTTTCAGTGAGTCATCTAGAAATTTATACTTAGGATTCCTGACAGCCAGTAATTATCAGATTGCAGTTATTTTTCAGAGGTATTTATCCTGAGTTGAGGTTTTATCCTATTGATGATCCAAATCATGAATTAATTCTCATGCTAATCTAATAGTTTAACTCAGTAGTCACTCTGCCAGCCTGTGTAAAAATTACTATATTACTGCCAGACACACATTTTAAATTCTTTGCCACAAAAGCAATGTTGGGCCCAAATAATTAAGGTATCCTCTGCCTTAAAAAACTTACATGATAGTAGGAGAGAGAAGATGAGAATACAAGGATGTGATACTGCACTGATACAAACGCCCCTATTTCTTTTCTCTCCTTCACAGCAAAACTGCTCAAGTGTAGTCTGTACATGTTGTCTCCTGTTCTTTTCCTCCTGGTCTCTCTTTTTCTTTTGGAGAGGGTAGACCATGGCTTCCTTTTTATTTATTGGATGCTTTGTAGATGCCATGCAGGTCTAAAAATTACACTGTTAAAAGATTATTTAAAAACTGACCAGGACTAAGGCACCAGAACTCCAAATCAAAAGCAAAAAGGAATAGGGGTGGTGGGCTGGGGGGTATTCCTCCAACATCACCCAAATCCAGAAAATGAGGATCCTGAGCTCCTTCACAGGCCAGATCCAGGGTTTGGGCCTTGGGCTTACTCTCAGGTGAGGGGCTGGCTGAGTCCAGACATGGACAAACATAACTGGAAGGAGGATAGGAAATGGACTGGTACTGTCCAGTAGTAGATGAGATATCAGAGTGCAGCTAAGGCAGGTTGGGGGGCAGGGGAGAGGCTAGGGGAGCAGAACTGCAGCAGTGCAGGAGGATAGCCCCAGGGTCCTGTCCTGAGCAGCTGGTCAGGGTGGCTGCTGTTAGTCCCAGATGGAGCACCAGACCCTGAGCCCAGGCAGAGAACACACATGTTGTGGGTCCACTTAGTGAGCTGGGGTTCGTCATCCACCAGCTTAGACTTGAGGTGCCCCTTGTAGGCCAGGATGTCTCCAGGCCACTTGGTGATTATCTGCTTCTCACAAACCCAAATTTCATGTGCAACCTGCTGAATGTGTCTGAAGTCATGGCTGACTAGCATCATACCACCTTCAAACTCATTGATAGCATTTGCCAGCATGTGTTTGGCCTCAATATCAAGGTGATTGGTGGGCTCATCTAGGAAGAACAGGTAGGGGTTCTGCCTGGCCAGCCAGACACACTTAGCACTTATGCCCATCCGATAGGTTCCAAATTGGACTCACCTGTTGTTTTCCAGTGAGACCATGTCACCCAATGATCCTCCTCATTTCTTCTTTCCCCTTGATCTCTGGGCAGCACTTCATCATGTACTCCAAAGGTGAGAGATCTAAGTCCAGCTGCTCTTGTAAATGCTGATGGTTAATGCCCTATTTTGAATGACAGTGTTTTTGGATCTTCCCATCTGTGGGTAGTAGCTCTCCATTTAGTGGCTTCAGAAAATCTGACTTCCCTGCTCCAGTGGGCCCTACCAGAGTCACTCATGTGTTGAGGCCAATGCCAAAGTCTAGATTATTGTAGATGCAAGGTCTATCTTTTATATACTTGAAGCTTACATTTTGTACCATAATGATGGGTGGTGGGATCTCACCACGTGGTGGGAAATAAAATGACAATGTCTTGTCATGCTCATGACCCTCTCTGTCAGTCCTGATGCTATCATTTTCTGTAGCATCTTCACCTTGCTCTGTGCCTGCCGGGCTAGCTTGGCACTGCCATGACCAAACCTAGCAATGTAGTTGTGTACAAAATCTGATCCTGCTGCCTAGGGAATCTCTCTGTCTGGTTCTCCTCCAGCTCCAGCCGTGTCTTCATGTACTGATCATAATTACCTACATAATTCTTCAGTTTTTTGTTGTGCATGTGAATGATGTTGGTAGGGACATCATTCAGAAAATCCTGGGAATGGGAGATGAGGACCAGCCTGTGCTTAAAAGTTTTTAGTTGTTCTTCCAAACACACACAAGCATCCATATCCAGGTGGTTGGTGGGCTTGTCCAGGAGCAGCATGAAGGGCCAAATAAAGAGGGCTCTGGCAAGGGCAGCCCTCATCCTCCAGCCCCTACTGAAGTCTTTGAGTTTCTCCTGTTTCATGGCAGGTGTGGAACCCAGTCCATGTAAGACTCACAAGGCCCTCATCTCCACCTTGTTGGCATCCAGTAACTGCAGGCGCTGGTAGGGCTCACCCTACCACCGTGAGTGTCCCACCCTCCGTCCTCATGAGCCAGCTGCTCAGCCTTCCTCTCCAGCATGACCCGCTCTGTGTCAAATTCCATAAAGCACTGCAAGGGTGTCTTGTCACTAGGGGGCATCTCTTGAGTCAGCTGGTAGATGGCAACGTGCTGGCAACATTTCCTGATAGCAGAGAAGAAGCATGGACTTTCCAGTTCCATTTAAGCCAGTGAGGCCATAGTGATGGCTTGAGTTTAATTCCAGTTTGCTATCACTGAGCAGCTCTTGACCATGGAAGGTGAGGGAGAGATTGATAATGGGGACATCAGTACTGTTAGGGTGAGAGGTCAAGACACCAGTGACAGCTCAAGCAGCAGCTTTCTTCATCTCAAAGTCCTCTAGCTCCTGGTCCACAGATCCATTTCTGTAGTCTGCCTGCCATTGACCTCATTGTCCTCCTCTGCCTCCTGTGGTTCTGTTACTGCATCTCTGTTTTCTTCACGTCCCTTTCCGGGCCGCTGTCAAGCTTTGGCAGCTTCCTTCTTTTTGGCTGCCTTCTTCTTGCCCAGCTCAGAGGGCGTGGTGATAAACCACAGGGGGAGGTTTCTCGTCTTTCAAAGAGAGCTGGGCCTCACGGAGTGGCCTCTACCTCCTGGTCAATCTTCATCCACTTTTCAGAACTCACCTCTCCATCCAAACTGCTTGTGTCAGGGTTACCTGTGGCATCAGGTCAAGACAGTGGTCAGTTTTCTGTCCTCTTCTGACTTCACTTTTCACCATCATTTGAAACAGGTGGTCATGCTTTACTCCTACAAGCACCAGGCTCTTCTAGTTTTCCTTAAACCTAACTTGCTGTTCTTTTCAGTCTCGTTTGCTGGTTCTTATCATCTTTCTGACTCTAAAAGAGTATCCCAAGGTTCAATCCTAGTTTCTTCCCTATTGAAACTTACTGTCTTAGTGATCTTATTCTCTCTTTAACTTTAAATTCCATCTATAATCTGACAGTTTCTAAATTCATATTGCTGATATGAATATGAAATTCATATTGCTGATATGAACCTCTCTCATGAACTTTAGACAATATATTTCTGCTTGGGATATCCTAAACATAACGTCCCAAACTCCTGATTATCCCCTTGAACCAAACCTGCTCTTCCTATAGTTTTTCCTATCTTGGTCATCCCAGAAATCATCAATATTAACATTTTGTTATGTGTCTTTCCAGGCCTCTGTGGGTATGCATGCTTAATCCTCACTCCCACTCATGAGATTATATATTGTGTGTATTGTTTTTCTCTAGCTGTTTACATGTTTTGTATGCTCTCCGAATTCTTTAGAAACCTAGTTTTTAATAGCTACTGGGTTGTACCACAATTTGTTAACTAACCCCTTATTCATGAATACTGTATTGCTACTCATGACTTACTATTAGAATTAAAACTTAAAAAAATTATTCTAGTTTTGCACTATCCCAATATGGTAGCCACTAGTTACATGTGCCATTGAGCACTTAAATGTGGCCAGTCCCAATTAAGATGTGCTCTGAATGTGAAATACAAACCAAATTTCAAAGACTTAATTTGGAAAACGGGTGTAAAATATTTTATTAATAATTTATTTTATATTGATTACTTATATTGATGCTTATATTGAATTACTTATATTTTATTTTATATTGATTACTTATATGTAATTACTTGTTGAAAGAATATTTTGTTTATAATAGGTTAAATATGATATATTTTAAAAATTGACTTTATCATTGTCTTTTTGCTTTTTTAAATGTGACTATCAGAAAATTAAAAATTACGTGTGTGGTTCACATTATATTTCTATTGGAAAGTGCCATTTTCGTTGCTCAGGTCAAAAACCTTGGAGTCATTCCTTCCTCCTCTCTTCTTATACTCTATAACCTATTAGTGCTACCTTTGACATACAGCCAGACTCTGACCATTTTTCACCACCTGCATTACCACCAGTCAGGTCCAAGCCATCATTACCTCTCACTTAGGTTTTTGCAACAGCCCCTTACCTTGTCTCCCTTTAATTAATCTCTGTATAGTGGCTACAGCGATTCTTTCAAAATGTATGTCAGATCATGTCTCTCCATTCTTCAGAAGCCAAGCCCTAACAGGCTGGCCCCCTTCTCCCCTCTGACTTTATTTCTGCACTTTCCCTAGCACAGGGCAAACTCATTTCCCACTCTAGGCCTCTACAGTTGCTCTTACCCCTGCCTGGAGTACTCCTCTTCACATAGCTGCAGGGCCTGTGCCTTTACCCCTTTCAGGTCTTTGCAGGGCACATGAAACCTGCTTTAAAACTAAAACTGTTCTGTAAGAAGTTACTAATAACTATCAGATGGCTAAATATAATATGCCTTTTCCTGACCTTATCCCAGTAACTTCTTGGTAGCGCTTGACACTGCAGGTCGCCAAGATTCCCAAGAAATAAGTAGGTGAGAGGAAGCATATGGACTGTCAAGTTTGCCTCTGCCTTGGCTCATGATGTGCCCTCTGTTTACTGTGCACTGCCTTCTGCCTCTTTTGTCCCAGAGAAAGTCTACTTATCCCTCTGAATGTTTCCCCAAATCTCCAGAAGAGTAAGTCTCCCCTCCATTCTGTTACCAGTCATGCAAGGTCTTATTGTATGTGTGGCTTGCTTATTTATTTATTTATTTATTTATTTATTTATTTATTTATTACATTCAGTTATTTCCTAGACTCAGATCCTTTAGGGAAGGGGCCATCTTCATTCACCTTTATACTCCAGCTATCAGCATATTGTAAGCACTAGATAAATGCTTATTGGATGAGTCGATTTCTTTTGTTATGATGCACAGAGTTTAGAAATCTTTTCATGATGAGTATTTGTGCACACTCATACCACTTCTCAAAGTTCAAGACAGTATGATACTTTAGAGATCAGTGTGAATCCCCGAATTTACTCTCTAATCCTTGATGCCAAATATTTGGTGCTAGTGAGAGAGTGGAAGAGGAGACTGAGTTGGGAGAGTACAAAATGGAATGACAAAGGAAAGCTCTTTCTCTTTAATCCCTCCCTGTATTCTTTCCTGCTTGTTTGCACTTCCAGTAATAAAAAGATCCTGAAACCTTCCAGAGTAGAAGTATAAGCCTTAAGTTTTATATGTACTTTCACATTTTCTGTTTACAAAGTGGTGAAATAAGGTGAGATCCAGAATAAATTCATTTGTGAGAATCATAGCAAACAGATTAACAAAATAGAACAACAACAATGAAACAGCCTAATATTATTTGGGAGAAAATGAACAAGGTGTCACTTGCTAGAAAAGTTTTGAAAATGCTAATATTTCTTTTAATAAAATAATATTTTGTAATAATATGTATATAATACAGTAATGTATCAATATACAATACATATAATTACATATAATATATAATTGTGCAAATATAATATAAATTTGTATATTGTATACGTTTTCTCATTTTACTGAATTTTAGTAGGATGACCCTTATGTATCCAAAATACTTGTGTGTAATGTTTAACTTTCTCAGATATATCACCTCTTCACTTTTACTATTCATTCTTTTTATACATTAGAATTGTCTTAGAGAAGGAATGTGACACATAGCACTGCAGTAAAATAAATGTTTTGGGGAGGACATTGATACTGTTATAGGTTTTGTTCTTAGTCAACAGTGTTCCTATTTTTTGTTTTTTGGCCAGTACTATATATGGGAATTTCTACTTGCATTTATGAAAGAAAGTGTGTATTATGTCTCCTGTACTCTATGAAAATGTGCAGCTCTGGCAGTTACCCTGGATAGTTTTGCTATCGTAATTAAAACACAGATGGAGCTCATTTCTTTCCCAAGTGTTTGATTGGCAGACACTGTGATCAACACTCCTCTCTGCTGAACACATCAGCACCATCTGCCTTCAGTCTGCTTGGAGAGGGTGGTCACAGAGGAATTTCCTCATCACATGCGTCGGTTTAAATAGAGTGTATTCCTCTTGCTGAAGCCATCAAATGATTTATGAAAAATTACTTATAATATATACAGATTTCCATGACAGTTAGTTTGTAACTTAATGAAATATTCATTAATAAATGTGGCTTTTCAAAAAATTCATCACTCCCTTTCTCCAATTAAAATATTTAGAGCGTTACATAAAATTGCTACATCTTGAAAAGTTAAAGTTTCTAAATAAATTGAGCTGATGGAACATTTTATTTTTAGTGAGATCATTAGAGATGATTTCAAATCAGGGTACTGTGTTTTGAACCATTAGTACAAGCACTAGTTACAAATGAAAATACTTTACTATGCTGTCTCCTAAGCTCAACATTAAAATAGTTTAAAAGAATGTGTTAATTTTAAAATTTTTATAACTATTTGAAATAGATTATGATAAATGGTACTTCTTTATTTGGATATCAGGTTAAGAAATGCATAGAAATTTATGCTTATCCAATATCTTAAATTTATGCATATAATTAAATGGGTATTGCTTATGTAGAAAAGGATATTTAAGATATTGGAAGCACAGAAAAATGATATTTTTATGAAGAAGAAGAAAAAAGTAATTATTTCATTGTCCTAGACACATATTTTATAATGTATGATACTTGCACAAACATACAGTCTAGGTTTGTGAGGAATACACGTGTGTTATACATAATAATATAAATTCCATATATCATTAAATAATGGAAAATTAATTAGTTTGAGTTCCCTCTTCCCAGTGGATAAATAATTACAATTGACAAGATGAAAAACATACTACGTAATACTTATGGGGGAAACTGAACAGATTAAACTGTTAGCCATAGAATGTTAGACAGAACAAAGAATAAAGGAATTAGATTGAAAAACATTCTGAAGAACTCTGGAATACACTCATTGCTTGTAGTTCCTGTGGATACCCACTTATAGTAAGAGGCAAGAGTGACTTTTGGATTTTGGCAAGGATTTGAGGATTAGATTCGTAAAGCTAATCACTTCACAGTTGGAGTGAAAAATGATATGCGTATTGGAAGTGAACCAACAGAAAAGAAGAAAAATAATTATAAATGTATAGAAATTTATCATCTTCTATTACCAGAAATCTTTAAAGATAGACTTTAAATTACCTTCTCATTTTGTATAAATATATGATCACCTCCATTCAAGCTTGGAATTTTTCAAGGTAAGGATTGGAGGTGGGAAGGGAGAAAGAAGAGTTTTAACTTTAGTTATTTAAAATACATTTTAGTTTATGTAGTAAATTATATGAATTTATCCTGAGGAGCCCACACTCTCATAATGGAAAAGATGTGAATAATTTTGATATAAAAGACTGGGATAAGTATTTTAAACAGAGTGGAAGTTTAGAGAAGGGAAAAAAATTCTCCAATTCAGAGCCATCTGAGAACAACTGAAAATAAGGTTCATTCACATAAGTTCTCCTACTCTAACTGGTGCTGTTTTCTTTCCCAACTTGTTTGTCTCTCTGTGCCAGTTTTATTTTGTCAACATTTCCCACGATATATTAGTGTGCTTTAGACTGTTATATTAAAAATTTCCTTAGTTTGTCTTTCCTATTTAAAATTCTTATCTTTGGTTAAAATCTTAAACTATTACTTCCCTGTCTCTTTTCATCCTGGTAGTCAACTAACTTATCCGTATATACAAAGGGCAGATGAAGAGTGACACTAATTGAAATTGGTTGTTTTATGTCCAGTTCAAGAGAAAAAAAAAGTATGGCAATGCATGGCCTGTGTTAGATATATGAGTCTTAGAAGTTGCTAGTCATATGTTGCTATAAAAATGCATTATACTAAAATTTCTTGCTTTTGACAAAATAGAAAGATTGAAGGATTATCAATAGATGATAGGAGTTGGAATAACGCTCAGCTCGAAAGATGAAGTAGGCACATGGAAAGAAGTGTAAGACAAGGAAGCAGCAGTGTCTGACCTGATCCTGCTATTTCTTACAGCCTACACGATTCCTATGCCATCAGCAAGTTAGCCTATCTAGCTTTTTCCTGTTTGAGTTTATTCTGGGACATCATGATGTTTCTTTCTCTCTCTCTCTCTCTCTCTCTCTCTCTCTCTCTCTCTCTCTCTCTCTCTCCTTCCTCCCTCCCTCCCTCCCTCCCTTCCTTCCTTCCTTCCTTCCTTCCTTCCTTCCTTCCTTCCTTCCTTCCTTCCTTCCTTCCTTCCTTCCTTCCTTCCTTCCTTCCTTCCTTTCTCTCTCTCTTTCTTTCTTTCTCTCTTTCTTTCTTTCCTTGTTTGTTTTTTATTTTCCCTCTTTTAGATCCTAAATTCTTAAAGTCCATGCTCAATGTTACTTGTTTCCAAAATACAAAAGGCAAAACTGACTCTAGAAAGTGAGGGTAAGGATGGCCTAGGTATTAGTAATCAGGTGTGGCAAAACTAAATTGAGGAGGGTAGAAGACACAGTCCCAGAGCATGAAGAAGGTCTGATCCAGGAAACCTGCTGTTGACTTCCCATTTCCCAGCAGGTGAGGGCATGCTGGGACCCACCTGCTCAGGCAGGTGGGGAGGGGAGGGATTGGGGCTCAATAACTTACATGATGATGGCCTCAGCTCCCAGGAGGGCTGTCTAGAGCACCCAACAAGGATTAAACTTGAGCTGGTTTTGACATGTAAAGGGTCCAATCTAAGAATTTTGATAGACTAGAACTAGACTCTGGGCAGTGTCAATGTGTGAAGTCATAAATATTAAATGGATGGGATTAGGAAACTTTATGAAGAAAATAAAGATGTTCCTAAGGTACTTTGTATACATTTCAAATTTCTGATTCTTTATAGCATAGTTCGGTAGGAGGCTGGATTAGGTTCTAAGCCCCAAGTTTAGTGAATCCTTAAGTGGTCATTAACACTAACGCCTCTCCCAAGTGAAGAGAAGTTCAGCGCTACTTCCATTTTTTAAGGCTCCTGAATTATTAAAAGCTGAATGCCAACATCAAGTTACAAAAACTGCAGAGTATTGGAATGTTTACATTTAATTTGTTAAACTCCTTTTAACATATTCACTAAATATAATGGCTGGATGTGCAACGTAATTCGAGAATAATTTTAGCAATCCAATTGTAAGGCTCTTCAGCCAGCCAAATTGCCCTGTTTTCTCACTGACAATTCAGTATCTGAATAATGCATTTTTAAAACTTTTCCAAATGGATGCGATAGAGGTTATTTTTATAGGAATTGCACAATACTGAGAACAAAAAAAATTCTTAAAACTTTTTAAAATGGAAAATTCTTATAGGGAAGAGGATAGATAGATGAAGAGTGCAGAATTGTAGGGAAGAGAGATGACAGGACATACAAGGAAATATCTTTTGCTACTTCCGAATTAGATCCCTCATGTTTACACATTTTGTCACCAAAGCTGAGAGTTTTAAGACTATCAAAAGTTGTTACAGAACAGAATAAAATCACAATGTTTATTTAGCAACATTGAATTGAAATAGAGTCATAAATTGCTGTAAAAATCTTACTAAACTTTAGGGAAGAGAGTTACAAGAGAATGTAAAAACAATTATAAAACATAACTAAAAATTAATGGAATATTATACTCCTATTTTTTTATTTTAAAAACATCAAAGCTTAGAAAAATTTTTCTCTTTAAAATATTTCATTTTAACTATGTGACCATCACATAGAACTTTGCTGTGGCAAGTAATTAAACATGAAAGACTGAACAACTGGGCGATTCAGGCTTTCCTACATCTGTGCCTTGATTCCTGGAAGGAACACTGGAACAGATGTCAAACTACAATCAGGGTGAGCAATTAAAACCAAGTAATCTACGAGCATACTTAACTAGGAATTTAGAGTTATGGATCTTCTTTTTTCCCATGGGTGTTTTCTTCGGAGAGTGGGCATGAAGAAAGAAATTGGAATATGACTCAGAATCAAGCTCTAAACTTCAGTGGTCTTGAGTTTAAGTTTACTATCAGTCCTTATAATCCATGCTCATAAGTTGACTTTTAATAGATCTACTCTCAAGTATATGTCATAGAGCAGTCATATATACAAAAAAAAATTAGCTGGGCATGGTGGCACATGCCTGTAGTCCCAGCTACTCGGGAGGCTGAGGCAGTAGGATCGCTGAGCCCCGGAGATTGAGGTTGCTGTGAGCCAAGCTGATGCCACGGCACTCACTCTAGCCTGGGCAACAAAGTGAGACTCTGTCTCAAAAAAACAAACAACAACAACAAACAAAACAAAACAAAACAAAACAAAAAAACCTATGTTTAGATGCCAAATTAGGCATTAGGAGACCCTGCAAAATGTTGAAACGGTCAGGAAATAGGAAATTACCCACCACTGACACAGGTACTGATGATAGACTTGTGCAGGCTTCCTAAGATCCGAGAGATTAAACAGCTGAAGAAGAACTTATTATAGTCAAATCATAGAAAGGGAACTAACTATCTCAGCTAGACCCCTAACCATAGAAAAGATACCAGTCCCTTTCTCTTCTCTGTTTAGGAGAAAAATACTTAAACTTTGATTATTTCATCTTTTCTTTGTGCCTTTCTAGCTTATTAAACATTAATTCAATTTAGCTTTTTTTAAAAAAAATTTATGCTGGTTAGGAGCATTCGAAATGGAAACATGTAAGATGACATTTGGTTTAGTAAAGCCTCACAAAACTAGCAGATGGTTGAGGGAAGCAGCATTAAAGATGCTACTTAATCCTTAATTCAAGACCATACTTAATACTACATCTGGAAGGAGAGCTATGCCAACAAAAATGCTATTGAGTTAAAGCCTACGTTATTCATAAATATCTAAGAAAATAAGAGATAAATGTTCATGAGCATAGTATATGAAACCAAATATAAATTCCATGGGAAGGATGGTTCTGCAAACATTTCTAAATCTGTAGTATTAATTCAATTAACATTTTAATAAATCTAAAAAGAATGAAATTTTATAATGAATCCAGCCAAAACCCTATAACTGCATTGCTTTATCTTAGTCATTCTCTGTACAAATGGAGGTTGTCATTTGTAATAGTCACTGGGACAACTAGTTACTTCGTATTTAAACTCCTTCATACCAAATATAGAATCTCCAAGTTTTTGTCTTTAAATATTTTCCCAACACTTGCAATATATCTGATAGTAATTAAAAAGCTGAGTATAATTAATTGCTATCATGTATAACTGTGATAGCTGGCATCTGGTTACTTTTCCTGTTACTCAAATTACTCTCTTTTGCTATAACCACTCTATTTATGAAAGTTTTATGTATGCTTCGTGCTCAATACATGCTAAGTGTTTTTTTCAGTGAGAAAAAGTAGGCTTCAAAGTGATATAAAGTATAGATGACAGTATTTGCTAATTAGTTTTATGGGAATAGAAAAATATCACTTAAAAAATTCATGAGCTCTTTTGACCTCTGTGTTTTTATTAAGAAGTGTAAATTTTCTAGAATAAGGACTTACTCTAAATAAAACTTTTTATATGATTTATAATCTATGTAGCTGGCAGATTATTGCAAGATCTAAAAACCTATGTCTAGGCCGGGCGTGGTGGCTCACGCCTGTAATCCTAGCACTTTGGGAGGCCTGAGGCGGGCGGATTGCTCAAGGTCAAGAGTTCGAAACCAGCCTGAGCGAGACCCTGTCTCTACCAAAAATAGAAATAAATTAATTGACCAACTAAAAATATATATACAAAAAAAAATTAGCTGGGCATGGTGGCACATGCCTGTAGTCCCAGCTACTCGGGAGGCTGAGGCAGTAGGATCGCTGAGCCCCGGAGATTGAGGTTGCTGTGAGCCAAGCTGATGCCACGGCACTCACTCTAGCCTGGGCAACAAAGTGAGACTCTGTCTCAAAAAAACAAACAACAACAACAAACAAAACAAAACAAAACAAAACAAAAAACCTATGTTTAGATGCCAAATTAGGCATTAGGAGACCCTGCAAAATGTTGAAACGGTCAGGAAATAGGAAATTACCCACCACTGACACAGGTACTGATGATAGACTTGTGCAGGCTTCCTAAGATCCGAGAGATTAAACAGCTGAAGAAGAAGCATCTTTCCTACCTGAGCATTGATGCTTTATGGTACCCCTGCAGGCTCCTGACCTGTAACATTTCAGCCTCTTGTGTAAGTTAACAGAAATCAAAACCATCTAATTTAAATCATTTTCAAATATATGAATTAAGTGGCTAATAGTTTCATTTTAAAAGTCAAACATTTCCTTGCAGAACTTCTAAGAAACCTTTGATAATGGAGCTCCCTAGATAACGGGTGTTACTTTTACTTCAACAGTGCTAGTTTTTGATCTCAAACTAAAAACTTTGGGTGAAAAATTAAATATTATCCAAATCAAACATATTCTTAATAGTTGAGGAGAATCAACTTAGAAGAGAATCAAAGATAATCTTAATAGGGACCTGGCTTGTGTATAAGATCAGATACCAAATGTCAGATTTTAATGTTAGCGTGCTGTGCTGGAAAGAGCATTTAGTGTGAAGTCATGAGACACTGGCCTGGAGTTCAAGTTCTAGGAGAACAGGCTGTGTGAACTTGGCCAAGGGATGGAACCTCTTTGAGCCTGAATTTCATCATGGGTAATAAAAGCATATATGAAAATAATATTGCTTTCTAGATGAGTATTATGAGAAACAAATGAGATTATTTATGAAATGGATTCGTGCTGTCTAAAACATGGGTTTTATTTCTGACTCTGCCACTTTCTAGCTTTGTAATTCTGGATAAATTACTTAACACAATAAAACCTTGTTTTGCACAACTTTAAAATGAGGGTAATAAGAAGACAGTGCCTGCAAACTGATTGTTATAGAGTAGAGCTCAAGAAATGTTAGTTACTATTATTATTATTTTTCTAAATCTTTACAAATGTATTTAGTGTCCTCTGGAGATTTAAAATGAGAAAATTTTATTTTTTAAAAAAATATCACTTAAAGCTTATTGCAATAAGTATTTGTTTCTACTTGGAAACTTGTTTCTTATAAGTAACAATGACTTTTAAGCTTGGTATTTATGTAAAATGAGATATTTTCTCCCTAAACAGGTAATGTTCCCTCTATATGAATTTTTTAGCTTTCTTTTTGTTTTTTTTTGTTTTTTTGTTTGTTTGTTTTTGAGACAGAGTCTCGCTTTGTTGCCCAGGCTAGAGCGAGTGCCATGGCGTCGGCCTAGCTCACAGCAACCTCAAGCTCCTGGGCTCAAGTGATCCTTCTGCCTCAGCCTCCTGAGTAGCTGGGACTACAGGAATGCACCACCATGCCCTGCTAATTTTTTCTATATATATTAGTTGGCCAATTAATTTCTTCCTATTTATAGTAGAGACGGTGTCTCACTCTTGCTCAGGCTGGTTTCAAACTCCTGACCTAGAGCAATCCGCCAGCCTCAGCCTCCCAGAGTGCTAGAATTATAGGCGTGAGCCACCGAGCCTGGCCACGAGCTTTCTGATACAAGGAACTTCAGGAGGAATGGATGTAGCATCCTTTCATTGTTTAAAGTTTGCTATAGTTAATAAAAATTTAATTATAAATTGTTTTGTTGGTGGATTTACTGTAAAATGGGGAGTTTATATGACTCTATAGATGTAAGGTGGAATTTTTTAAATTTTGAGTGGAAAAATATTTGAGGCCATTGTGAGCTGCTGGTGTCTTCTCTAGAGAACATATTAGAGATGCACTAGAGATTGCCTACTTCTTACAATCCATTTAGAGAGTCAGCAGCAAACCTTTCCTCAGGTAATGGGATTAGCACTCTGTTAGGACTGCAATCCTTAAGGATATAAATTTGTTTCTAAATGTTCTAGCTAGTAATCTCATGCCCCTTGACAGGTTTTACAATGTAACCGCTACTCTTGGAATGGAAACACAGACCTCAGACCTCCTCGCTCTGTCTGCTAGGTTCGGAAGTTCAAAGATTTTCAGAGGAAGTATTCAGTCCTGAGAAAGTTAAAATTAGTTGCTCCTTGTCTTTATTCTTCAATGATGATATCATTGAAGGAATGTGATGAGTAACTGGAATTTAAAATATTATGATATATTTTATGGATGCTTTTCTAAGCCAATCATAGATGAAATTTTTTCCTTTTAATGTCCTTAATTTTTAGTGCTTTGTTTATTTATTTTTATTTTATATATTTTATGTAAACATTTTTTTTTTAGAGACAGAGTCTCACTCTGTCACCCAAGCTAAAGGTCAGTGGTGTGATCATAGCTCACTATAACCCCTAAATCCTGGGCTCAACTGATCCTCCTGGCTCAGCCTCCTGAGTAGCTAGGACTGCGGGTGCTCACCACCATGCCCAGCTATTTTTTAAAACATTTTTTGTAGAGACAGAGTCTTGCTATGTTGCCCAGGCTGGTCTCAAACTCCTGGCCTCAAGCAATTCTCACACCTCAGCCTCCCGAAGAGCTGGGATTACAGGCGTGAAGCCATGATTACCAACCATTTTTAGAACTTTTAAAGAAAAGCATGCTAAGAAATATTTTCAGTTTAAGCATATTAATCGATAATTAAAAACCAACTGAGCCAGTTAGTTTGTTTGGAATTCAGTATGAAAGGAATACAGTTCAAGAACTAGTCTTGTTTCTTCTCTTTTCTGTCCTGTTGCAACAAGACATCTCTTTATATTTTGAATATCCCTAATCTGGAAATCTGAAATGCTCCAAAATGCTAAATTTTTTGAGCAGTGACATGATGCTCAAAAGAAATTC
This sequence comes from Microcebus murinus, assembly GCF_040939455.1. Taxonomy (NCBI): domain Eukaryota; kingdom Metazoa; phylum Chordata; class Mammalia; order Primates; family Cheirogaleidae; genus Microcebus; species Microcebus murinus. The sequence continues at coordinate 76,309,685 of NC_134114.1, forward strand.
TTATTGGAGCATTTCAGATTTTGGATTTTCAGATTAGGGATGCTCCACTAAGTATAATGCAACATATTCCAAAATTCAAGAAAATCCCAAACCAGAAATACTTCTGGTCCCAGGCATTTTGGATAAGGGATATTTAACCTATATAGGTATTCTGAGACATTACAATCCTAGGAAAATAAAACAAGATAAAATTTTAGTAAACTTGCTTTATCTCACATTCCTGATCATATTCTAATATTCCCTTTTATTTTTAAGTGTATGCTCATTATACTGAACATTATAAATAGATATTATTACTTTTAAAAAGTCTATAAATTTGAAATATGCCAAGTCTGTTTACATGAAGCATAAATTTTTTATGGTAAAAGCCACTGTCGGAGTACACTGAGTAATTTAGATAAAAATATTATTGTAGTGGAAAACTTTTATCTGATTTTTATATTTTCTTTTGAAACTGTTGTTCTTTTTTAAATGTTCTATTCATATCCCATTCTTCTTGGCTCTACTAAATTTACTATACTTTTACCTGTTTTGATGGCTTCTGGTCATAACTCTAAATACTGGTTGTTTCTGTGCTGTAGAGACCACGAGGTACACTTTAGGAAACACTGGCTTCAACATCAGAGCCCCTGTCTGCTACCTGCTCTCTAACTGGCCTAGTGTAAGTTACTTAGCCTCTCTCAGTTTTCTAATCTGTAAAATGGGATTAGTGACATATATCTAGGGCTGTAGTGAGGGTTACATGGTATCATATTGCATCCAGCAGTGCCTGAAATATAGAAGGCACTCAATAAAGTTTCCTAGTTTGTGGTAGATAAAAATGGAAATGCAAATGTAGGGGATTTGGGTTTGGGGTGACTATTGCTGTGGCCTTGGTAATAATTGGTCATTTGCTTGTTTACTTTTTATTTGACAAAATGAATGCAACTATGTAATCTCCAAGGTAATGTGGTACAGCTCTCCGGCTAGGCTGGAAATATACATGACTTAATCAACTGCATTTGCATATAAAAAGTTGCTACCTCTGAGGGTTATTTTAAAGACTCAAAGATACATAACAATTCAAAGAGTTTAGCACATGCTAAGCACTTAGTAAAAGTAAGTGATTACTAATACCCAACCTTGTGATGAAGGTTGGGTAATCTGAATTTTGACCGAGAGTCATAGGTACAAAACACTTTCTGGGTACTCCACCATTAAATGTTTATAATTAACAAAGTTGCTAAATTTTGAAAATACATTTATATAAACGACTGCCTTTTTTGGATCCTTAATATACAGTCTTTAAATAAATCAACCCAAAATGAGCAAATAGGAGCATATTATGTTTATGGCCAGCTTGTGTCCAGCTGCCATGCATGGTGTGACTGCCCTGGTTTCGTGGCTGACTTCATTCTGTTTGATCTGTACCAATGTAATACCACTTGTTAAATATTTTGAATGTTACCTACAAATATTTATATCTATACCTGCATCCCCATTTTCTCATTTAAAATAACATAATCTTTTTATGTTTCTTTTCTTTGTCTTTTACTACAGCATGAAAGACAGTGTGAAATCCTTAGCGTGGGATGGTTTTTGCTAGTTGGCTAGATTTTTTTCTGTAGAACTACAGTAGCTTCTGGGTTGTGACTTATTTTCTCACTGCACTTACACCTTGGTAATATACAGGGCATGGCACCTCCCCACTGGAATGTATTGTGGGGTAACTTGATCATTGTTTATTGACCTTTTCACAGTTGTTTTTAGATAATAGACTACTATCTTAACTACTTGTTCATTTTTCTTATGACTCTTCTTTCACTACACCCTCCACCCCTGAAATTCCTTTGGTGAGAAGATATCCTAGAAAGTTCTGATTGTTAAGCTGCAGTGGTAGGGGATTTGATAATATTAGAAATCAAGATTGACCTTCATAAAGAGCATTTAAAACATCTCAGCCAACTAATCTGTGATTTGACATTATCACATGCCCAAGTTGCCAAGAATGTGGCCCATGCTAATTTCCCCTAGTATGTTGTCTTACATTGCTGAATAATACTTTGACGTCATCTATAAGAATACCGTAGTACATGGCAAATTAAGCATTTTTACTTTGAAAAAAATGAAGGGCCTAAAAAAGTCTCACAAATGTTACAGGAATATTAGATCTCTGATTCTGTTTTGTTTTTATTTTTGTTTTTTCATTATCTAATAGTCTTAGAGTTGTAAGCTAACTGAGAAGCCAACTCTCTCAGTCTATAATTAAGAATACGAAGTTCATAGTAAAGTTTTAACCCAAGGCTGGATCATAAGTTTCAACTTCTGTGTCAGCTTTGTTCAGTCAGGGTTTTGGCTGCTTAGAGGCCATGAATTTGACATTCTTCCGTTAGATCAAAGTCACATAGCTAGTTTGTGGCAGAGCCTGGACTAAAACCTAGTTCTTTTGTATTCTAATCTCATTTTTGTTTCTCCTAGTTCTTTTATTATCATGCACATAGAAATGTTTAAATTGCATATGTTTTTATAACCTTGTAATCCATTATGTAGGCATGAACAATTAAGACTTTTGGCATTTTTATTATATGCAAAGAAAGTGAAAATTATCTTGTTAAAATATCATGCTTATTATTCATTCAATTTTGAAAACATGGAAACTATGTGTGAATGAGAAATAGAGCTTCATATGCATATCTTTTAAGTATGAACCTTCATTATTGAGATCTTCTTTAATTTTTAGAAAGTATGCCATAGCTTTTTAAAAGACACATTTCAACATGGATTAAAATCTTTGAGGAATTGGCTGAAATTATTTATAGGTAATTGCCAAAAACATATATAGCTATACAGCTATGTGTGTGAAATAGAAACATCTTTATCAATAGCTAAGAGTAATTGTAGTGTGATGTTAGGAATAATAATATCTATATTTCACACAGTTTTATAAAGCCCAGTGGGTATAGTTTGTGTATTTCCCTGGCTGACTTTGTTGGCACAGAATAAATATCTGACAAAGATAATAACTCTTTCTCCATGCAGTAGTCACTTTGACTAGAAAAAATTTACTGCTATGCTAATGTGGTACAATTTTTAAAGTATGTTAAGGTGATAAGTAAATTTCATGGCATTTTGTTATAGTATTCTCATTTTTTATAGGAACCAGTCTCCTCTCTCCCCTCAAGTATCTTATTGTACTATGCTGTGGGTAACTGAAAGTGTGGAAAGCGAAATTGTGGAAAAGGGGGGACTTCTATACTGCCCTTTATTCTGTAACTGCATATATGTCCTCCCTGCAAGAACTGGGTGGAGGAATAAGTCCCAGGAAACTCATTCACATGAAACAGTCATAAGCCACACAACCTGTGCACATAACCAACCCCGGACAAAATGGGAGGACAGAACAGCTAAGTGATTGTGAGCACAGGGTTTGTGAGTCAGGTAATCCTGGTTTTAACTCTTTTCATTGAGACTTTCTGTCACTTTGAACAAGTTAACACCAGGACTGTCTGACTTTACTTAGACCAATGTTTCCTTGCCTGTAAAATGGAGATAATACAGTAATACAGTTTCATCAACTGTATTACTAGAAAGATTAAAAGAAAAATGTATACAAAAATTGAGCAATTTGCCTGACATTTCGTCAATGTCTGAAAATGTCAATTGATCTAACAAAAATAGCAATGCATTGGATAACTGAAAAGGGAGAGAAAGTGAATAAATGAGAAGCTGAGGAGTCTGAGGGCAAATTTTGTGGACATCATGTCTTTGCTGGGAATCCTTCCTGTTTACTTTCTATTTGTTGGGGAAATTTAGAGGCCACAGCTGATAATATTGCAGCAGCCCCTGCAGCTCTGCTTTGCATTATTTATAAATATTTTTGCTCGTTTTTTGTTGATAGCATTATAAATGGGGATTCAACCTCATTAATTTGAATATTTATTAATTGAAAATGTCTGTCCTTTCATGTGTGTCCATTAAAGAGTAAAACTTGCTTTGTAAAGGTCATCAGGACTGCAGGGTAATATGGAAGGGAAAGAATGCATTGCCAGAATCACATTCCTTTTTCGCTTTTTGGTTGTTGAGATAAAATGGCATAAAAGTATGTTTGACACCAGAACTCAGTAAGCATAATCCTGAAAACAGCTACTGTAAAAATAATAAATTTGGCAGATCTTGTTTGCGAGTTTTCAGTTAACATTTTTAAAAAGTATTCGGTCCATTCACACAAATACATGTAAGGCAGTTAGAGACTTGGTTTCTTCACATTCCAATGAGTGTACCCCAGAATTATCAAGGTGAAAGATATTGGATTCCCTACCCCTGTTCCCCGGGACCCACATTTTCTGAGAACACATCTTACATTGAGCTATTTGCCATTGTCCAATAAGCTGTTATAGCCTAATAGCCAAAAACACAAAATTTATTTTTATGGGTTTGTGGAGGCAAAATGCAGAGGTAGCATCTTTTACTTGTTTTAGTGGTAATCTTGATTTCATTTAGAGAAGAATCAAAGGCATATATGATTGATTTAATACCTTGTGGTGTTTTTTGAGAAAGGGTCTTGCTCTGTTGCTGGGTAGAATGCAGTGACATCATCATAGCTCACTGCAACCTGTAATTCTTGGGCTCGAGCAATCCTTCTGCCTCAGCCTCCCTAGTAGCTGGTTCTACAGGGACATGCCACCATGCCCGGCTCATTTTTCTAATTTTTATAGAGACAGTGTCTCACTATGTTTCAGGCTGGTCTGAAACTCCTGGCCTCAAATGACCCTCCCACATCCTAGCCTTCTAAAGTGCTAGGATTACAGACATGAGCCACCGTGCCCAGCCTAATATTTTGGTTTTTAAAATTTTAATCAAAGATGGCTTTGAAGTGTGTTCCTTAATACTACATTGATATTTGGTCAAATGAAAGGTATTATCAATATGTTGGAGGTTTTGGGAGTTTAATGCAAACATTTTGATAACTAGCCATGATTTAGCTATTTTTGTTTTGTGATGGTTTTAGAAAAAGAGAAAGATCTCACTTATTTTCCTCATGATTTGTGTAATATTTTCCCCTTCTTTTTATAAAATTTGACTTGCACATGAGTATTGAACTTAGAGTTTGTAATAATGTTGTAGTTTACAGGTAGCTGTCACATGTATGATGACAAACCTGTGTATCGATTAATTTAACACATATTTATTGATGATATTCTATAGTCCAGGCACTGTGTTAAGTATTGGGGGTACAGAAGTCAATAAGACACATAAAAAACTCTGCTCTCATAGAGTTTACAGTCAGAAATTAACAAAGTAATAAGAAAAATAGGTCATATTGTAATGGGACTGAGTACTTTGGAGCAATAGAAGGGGAGTTGGGATGCCAGGAGCTTGGGGGAGGGTTGCACTTTTAATTAACAGGTCCAGGAATACTCACTGAGAAAGTGATAGCTGAGCAAAGACCTTAAGGGCAGCAAGAGAGGAAGCTGCATGCTAGGCAGAGGAACAGCAAGTGCAAAGCCCCCCCCCCCAAGTGGGAGCCTGTCTGTGTGAAGAAGAGAAAGGAGGCTATTGTGCTGGATCACTAATAAAAGATGGAGAAAGGAGAGATCCCTGGGGTAGAGGGTAGAGGCTTCTACAGGGCTTTGCATGTCAGTGTAAGAATTCTCGCTTTTATTCTGCCTCAAGGGAGAAGCCACCGAGGGGTGGTAAGCAGAGGAATGATATGACGGAGTGCTTTACCTTTGAAAAGGCTCACTGTGATTGCTCTGTGTTGAGAAGAGATTATAAGGTGGCAAGGACAAAAGCAGGGAGATGAGTTAGGAGGCAGTTAAAATAACCTGGGCATGCAAAGATCGTATCTATTTAGTTACAGTGCACTTAATGCTGCATATATTGAATGCAGAGACCAAGTGCAAAGAGGCCATTTCTGTTGATTTTTCCATCTCTGATCTTTTCCCCTGGTGACTGAAATCTTACATGAAAGGGAAAGAAAAATCAATTACGTGTTTCACGTTTTTAAAGTCATCATTGGTAATACCAACAATATGAAACTTGTGTGTATATGGCATTTTTTAGTTTCCAAGGCATTCTTACATATATTGCCACATCAGCCCTTCACAATTGCCTACATTGAATGGATAATAGCTCCTGAGGTTTATAAGACATGCCCAGTCACTTAGTGGTTCTTTCTCTTTTCAGGAGTGTGTGTATCAGCTTTGGTCAGTATGTACAAACTAAGCAATAAGCAATAACCAATAACCATCTATTTGTGGAGGAGGGGATTTGGGTACACTTAAAGACATTTACTTTGCCGATGACTCATTAAGGAGTATATCTGTCATTGGTGGTTGCTGGGTTGTCAAGGTGAAAACACTTAATTGTCACTGGAAGTGAATCAATGTGAATTGTTCAGAGGAGATTCTTTATAAAGAGGAACATTCCCAATTTTCTCCTTTTAAGTTCACCTTTACTTTTCATAGGATTCACATATCTAAAGAGGAAATTTTAAAAAGTATACTAAAACTGGAAGAACTCCCCAAATGTGGGGAGAATTATAATACCAGAAGATATTAAATTTTTGCTGAATAGAAATACTAGATACACTGTTGCCTTGAATATGTCAGATTACTTCAGGCAAATATGATTTCACATGTGAAATTTAAATAATGAGGATTATGACATTTTACTTTTAACCTACAAGATACATTGAATACAATTAAAATATTCAAGTTGTGTCAAAGAAAAATAGCATAAATAACTTTTCTGTGTGATTTAATTTAAATAAGTATATTGTGTATGTTTCAGAGACTCTAATTCACAGATGAGAGTTTGTAGAAGTTGCTATCTGTTATAATAGTTGAGAATGCAGGGTGTGTATTATATATTCAGAAATATATCATGTAACAGCTATTGCAAAATTTGAATTTAAAAAACCTGAATGGGCAAATATACCTTTCTAGTCAAAGGGAATAATATATCACTTGAATTGCATTCTTGAATTGCCATTTGTTTAGGAGATTGAATTTTTGAACATAATAGCAGAAAGGCAGATTAATATAGTGATGTTTGTGAAAAAATTTAAGTGCTCAAGATAGAAATTTGAACTTGTGGTTCACACAATAGTAATCTATTTCTTTTTTACAAATATGATTGTTGCAAAGATTAATATTTTATGTTGAAAGACCCACTTATTTGAGTATGTTTCAATTACAATATTCCCCATTAAAGATGTATTTTTTTTCACTTTTCAGTTAAATAGCAATATGTGTAAAATGCATTTGATGTCCTAGCTACCAGTCTGACAAGCTTTTGCAATATGTAGAATAAGTGGTAGGCAGAATCCTTTTGAAATGTTCCTTTTGAACTTTTTGGTAGGGAATGGTTCTGGGGCAGCAGAGGGATTGGTGGTGCCTTGGGTGCCATTTGAGACGATGTTTTATTGTTCTCTATTCTTGTCCTTTTTTTATGTGGACCACTCTTTATTCCTTCTTTCTTTTTATTTTTTTCTTGTTCTGTTGATTTAATTCATCCATTCAACAATTTTTATCAAGCACCTAATTTATGCCAAGTGTTGTTCTAAGGACTAGAAATACAGTTCCCTTCTCTATTGAATCTCCCATTTTATGAGGAAGGTGGACAATGAACAAATTAGACAAATGAAAATGTTTGTTATGCATGGACCAAGAAAGAAAGTAATGAGAGAGAGAGCACAGTGTGTATTAACACAGTGAGGGAAAGGCCTTACCTCCCAGGGAAGCTGAAACCTGAATGATAAGAAAGAGCTAGCTGTTTCTTTTCTTCTCACTTTTTTCCTTCAGTGTAGTCCACAGATTCATAATAGGTTGACCGCATTCACAGCTTTGCATCTGCCCAGAGTTGAAGTCAGTGGCATGCTCTACTTCGTCTTAGGGACATGCCAAACATACTGACACTGTCATTCTCTTATGTGGTTTTACTTTCTTACTTCCTATTAAGAATCCACTGATTATTACATATTTTAGAATGCTTTCCTGAGCCTTTCATCAATCCCCTGCTTCATCATCTTAATACCACACAACATGTATTTGCTTTAATTGTAGTTCTTCTTCCATTGCCTTGCGACATTTGTCCTCCATCCCCTTCCAAAATGCCATGCCCCACCTCACCCAATAGAAACCAGGTAAGCATTATTTATATTCATCTTTGTTTTTCCAGAGGCTAACACAATGTCTGAAGCCAATTAGTTTTAGGAACTGTGTTGTATTTTTTAACCAAATCAATAAATTGCATGATCTTACAGTGCTTGCTTCTATGATAACTTCAGCCCACAAATATATTCTTCTCGTTTCTAATACCTGAGTGATGAAATGAAAACATAAAATGTAATATAAGTTACTTAATGCACTCTTGTCAATTAAGTAAAATCTAAAAGGTACATTCATAACTAGTTTCATCTCTTTCACTATTTATATTTTCCTCAACCCAAGAGAGCAGGATGCTGAACCACAGTTAGAATTAATCAAGAGAAACACTGAAGACATGTAGAAAAACAACATAATTATATATGTACTTTTTTAAACTGCAAAGTGAAATTAGATAAGTTATTTGAAGATCTGCATGCTTCATTTTAATGCAATCAATTATGTGGCTCCCCTTAAATTATAATGTAACACTGAGAAAAATACCATGGCCTTAAAAAATATTTTATGTGGATGATGGCATCATGCATGTACAGAAATCAGTATAGATATTTATAATTTTTCATGGAAAAATTTTTAAACATCATTTTAATGTAATATTTAAAAGGAAAATTACATTTTTAATATTTAGTTGCACACACTTTTATTTGCCCACCTCTAAGATGGAATGGAATTGATCATAGTGAGTTCATTCTTATAGTTTTGAACTGTTTGCCATCTTTTTCATTTGTTAATTTTAAAAAACAAATAAGTATCATCAATTTGCAGATTAGATTTATTACCTCCAAATGTCATGGCATTTTTCCACTATTTCTGGTAGAATTATTTTTAAGTCTGCGTATGATTTCATCATTTTTAAAATAATACTAATTGTAGAGAATGGCCATTACATTCTCTGGAAAAGGGGGAAGAATGAACAACACAAATGCCCAAGTTTGTTTTCTATAAAAATAGCCACATTTAAAGACCATTTTAATATTGTTCCTTCTAAAATGTCAATTACTAGACAGTAAAAGATAAATTCAGCTCAATATGATGGGGAGAAAGGAAGAAAAGATTTTAAGATCATTTAATAATTTCTTAACTTTTCTTCATTCCTGGCAGAGAAATTAATTGAAACTCCTAAGGTTTTAGTCAAATGATACATTTTATTATTTAAAAGAAAAATGTAGTATCATTGTCATTGTACTCTTGAGGTAGATGCCTGGTTTTACTTTGTTTTTAATTTACCGTGAGTTTAAAACGAATAGTTGTTTCATAATAAGTTTCTGTTCATGATCAGCAAATAAAAATGAGAAGGAAACAGTGAAGAGAGGGCAGAGTTGCAGCTTCTGCTTCATATTCTAATCCATTAGTGACACACATATATCATCAATGTCTTTATTCTTGATTCAAAGTCTTGATTAAGATGGAAGAGTTTATGGTTTTTCATCTTTAAATATTCTTTAATATGGGGAAATTGACAGTGATGGATTGACTAATATGTAATAAGTACAGAATCAGAGATCTGGAAATAATCCTTGAAATATCACCTCCAATTCCCCAAATCTCAGAAGAAGTACACCTAAGTGTTTGAATTCCTAAAGATCTTCAAAGAAAATTTCATTACTTTTTTATTGTGAGATATATCATACATACAGATGCATGTATAGAGCTTAGACAGCTTAAAGAATAGCTATAGACTCCTATGGAACCACCACTGAGGTAAAAAAAAATATTATAGAGAGAATATTACTAGTATCTCAGAAGTCTCCTCTATGTAAAATTTCATTTACTTTCTATCAAAACCAGTACCAGTTTTTTTCAAAGTTTTTATTTAAGGATTCCATATGGAATTTTTATTTCTTTTTCCTAAAAATTCGGGAATTTATTATTGGAAAGAGTTATACTCTGTAGGCTAGAGGTATTTCTATTTCTGATACTTTTGAAATGCATTTAGTGTCTGAAAGTAAAAGCATATTATTTAGATAATTGTGCCAGTTGCAGTTGGTGAATGAGGTGTAGAGAGCATCCTTAGTTCCATCTTCAAATTGCAGAGGCTTTAGATGAAAAGTTATAGTGGCTTGGGTGAAAACTAAATCCAGCTATGTTTTTTAAAACATGTATCATGACCAAAAAGGTTTTATCCAATGATTTAAGTAGTACTTTAATATCAGAAAAGCTATTGGAGTAATTCTCCACATTAATAAAGGAGAAAAAAACATTATTTTCTTAATACTTTCACAAAATGTGTGAAATTTTAATAAAACAAATTTTAATAAAATTCAGTGTCCTGTCATGATAAAAAACTCTTAAGTTAGAAATAGAAAGGAACTTTATTGACTAGGTACAGATTATCTAACAAGATCCACAGCATTATACTTGATGCTGAAACATTAGATGTATCCCCTTTACCATCAGAAACGAGACAAATCTATTCCCACTGCTTCTGTTAACCATTGTACTAGAAGTTCTAGCCAGAGTAATAAAACAAGAAAAATAAAAGTTCAAATATTATATACATATTTAAATTAAAAACAATATGTGTAAATATTATTTATAATTTTATATATAAGTTAATGTACATTAAAATTAATATGCCATCTTTTCTTTGAGACAACACTGATTCCAACTATTTTTCAATGATGATGCTTAAAAGGGAAAAGAATTAGATTATCTTTATTTGTTGCTTATGATTTTATAAATATAGCCTTTGTTTCTATTCAAAAGTGTTGATGTTGATGGAGAAAACATGGGCAAAATGAAGTCTAGACAACATAATGATTGTTTATTTTGTCTTGGACACTTTTGACATAAAAATTCTTCATTTATTGACTTTGACATAATCTTACAGCAATGATAACTTAAAGAGGAATTCCTATACAAAAGTGGTCATAATACGTTGTATTCCACAAACTCTGATCTTACTGTCATATAAAATTATATGTAATTGTGGTAGGAGTATAGTATATAATTTGGGATTAGGTTCAACTGCATAGAGCAAAACAAGTGAAAATATCTTCAATAAGATAGAAGCTAATTTCTATCACATATGGAAGAATTTTTGAACCAAGGGGATATATATACATTCATCAGGGACTGGCTTCTTCTCAGCTCACCACTCTTCTATCTATGATATAACCCCTGTCCTCATGGTCCAAGACAGCTGTTAAACCTCCAGTCATCACTTGCCCTGTTTAGCCAACAGGATGGTAGAAAGGGTGAAGAAGGTCACACAAACAAAACTTTGCCACATGGCTTTACCTATCTGAAGTTGAGGCTGAGGTATGTCATCTTTTAATCAAGCAGCAATATGACCAGCTAAAAATTAGGGTTCTTGTGATAAAGGTGGAAGGGGAAAAGGAGTATTTCAAGGCTATTGTCATTGTTATAGGTTGATGTTTTCATTTAATAATTAAGCCAATTTAATTGTTGGAAGGTTAGAATAAATATACTCTTTACTTGATTTTACCTCGTCCCTTTTAGTATAGGAAGGGTGTATCATTGAGCTGGGTGTTTTAAGATAATTTTGTCATTATGAGTAGTAAACAAACTAGCATAGAGGCAAGAAATAACATACATAATAAGCTTCATTAAAATTCAGTTATTTACAGTGAAATTGCCTAATTCTTTCAGGCAACTTATGCTAACAAATTGTACTTAGCATAATTGCTGGGTTAATACTATCTCTTTTTCCAGATTAAATATTTTTGATTTGCATTTATTATAACAGTTGTCCTCTGCACTCAGGATAATAGCACACTGTTTATTTATATATTCTAGGACCCAGAATTAAACCTTGTTTTTGTACCATCTCCACCTGCTCATTCTCAAATGCTTAGACACACAAACACGCACACAGTTATTTATTCACTTTGCAGCATAAGGACCATTATTTTCTCATTATTTTCAAAAACAAACCCAAACTAAGTAGTTATCAGAACATGTGAGGTCTATAATTTTTCTGTTCTTTGAAGATCTTGGCAGTTCTGTTGTTTGTTCATAAAGACTTAAAGATATTTAAAAGTTAAAAAAGAGAGGCATGAATTTTAAGACCTTAAGCAAGTTGAGGAAACATTTTCAACTATTTATCACTCTATTTCATAACTTTACTGAGGAACATAAATGAAGAATTTCAAAAATATGAATCACCTCTTAAAAGTATTTATAAATTTGGACATAATCAAAAATCTCACTAGGACTTTTTTTAAACTTGAAAATATAAATTAATTAATTGTTTTTGGAAAATAAGCTGGAGATAATAGTAACCAACAAAATACTGACAAATAAGATGGAAGGAACTTGAATTGTCAGATGTCAAAGAGTACTCATTATAAAGTTAAAACCTGTCAACAAAATGGATAGTTAGATCAATGAAAGCATATACAGCTGAAAAATAGGCTTAAATTTATAAGCCTTGACATAGCATGTGTCAAGACTATCTATATAGGATTTAATATGGCCAAACAAAAAATTGGGTAACTATTTGTGCAAAATAAAAGTTTATTCCTGTTGTATGCCATAAACAAAATATATTTCAGATGGATCCAAAAGTAATTGATAAAAATCAATCAGCACCATGATTCTGATTCTCAGGAGGGGAGAAGGACTTAAAAATGGCAGGAAAATACAAAGGAAAAATGTTAATAATTTGATTTCACAAAAATACAACCTAAATTTATGTATGTGTATAATATATCCACATACATGTAAATACACGGAAAAGAGACTGAAGGATACATACAAAATTGTTAAGAGAAGTTACCTTTGTTTCAGGAATGGGGTGTTGTGTGAGTCGGTGTTTGACAGTTTATTCCAAGAACTGTGACGTTGTTTTAAGTCTGAAACAATGACAGTGTAATGAGTAAATGCATTATTTATTGAATCAAAACAATTAGGAATGTGAGAAAAAGCAAATGATGAGTGCACAACTGTATTAAATGACTTTTATGAGCCATACTTTGAGAGAGACTTAACTTCTCCATTCAACATACACAATGATGTTAGGATTTGGTAGTTTGCCAGAATCTAGAAACAGTCTTGTTACACCATCGGGGACTATTCTAAGGGAAGAGGGAGAAGAAAAAAAATGTATCGATATGATTCTAAGAAGATGTCCAGGACACGAGGTGAAAAGGTGAAAAGTCTCATAAAGACTTGGTCAGTGGTAACGGTCTCCTACATGCAGGTCTAAGTAATATTTTAAAGAAACATTAGAGTCTAAGGTCCTGTTGACCAAATGTGACCTAGAACATGTTAAAACACTTTAATATTTCTAGAATTGTGGTTTCTTACATTCAGTATGTACATTTAGTGTGATGCCTCTCTGTTTTTTTTCCTCCCTGAAAAGTTGCTATTTGAGAGTAAAACTAATGGTCCAAGCAAACCAGGAAAAAAAAAAAGGAACTTCAACTCAACCTCACAGCTTATATAAAACCTTAGAGAAAATAGATCGCAGAATTAAATGTGAAACATAAAACGACAAAAGTTTTAGGGAAAAAACTAGGAGAAAATTTTTAGGACCTAGCGTTAGATAAAATGTTCTTAAATTTGACACTAAAAGCACAATCTATAAAAAAAGAAAAATTAGTAACTTGAACCTCATCAAAACTAAAATCTTTTGCTCTGCAAAGGACCCTATGAAGAGGATGTAAAGACAAGCTATAGGGTGGGAGAAAACATTTGCAAACCACATATCTGACAAAGACCTTGTGTTTAGAATATAAAACAAGATCTCAGAATTCAGCAGCAAAAAAACAATCACTCCAATTTGAAAATGGACAAAAAATATGAATAGAGATTTCACTGAAAAAGATATATAGGTGGCAAATAAGCACATAAGAAGATGCTCAACATCATTACCCATTAGGGAAATGCAAATTAAAAGCACAATCAGGTATTTCTATACACCTATTTTGAAATTTAAAAATAATGATAACACCAAGTGCTGGCCAAACAAGATGGGATAAGTGGATCACTTACACATTGCTAGTGGGAATCTAAAATTCCCACAGCCACTCTGGAAAAGAATGACAGTATCTCACAAAATGAGCATACGACTCATCAATTGCACTCTAGATATGGAAATTTATGTTCACACAAAAACTTGTACATGCATGTTCACAGAAGTTTTATTTGTAGAAGCCAAAACTAAAAGACAATCCAAATGTCCTTCAAAGGTGAATAAACTCTGGTACACCTATACCATGGAAGAAGGCTAAGCAGTAAATTGATACATGCAATTTGAGTGGATCTCACAGAATGATGCTTGAATGAAAGAAGCCAATCTCAGATTGCACACTATATGATTCTGCATATATAACATTCTTGAAATGACAAGCTTCTGGAGATGGAGAACAGATTTCCTAGTTGTGCTATTTTATTGTAGTCATGCAAGATGTTAGTTACCATGGGGGAAACTCGGTAAAGGGTATATGAGATCTTACTGTATTATTTCTTCTAACTTGTATGCGAGTCTACAATGATCTAAAACAAAACAAAAAACTAAAGGTCCCTTAAACATAAGGGAAAAGGGACAAAAGACTCATCAGTGTGGTTAAGTAACTTGCCCAGGGTTCCACAACATATGAATAGCAGAGATTAGATTTGAACTCAGGACTTGAAAGTTTGTCTGTGTTTCCACAACACACAACTCTTGAAGCAAATGGCAGTAGTTTTTACATGCAGGACTTGGAGCCCTTTCTCTAGACTAGCAAAGAAAATTGAGATCAGACCTTAGGTTGTAGTCAAATTCTCTTCAACTTGTGTTGCCCAAAATGTCTGGCAGTGTTCCCTGGGAATCTTGATAAACTGCAGATCCTCATTCAGTTAGTCTTGGGCAAGTCCTGAGACTGCATTTCTAATAAGCTCCCAAGTGAAATTAAAGCTGCAGTCTGTGGACTACACATTGAGCAGCTACTTGTAACAAAGGTGAATTGTAAAATGGTTTATAGCAAACAGCATTTTAGATGTGGGTAGGATGCTGTATTCCAAGGGTTCATGGAATGGAAGGGAAGGAAAGCATTGTCAGGGTATATAGTTTAAGTATGGGGATCTGATCCGTAGGGGAAAACAGGAGTATGCTTTATTTATGTACACTTATACCATCGAAGGGAAGACAATTGACAGGCATTTTGAGTGTGGAAAGAGAAAAACTCCAGAGTTAAAGCATTATGTAAAAGTGATGCTGTGTGATCAGTTGTTTACAACTGTTTGTTGTAAATGTAATGTCTACTTTCTACATTCACATGGAAGGGAAATTACTGATAAGGTAGGAAGTTTATTGTGTCTACACCTGAGACTGCCATCAAATCTGAAGGCTCCATTTCCATCCATTTAAGTATGTGGGGACCTGATGTGTCCTGTTATCTAAACTAATTAAGATCAGAACATCCATTGCTTCCATTTATTCAGGAGTACCCATGTTTTCCTTTTGTATTACTAAATAGCATGAAGACATTGTACCAAAGAATTTTAGATACCCTACTTTCAAATTCATTCCATAATTATTAATGCTTTTATCAGGCTTTATGAAAGGTGCCATGTTTCCTGAAGTAACTAAAACTTGATATGGCTTTATGTTATGATGGCAAATTAATAAATGAGGGTGAGAACTAGGGAAATGAAGTGTGAAATTGTGTGGTATTTCAAAGTGTGAGCTTCCTTTGTGATCTATATTTTATCATGTACTATCTCATATTTGGTAGTGCATTTGCTCATGGGTCAACAAGCCCTTAGGTTGTAATTTTTTTTTTTAAATCAGGCCTGTAGAGTAGAATACTGTATAACTATACCACTAACTAAGCTGCAAGACTTCTTTGATGGGGTGTTGTGCTGAATTGCTTCTTAGGGGCAAGTCAATGCTTTTTTTCCTTTTCCTCCTGCCATCAAATAGTCCCCAATGGTGAAAATAACAATGACATATACAGGTACCCTTGAGAAACTTAGATTGCAGTGAGAATCTTGCCCCCAACTTCCACTTCAGCCTCCACATCGCTGCCAGAATGATCCTCTAAAACACACATCAGATCTGTTATCTGCAGCATGAAGATTAAGTAGCTAGGCATAGTTCATGAGGTCCTTTGTGCATGGGCTCCTGCCCTTCTCTCCTTCCTTACTTCCCATCCCTACCTACTTCCAGTGTTCCTCGTGCTCTAGTTGTACTTAACTACTTGTTTTTAGAGCTCAGCTTGCTCTCTACTGTCTCAAGACTGACCGATAGGCTGTTTCCTCTCTTGGGGATGCTGGGGTGCTCAGGTGAGATACCACTTCCTCCTTGAAGGTGCCTGTCTCAGTCAAAGTTGTTAGGCTTCAAGGAGTAGAAACCCACAAACAAAAGTGTTGATATAAATGAAAGAGCAGGCCCGTTCATGGACATCCCAGAATAGGGCAGCAAACCTAGCTAGGGCTTTGGGAATAGAAGAGGACAGTCAAGAACCAAGGTTGCTCACATCCTCTTATGATGTTGCTTGGTCTATCTTTTCTCTCTGTGCCTGTTCCCTTCTCTTTTGATCTGCAAAGTGTTGTTCTGGCTTCCTTATTGCTCTGTCACTTCATCTTGCTCATGGCTTTGCTTTGGATTACCCTGATGTCAATTTGGCCCTGTCTCGACCTAAATTTTCAACTCGACTAACATTACCTTTTCCCAATTTCAGATTACCAGGGAGAGATATTTGGAGGGGCCCAGTTAAGTCAAGTGGCCATTTAGCTACAGCTGGTGAATAGGGTCATAACTTCCAAGAGTCACACCTTTCTAGGCTGAGAAGGTGTGATTGGTCCTGCTCTGATTCTACCACTCAGGAGTAGATGATCCTTTCTTTTTCTCCCAAGTCCCATTTTACTGACTCCTAAGCACTCATTTTTACTGTCCTTCAATCAAAGGTTCTAAAGTACTTGGATTTTAGGGGTGCAGCCTCATATTAAGAAACTCTTCTCCAAATTCTGAACTTGTTTTCCCTCTCAAGGTTTCTGTGCAAAGTAAGAAGACAACATCAGTCTTTTGAATGGGCATGATCTCACTAGGATCATTATAAAATCTTTGTTTTGGTTGATGTAGTGGATTCAATCCTTATTTGGGAAGAAAATTTTGCAATAAAATTTAAAAGAAAATTAAATTTTTTTTTATTCCTTGTGCTGTGAAAATTTATCTACTTGAGTGAGCTAAAGATAGTAAAATTACATTTAGGTTAATATCATTCAGTTCTCTAACTACTTCCCAAAACTATTCCAGTGGGAGTGCTTTAGATGATAAGGGGCAAAATTTTCTAGGAAAACGTATTTAGGTGGAAATATCCTAAAGAAACTCAATTAAAGCTGAAATTCGTCAGAGAATTATGAAGTTTTCTCTTTAAATACATACTATATCCTACAAATTCTTCCATCATGCCCTATTTTGAGAATTTATCTTATGAAACACCAGTTCTATCGTAGTATGAATAAAAACATGGCAAAAATTATATTTATTATTGTCAATGAAAAATACTGGTTTTCGAGGGGGCTATTCAAACTGTATGATCCTCTTGACAAACCTCTTGTTTCATGGTGGTATTTTCAGAATTTATCTATATAAATATAGAATGATTTTCCTCTATGGGTGTCAGAAGGAAGGGTATGCCTAAAGAGAAGAACTGTGTAAAATATATTTGAATTACCAAATATGTTCTCTTTCTCTTTTCTACTTGAAGAAATCTCTAAGAAAGAAGAATGAAAATGAACAATGGAAATTTGGAGAATCATTATAGCAGGTCCAACATCCAAATATAGGAGTTCTAAAGAAAATAATAGAGTTAAAAAAGGAAAAAATTATCAAAGAATATATAAGAATATTTATCAATATCAATATAAGTCTTCAGATTGAAATGGCTTAGCGAGATGAATGAGAAAAGACCAATATAAGAGCACATCAATAAACATTCAGCACAGAAGGCAAAAGAGAAAATTTTAAAAGCTTCCAGAGAATGAAGGGAGAGAGAGAGGGAGTGAGAGAGAGAGATTAAGAGATAACACAAATAAATTATGAAAATCAGAATGGAACCTGAATTCTCAATAATAGGATTATGAGTAATAAGATAAAGGAGCACTACCCTTACAATTCTTAAGGAAATTGATTGTCATCTTATGATTCTCTATCCAGCCAAACACAATCAAAGATGAAGCAAAAATAAAGATACTCCAAACATGGTTCAGGAACCATGCCCTAGTTCCTAAACTCTAGTAAAAAGAAAAAGGTGCCGAAGAAAAGGTAACATCGTAGGACACTACTTGGCTCAGTGGAGAACAATATTTATATAGCTTTAACAACTTAAATATTGATTGAACCAAAAATTGTAATGTTGAATCTATTGGAAAGCAAATCAATAGATAATGAATGAAACTGTGACTGGAAAAATCAGACTATCAACACATTTAGGAAAATGAAGCTAAATACCAGAACAGACTGCTAAAAGAATAGAAAAGGTTTGCATCTGAGGGTCAGGATTTAGGGTAGTTGGGCAGAGGACTGCTGTTTTCGGTTTAATCTTTTAACACTATTTGACTTTTAACTATATGTATACACTACTCTGATTTTTATAAATCATTTAAAGAATGTATATTTCCTGTTTCAAAACTTGATATATGTCCAAATTTGGTATTTATCATTTTTTCTCACATTCTACCTTGAGATCCTGAAGCATTGTGTGATGTATTTCTTTGTGTTCCTTGTTCCCATTCATTTGCTTAACATCTATTAAGTATGTCAATGTGTTATTGTATGCTAGGTGCAAGGATATAACTGTGGAATGGACAAGATGAAGCACTATGCTCACTGGATTAGAAAGAGAAAAAAGCTTTTTTCTGAACTGGAGATGTATAAAAAGGGCTTAGCAAACATAGTGCATGGGGTAGAGGCAGGCATGGGTGAATGTATTGAAATTCACACCCTTCTCTTTGTAACCAATATAAACTTCTTCATAAACCCCTATCCTGCTGAGTAGTCAGGAAATAAATTTGCTCATTAGAGTTATCTGGTTCTTCTGCTTTAATATTCTTTTGTCATGTAGATATCTGGGTCATTTCTAAATTCAAGTTCCTCTAAGGGGGCTTCTACCTTTTTAAGGGAGTGTTTGGGTTCAGGCTAACAGATCAGCTTTCCTCTGAGCATTACTGATTACTGGCAGAGAGGAGAGTGTGGTGAATTATGAAATAATTTTTAAAACTCCGGCTTGGATACAATTTGCTTCTGTCCCTCTTACTGGCTAAGGGAAGTCACACAGCCACTTGGTAGGAGGTCCTCTTGACTTCCCTACCCAGGTTGACCCCAGGCTACAGGGCAGTGGGGAACTGAACTGTGTCTCCTTTATAGCACACACAATACCCTACAGAAAATCAGATATTTGGGAAATTATGATATGACGAGTATAAAGAACAGAAATGTAGAGGTAGAAAGAAGACAGCAGTAGCTTTTGACTACTATTAGTTTTCAAATTAAAATTAATTAATTGACCAGGCGCGGTGGCTCACTCCTGTAATCCTAGCACTCTGGGAGGCCCAGATTGGGGGGTGGGGGGGGTTGCTCAAGGTCAGGAGTTCGAAACCAGCCTGAGCAGACCCTGTCTCTACCAAAACAATAGAAAGAAATTAATTGGCCAACTAAAAACATATATAGAAAAAAATTACCCGGGCATGGTGGCGCATGCCTGTTGTCCCAGCTACTTGGGAAGCTGAGGCAGGAGGATCACTTGAGCCCAAGAGTTTGAGATTGCTGTGAACTAGGCTGATGTCACGGCACTCTAGCCCGGGCAACAGAGTGAGACTCTGTCTCAAATAAATAAATAAATAAATAAATAAAATAAAATAAAATAAATTAATTGGTGGGACAGATAGTAGGGGACAGGAAACTCAAATTAGCAGGTTCCATTTTGGGAAAGCAAAAGCAGAATAATATATTGATTGGATTTGCTGGAGCAGTAGAAATGTGGGAGAACCTAAAACTGACTGTGGGGAGTGCTCAACTCAGCAAGCAGATGCACTTTCCAATGAGTTTAGAAAATACTATTTTCTAAAATTATTGCATAAAGACATGATTGCTTCCCTCTAGAATTTTTCTATAACTGTATGAATGTTGACTTTCTCCTTAGGAGAAAAATTTAAGTACAAAAGTTTCTGGAGCATGAATGAAATGCTTAGGTCATGTACATATGTGTTTTGATTATGTATTGGAACATGTTGCATAATTAAACTTAAATATTTTAACAATATCTCATTTGCTATATCCTTGGAGGGTAATTGTAACTCAATAAAGAATTTTCCCTCTAGTGTGTTTTGTTTTACATAACAAAGGCAGCCTTAATGAACCTTTATCTCATTACAATGTAATACCAATAGTGATTTGAATATCAAAATGAAAGGGAAAACTTATCATAAGTTTGATTCTCTTTTAAGCAAATAATACTGCTTAATTCATTCATTTTTCTGATTTTAAAAGTAGCATTTGGTTAAGAGAGATGTTGACCTCTTTGATAGCAACCACATTTTTGATATTTTGTGAAAAGATAAGGAGACAATTACAAAGTTTTAGGAAGAAGAAAAAATTAGGCCATCTTAACATTAATTTGGCTAATTCAGAATGAAACAATAGGCTGGAGCGGTGGCTCACGCCTGTAATCCTAGCACTCTGGGAGGCTGAGGCGGTCAGACCGCTCAAGGTCAGGAGTTCAAAACCAGCCTGAGCAAGAGCAAGACCTCCTGTCTACCATAAATAGAAAGAAATTAGCCAAAAAAACTAAAAATAGAAAAAATTAGCTAGGGATGGTGGCATGTGCCTGTAGTCCCAGCTACTCGGGAGGCTGAGGCAGGAGAGGAGGATCGCCTAAGCCCAGGCGTTTGAGGTTGCTGTGAGCTAGATTAATGCTATGGCACTCTAGTCCGGGCAACAGAGTGAGACTCTGACTCAAAAAAAAAAAAAAGTCTCAGAATGAAACAATAGTATTGTTTTACTATCTTAAAAGAACTCTGTGGCTTTGAGTTCAAGAAAATACAGCACATATTAGTGTTATTTTATATTTATGGAGGAAGAAATTTCACCTTTTTGTTTTTTCCTGACTTTGTTTTAATAGATCAAATAATTGAAAGTTTATTTTCCTACTACATTTGAATGAACTCCACTCATATTTAATAATATCATTCTTTCATCTCTGTCATTCAACTTACCTTTTCTGTTTAATCACAGATGAAGATATCATGAAATAAACACAAATTCCACCATGCCAAAAAGAACAGTAATCAGGACAGTGTATTCGTGTTTTCCGAGATGTATAACCACTATGGTATTATTCCCTGAGTCAGTGGTGCAGTCATCTGCACCGGCCATTATGATTGTAGAAATGACTGGTGGGTCAAGCATGGAGCATTAATTTTGAATGCATTGATATAGACATACATTTCCCTGAAAATCATATTGAAAGATAAAATGGTCAGCTTCTTTTAAGTACATTCCGATATACCTCTGGACAGATTGTGGGGACCACTGATTATTTTATAGTTTTATTTTGTCAATGGAGTTTTAAAAGTTTTGACAGTGACTTTAATGTATTCTAAGTACCAACACATATAATCTCTACTAAATTTATAAATTTTCATACTCTGGTTTCTCTTCAGATTGTATAAATCTTTCACCTTTTACTAAATTTATAAATTTTGTATTTTTGTGAATAGCGTGTATAAAAGCAAAAGGTTCTATTTTGTTTCTTTTTTTTCAAATCTTTAGAAGTACGTCCTTTCAAACAAGATAACAGTCCTAGAGTAAGATAATTGGAAGTACATTGTTTACTTTATCAAGAGTTACATATTGTTATGAGTTAGTTGTATCATGATCAAAGGTTTCTTTAATATGTATGATTTCTTCACTAAGAGATATAACTTTATGAAAATAGAAAGTCATATGAATCATAATGGGAAGCAAATTTTAAAATAAAATAAGATTGATTGTATATGCTGACTTTTAAAATTCCATTTCAAAAGAACTTCAGCAAGGTAATTCACATAGTTTCTCTACTTAGGAATAAGTATTCAATTCAACAGAATCAAGTGACAAGTAGTAAACTTGATTACTCATATAGCATTTAGTATTTCTATTGCACTTAGTAGTCATACAGTACATTTGATCTTCTAAAACGCGTTAGCAACAATAAGTTACACTTTTCATGAATACTCCTCTGAGTTAAGCAAATATTTCTAAGAATCAATTTGTCTCATTTAGCTCCCATTTTATATTTCATTTGCTCCAGAAATATCTAACTGCTTTTGGAATGTAAATGCGTATTATTTACCACCACTGCTGATTTCTTTGGGCTGTTGGTTCTGCGAGACTGCCTCTATATAGTTTCTTCAAGTCATGCAACACAAACTTGAGCCTAAGACATATAGTACCTGTCAGTGCCAGTGCCCCATAAATGTTTCCTAATAATCTTGACATAACATTGGTAATCTCCTTGGAATATAAATTGTTATTCCTGATCAGTGGAGCACATTTCAAATGATTTAGGTGGAGATTTCAGTTATATTTGTGCTGAATGATACAGTTACTGCTTTTGTTCTTGTTGTTAGCATTAGGAGGAGTATTTGAATCTGAGTTTTCTAGCCTTGCTTTTTTCCTGATTCTTCAATGATAACCATAAAGTGCCTGCCATCTAAAGATGTTCTAGTACTCCAAACTGTTACTCAAAGATGAAATATAAATAGGTTCAGAATGAACAGTATAAAATTAGAAAAATAAAAGAAAGATTTTATATTTTATCCATTGATAAAGCTTTAACCTGAAACACTAATAACATCTTATGATCTCTCTGATGCTTTACTCTTTTCAGAATATGCTCAGACTATTTTGTTTCTCCTAATAGCCCTTTGGTAGAGCATTTATCAATATGCCTTATTTAAACAGGGGGAGCCAAAGTTTAGAAATGTTAAGCAAATCCCTAAAATAGGACTTAGATCCATGATTTCTGAGCAATGGCAAGTCTGCACCCTCCATTTCACACCAGTGTTTTTCACCTGTTGGCTCAGAATCCACTGGGGGAGGGGGATTTGAGATGGGGCCCAGAGTCACTGGCAGGCAGAAATGAGCATCATGGGACGTGAAACAAATAACACTTTTCACATTTATGTGTCCTATTGGTTTTAATTATTTGTGGTATAAAATACAAATTCATTAAAAGCATTACTGAGTCCATAATAGTTTAGTTAGCCTTTCTGTATTTTCCTAATAAATACCAGAAGTACAGCCTCTATCATGTGTAGCCTGCCCATTAAAATATCCTGCCTTTGAAGTCGGCCAAACTAGCATTGCAGTCCCTGCCCTACCACTTCTAGCAGCTTCATGTCAAGCACACTCTATAATCTCTCCGTGCCTCTATTTCTTCATCTGTAAAGTGTAGATAATACTAGACTATAGCTCATAGGATGTTGTGAGAATTAAATGAAATTAGACATGAAAAGTACTTAAAATGCTGCCTAGCATATAGCAAATACTCAGAAATTGTTAAATAGTATTTCCATTATTAATAATGTCATCATTGGCCGGGTGCGGTGGCTCACGCCTGTAATCCTAGCACTCTGGGAGGGCGAGGCGGGCGGATCACTCGAGGTCAGGAGTTCGAAACCAGCCTGAGCAAGAGCGAGACCCCGTCTCTACTATAAATAGAAAGAAATTAATTGGCCAACTAATACATATAGAAAAAATTAGCTAGGCATGGTGGCGCATGCCTGTAGTCCCAGCTACTTGGGAGGCTGAGGCAGCAGGATCGCTTGAGCACAGGAGTTTGAGGTTGCTGTGAGCTAGGCTGACGCCACGGCAATCACTCTAGCCTGGGCAACAAAGCGAGACTCTGTCTCAAAAAATAATAATAATAATAATAATGTCGTCATTATAATGTGTAGGCCCATGAAATGTCCTGATTTTAAAAAGAGATTTTTTATACTTTAAAGGTGGAAACCACTTCTGTTGGGGGAGGTCTCTTTATTTTGGTCAAAATTGATAAACGCAGGCTATTTCATATTTTTCTGTGATGTAAAAACTCAACTTTTAGTTATGATATAACTCAAGGTTATGGCATATAGCAGGGGTCCTCAAATTTTTTAAACAGGGGGCCAATTCACTGTCCCTCAGACTATTGGAGGGCCGGACTATAGTTTAAAAAAAAAAACTCTGAACCAATTCCTATGCACACTGCACGTATCTTATTTTGAAGTAAAAAAACAAACGGGCAAAAACATCCGCATGTGGCCCGAGGGCCGTAGTTTGAGGAAGCCTGGCCTATAGCTTCGGTAATGGAGAGAGAAGGCCCATAAGATCAAGTGGGTATGCTTGGACCTCACTTCCTTAGAACGATACTCCCGGGACTACAGCTGCTGTATCTCTAGGGCCCAGAGGATCATGGGCCACATCGTTTTTCAGCTCTCATTTTCCTTTCCAAAGTGTATTGCAAATCACTATGGGAAACCTAGTAAAGATGATTAAAAATCGGAAAAGAACAAGCCATTCTGTAAGCACCTTGTTAAAATAAACCACTTCTTCTTAAGCTCAAGACAGCAAGAAACAGTTTAATAGCAATGAAATAAACTCGCCACCTGTTTGTGCAGCATCATCAAAGCATTCTAACAAACATAAGAATGCTTTGATCATTTTCAGCCAGAAGAAAATTATGAAGCTCTTCATTGATAGTTCATGGGGAGTTTGAGGACACTGATCAAAGAAAACTATCATTACTATAAACTAGAAATTAAAATATCTACATATAAGCTGCTTCAGTACATAGTACTTCAATGGTGAATTGCATATTTAAAAATTCAAATGGTCATGTTATGATTAAGCTAAATTTTTTTGTAGGTTCTTTACCCGAAAATAAAGGACATTAAAATGTTTTTTAAGTAACTGTGTTCTTTTGTTAATGACTTTCAAATTATATAGTTGAAGTGGATTGAGGGTGCAGTGGGTAGTGTATATTTTGCAGAATTCCTCTAAGTTATTCTAAACCCAATGGAGCAGAATTATATAAACGAGAGAATGTTTTGACATTCCTTCATGATCTTTAAGAAAAATTTCCATAGGTTTTTCAATTATAGTATTCTATGATTATAGATTTCACTTTAAGTACTGTAATAACACAGCTGAGTGGCTTGAAGAAAAGGACAGCAAAACTTTTATAATAGGAAGTCACTCGAAGGCATTTAACAAAATATATATTAAAATGCTTCAGTAATAACTATGCCTAAGAGTGTGGAATCATAAATAGGAAAAAAGATCATAAACATATCATGAAAAATGTGTTACTTGATTGCAAGAAAAACAGAAGGAGAGGCAGATTCCCACCTTCGGACCACATCCATTGAAGCCAACTGCCTTTTAAAAATAGAAGAAACTACCAACACAAAGAGCTATAAAGAAAGCAGTACAAAGTGTTAATACAAAAGATCTTTGAACACCTAAATCACCGGGTCATTCAGTGATTTGCACTTTATTGAAAAAAATCAAATCTGACATTTGAAATGTAGTCAGGTCTTTGGTATTACTTGCACACTAGCTCCTCAAAAACTTTACTGAAGAGGAAGAAGAGAGTTTATTAAATTCTGAAGTGGCACAGGAGGGACACAGTCAATAAGTCCAGGTTCTCCTCGCTCACTTGTTCCATGAGTTAGGCCAGAAATCACTGAGTGCTCCACACTTCACTAAATAGCTCTGCAAAACAAGGCTACCTACAGACCTTTCCCCTACTCCAGAAGAATGCTTGTAGGAGAAAGACAGTTATATCTGCAAAACTGTTTTGTGCTCTTTTTCTGAGACTTACATTTTATGTGACGTTCTGAGCTTATAAATAAGATACCTGGTGGGAAAATGAGTAGGATACAAAGGAGCTGTTCTACCTCTCTGACATCATCAGTAACAGTTAATGCTTTTCCTGTGCAGTTCACTGGTCTCTTGAGAACTTGCCAATGCAGTCTTCAGAGCAAATAGATGTGTGCTGTTTGGAACACAAGGATCTGTTTTATCTTACAGTAAAATATGCTAGCATTGAATTTGATACATGTGTTAGAAAGTAACATTTGTATTAGTCAAAGCTGAGAAATTTAATTAAGAATTATGTCTCTTGTTATTTTCCCCATGGAAGTATTTACAGGCTGAGCGATTTGATGACTAATGGACATATTTAAAGGGCGTCTGTCTGGTACTGATCATGGAAACCAAAAAAATAAAATAAAATCTGTTACTGTTGGCAAGTTATTATTGCAGTAGAATCATATGCTGAATGGTACCCCTGAGGTTTTTAAGCATATATATTCTAATAGGTACCCAGCCAATTTTGACTTGCCGGGGAAGGATACTTCAAATTGGCTGTGGAGGCTCAAACAAATCCACATGGAGAAGATGCTACTCAGTTTGGTGTCTTGCTAATGAAGAGAACCCTAAAAAAAAAAAAAATCAACAACTTATTTTATCTAAGAGTGGCAAACCCTGTATTGCACAGAGGGTGAGGTTTACCTTCCTACATGAAGAAAGGGTATATACCTCAGTGATCACAGCACAGATGATTTTAAGGTACCAGCTAGTAATGTTAATGAGAAAAGCTGGCTAGGTCTAAGACAAACAAAAAGCCACAGAGAAATGAGCAAACAAAAACTGCACCCCAGTGCCCAGTAGCAGTTAAAACAACTGCTCTTGGCCTCGGGGTCTGGGAGCAGAGAGGGAGCAGTGGGGACTGTGTCAGCCTGCATATTGCCGGCCACATCAAAAAAGGAGACACCACTTGGCTCAGCCAATTGTCGCCATGTGGAAATGTGAGTCCTGTGATGCCAACTTTTATGGCTCTTTAAGAGTCACTGGAGATCTGGGTTTTATGTGAAATCTTTCATTTTGAAATGTTACTTAGAACTCAGATTTTGGGGAGGAGTTGGGAAAAACTCTTGCAAGCCAAAAAAAAAAAAAAA
The DNA here is from genome assembly GCF_040939455.1 of Microcebus murinus. NCBI lineage: Eukaryota > Metazoa > Chordata > Mammalia > Primates > Cheirogaleidae > Microcebus > Microcebus murinus. The sequence continues at coordinate 76,336,765 of NC_134114.1, forward strand.
AAAAAAATCTACTTTTGGACCAGATCTGAACCATAGGCATAGACCTTTGATTTGTTTCTTTCTGTGTTAGCTAAATGAGAAATATTTGTAAGCTGGTAAAGGAAATGCTTCCTAGTATAGGAATGGACAGAAAGACTAGGTTACATCGTATAGCTGAGGAGTTAAGAGCTTGACCTGAGTGGTTAGGTTGCCTGTGTTTATATCCTGGCTGTCTACCCTGGGCATGTTACCAGTTCTCTCTGTATCCCAGTTTCCACTTCAGTACAATAGCAGTGATAATGCTCCAGGTTTAATAGAGTTGCTGTAAGGATTCAGATGAGCTAATCTGTTTAAACTACTTGGAACAGGGCTGGCACATAGTAATTGCTCAATAAACTTTGGTTATTATTATCTTACAATAAACTGGTATTCAGAGGATTTGCTTATTTTTCGTACTTGAAGAAAACATCCCCTAATAATGTGAAGAGTCTGTTTTGTATTGAAGAGTATGGATTAAGAGCAGAGATTCTGGGGTTAGCGAGCCAGGATTTGAATCTTTGCTTTACCACTATGTAACCATAGCAAATTAATTAATTTTTCTAAACTTTACATCTCTTATCTGCAAAATAGGAATAGTAACCCATATCTCAAAGTCATAAAAATTCAGTGAGGTAATATCCATAAAGTCAGTGTCTGGCATATAAGTCAGTAAATATTACTTGCTGCTATGATTGTGCTATTATAATATTTTCCCATTCTTTGGAAGTTCCATGTGTGCAAATACTTTTTTAACCATTTATGTATCATGATATGTATTTAAGGGAAATGACATTGCATTTGATTTACAAATTAAGCTTCATCTTAATGAGCCACGTTACAACAGTGGTTCTTAACCAGGGTGATTTTGCCCTTTAGGAGGCATTTGGCAATGTCTGGAGACATTTTTCCTTGCCAAAACGGGGGGGGGGGGCAGAGGGTGCTACTGGCATCTAGTGGGTGGAGGCCAAGGGTGCTGCTACACATCCTGTAAACACAGGACTGCCCCCCATAACCAACTTTTGGTCAGCCCCAAATGATAGTGCTAAGCTGGAGAAGCCCTGCCTTACAGCTATATGACCACCATAACATTTAGCTTGTAATGTTCTTGCTAAGCAAAGAAAGGGGACTATTTCATTTTTCAAAACCTAGCTCTCAGATAGATGTTTAAATGTAAATTGAAATTTGTAGAATAACATCCAATAAAATATTTAAAATTGTATGTATCCCTATTTTCTCCTAGTTACAAAAGTACTTCAAGCTGGTGAAAAAAATAACTACAGAGAGATATAAATAGAAAGTGAAAGTCCCCTTTCATCCTGTCCGTCCCTACAGAACATCACTGGAAATGCAATAGTTTGAGTCATATTACTTAAGATTTTTAAATGCAGTCATATGCCCCATAACAAAGTTTCGGTCAGTGTTGGACCGCGTATATGAAGGTGGTCCCATAAGATTATAATGGAGCTGAAAAACTTTTATCACCTAGTGACATCATAGCCATAAGTAACATTCTAGCCCAGTGTATTGCTCACATGTTTGTGGTGATGCCAGTGTAAACAAACCTACTGATCTGCCAGTCATATAAAAGTATAGCACATACAATTATGTACAGTACCTAGTACTTGATAATATGTTACCAGTTTATATATTTACTATACTTTTTATCCTTTTTAAAGACCATATTCCTTATACTATAATAAAACAGCCTCAGGCTGGTAATTTCAGACGTATTCCAGAAGAAGGCATTGCTATCATAGGAAATGACAGCTCCATGTGTGTTACTGCCCCTAAAGACCTTTCAGTAGGACAAGATGTGGAGGTGGAACACAGTCATATTGATGATCCTGACCCTTAATGTGTGTGTCTTTGTCTTAGTTTTTAACAAAAAAAGTTTAAAACATAAAACAAAAAGAATGTAAATATGAAGAAAACTTATAGAATAAAAATATGGAGAAAGAAAATGTTTTTATACAGCCGTGCAATGCATTTGTTTTTTAAGCTAAGTGCTATTACGAAAGAATCAAAGTTAAAAAAAATTGAAAAGTTCGTAAAGTAAAAAGTATCAATAAAGTTAATTTATTATTGAAGAAAGAAAAATTTTTAAATAAATTTAGTTTAGCCTAAGTGTACAGTGTTTATAAAGACTATAGTGGTGTACAGTAATGTCCTAGACCTTCATATTCACTCACCACTCACTCACTGACTCACTCAGAGCAACTTCTAGTCCTGTAAGTTCATGGTACATGCTCTATATAGGTATACCATTTTTTTATTTTATATACCATATTTTTACTGTATGTTTCTGTGTTTACATCACAAGTACTTACCATTGTGTTACAATTGCCTACAGTATTCAGTATAGTAACATGCTATACAGGGTTGTAGCCTAGGAGCAGCAATAGGCTACCATATAGCCTAGAGGTGTAGGAGGCTGTACCATCTAGGTTTATATAAGTACACTTTATGATGTTTGCACAAGGACACGATCACCTAATGATGCATTTCTCAAGGTGTATATCCATTGTTATGCAACACAAGACTGCACATGTGCATAATGTTCTACAATTTACTTTTTAAATATTAATGTCTTTCTTTTCTCTTCCTGAACAATTCAGTTCTAAAGCCATTATGTGGGGCACAGCAGGGTAGACATTCAGGAAGGGTGGGCTGGCATGTGGTAATGGAGCCCAGATTGGGTAGTCAGGCATCAGTGTGTGATGGGGTTGGTGACCAGGCATGGGTGTTAGAGCCCAGGCAGGATGGGAAGGGCATCCATGTGTGGGCAGCCCAGTGTAGGGTGTTCACAAAGGCCAAGTGGGATGGATGAAGAGCACAAAGAGAAAGCCTGGTGTGGGGTTTTGAGTCCAGATGGGAGAGGGGGGGAAAAAAAAGCAAGGATGTACTCAAAAGATGGTGACATAAAAGCTAGCCTGAAGCTAGCTAATTGATGTGACATCAAAGGAAGTAATAAATAAAGCTAGTATAACAGATTAAAACCCATTGAATAAAATAAGAAACCATGCGTTCATTATGACATAATAAATAGATGAATAAATTGAAAGTTTGATGAGAAATGGAATCATTATAAAGGTAAAAGTAACCTCTCCACCAAAATATATGAATTACAGAGGGAAAAATAATAACTGTATAGTGGAAAACCAGGCAGACGCCTCCTTGATACAATGATCAAAGTTAATATCATCAGTAACGAGACAAGTCAAAATTGTCAAAATCCTAATAAAATTTTGTGTCAGCCAGCTTCTAAGAAGGTGATCTTCCCCTCCTAGTATTCATGCCCTTGTCTGACCTGTGTCGCCAACAGAGTGTTAGAGAAATGATGGTATGTGAAAGACATTGCTCACTCTGGGGGGAGCCAGTTGCCATGATGTAAGGACACTCAAGCAGCCCTAGAGAGACGGCCACGTGGTGAGGACATGTTCTTGCCCACAGCCAACACTAACTTGCTAGCCATGTTAGTGCACCACCTTGCAAGCAGATCTTTTAGCTCTAGTCAAGCCTTCAGATAGCTGCCGTCCTGGCCAACATCTTGACTGTAACCTCTGGAGAGCACCATCCAGCTAAGCTTTTCCTGATAGACTATGTGAGATAATGCTTTATTGTTTTCAACTACCCAGTTTGGGGGTAATTTGATATGCAGCAGTGAACAACTAATATAGACGTAGTGAGAAGAACATAGATGGCATCACTTCCATGATATTCCTGCCAAAGATGCTTAACCTGAATCTGGTCCTAATGAAACATAAAATAAAATAGTAATTGCGAAGCATTCCACAAAATAACTGGTCTGTGGAGTCAAGACATAAAAGTTAAGGATAGACTGAGAAACTGTCCAGAAGTGAAGGAGATTAGAGACCTGAAAACTTTCTTTGGGATGCCTGATTCTGAACTGACTTTTTGTCAATGTTAAAGGACATTGTTGGGACAATTGGCAAAGTTTGAAGCCTGAGGATTAGATGATAGTGATGTGTCAATATGAACATTTTATTTTGATGATTTTATTGAGGTTGTGCAGTAGAATATACTTGTTTTTAAGAAATCACACTAACGTCTTCGGGGTGATGAAACATCAGGTTAGTAACTTACAAATGTTTATTGCAAAAAAAGTTATTTGTACAGTACTTGCAACATTTCTGTAAGTTTAAGATTATTTAAATTTTTTTAGTTATGAAAAAGAAAAACATAATACATCGTAGAATATGCCTTTGGCCATATTGTCCTTTTTAAAAGTGATGCATAGAATTCCAGTTTTTGTAAGTATAAAAAAATTTATATTGTTTTTACCAATCTCCTTTTGATGGGTATTTAAATTGCTTCCAGTTCTTTGCTATTAGAAACATCCAGTTCTTTGTTATTATGAACAACACTACTAAATATCCTTATAAACATATTTGTGCTTTATTCAGTCTTTGCCCAAGAAAAAAATCCCCAGAAGTCAAATTGCTATGTGAATGGCTATGCATCCTTTAATCAGTTTAATCATAAGTCATTCAGGGAAGCTGCATAAATTCTTCTTAAAACAAAATGAAATTTATAATTTGGTAGTTATTTTTATTTGTTTTTATCCAGGAGAAAGTAATTTCTATAAGAGTGGGAACTTTAATCTATCTTGATTATCAACATCCCCAGCATTCAGATAAGTCCCACGCACTCAATACATATTTGTGGCAGCAATAATAATAATGAACATTTATTATGTGCCTGGCACTGTTCTAAGGATATTAATTGAATTTTTCCTGGGAACAGTCCTATGATTATTAACAGTCCTATGATTAACAGTTGTATGATTATTTCCACTTTGCAAATGAAGAAACTGAGGCAGAGAGAGGTTAGGAACTTGCCCAGTTTCATACAGTTAGTGAATGGTGGAGCCAGGAGTTAGGCAGTTGTCTTTTAGTTTACAAGTAACTACTATGCCATACTGAGTCTTTCATTGAATAAATGAATCAATGAAAGAATGACCAAAATGGATATTTATACTTATTTGATTTTTTTGCCAATTACAAATTTCAGCTTTTTGTTTTTTATATGAAAATTAGAGGGAATGAGCTGCCTATTCATAAGACTCAAATTAATTTTATGGCCGTCTGGACTAGGCTGTACTTACTACCCAATAATACTCCTACTAGAATTAATATCTGTACTGGTATAAGCTATAAATCATTCTTATCTGAAGGATTTATGGATATGTAAACAGAATATTTGTTTTGTATTACAAATAAAAATAGTTCAGTCTGGATCTGCAGCTTGAGTCTAGCAGAAAGAACTTTTATTACTTGTTTTTCAAATACAGATACTGTCCCCCACCCCCTCCTTTGCCCCTGCCATTCCCTATACCTGGAATGCTCATTGCCCACCTCCAATAGTAGAAACTCTAACCATCCTCCAACATCTTGCTCCATAGCCACCCCTTCCACTGAAGCCTGCTTTTACCCTCTCTTTTTCCTTACTCTCTTCTTGAAGTTTCTCCCCTTCCTCAAAATTCCCTGAGTCCCTCTTACAGGGCTCTTACAGGAAGACTACATTCTAAACATGACCTTATGTTACTCTGAAGTTCTCATCTCCCCCTAATAGACTATGTTCTCTTTTAGTTGTATTCATTTTATAGAAATCCAGTATGTATTATAGTATTTTGTACAGATTATGAAATTAAGTCATTTTTCTTTTTTTTTTTTGGATGAGTGTAGGAATTCTCTCAGGGAAATATAGCTTGAATTTTTAAAATATTCAATAAGATGACTAATAAAAGTAGCCTTGAATATTATATATTCCACAGTATCAGGAATTCTAAAATAACAAATGTTTAGACATTTTTTTAATATGATAATTTGTATTTTGTCTTTAGCATATAAGACATCCAGAAACAAGAGGTATAATTAGCTTTCATTTCTATGAGACCTTTTGTTCTGCTCATGGTTACAAATATCAACTTTGCTTCTACTCATAACTTTAGTTCTCTTTTCTTTAAGTGAGTGGTTTAGGGACATCAAAAGGTAATAAAATCAAAGAGATAAGTGGAATTTTTTTTCAAAGACTAGTACTTAAGGGTGTGTTCGTGTTAGAGAATTTTAATACTAAATTTGTTTTCAAGTGTTTGTATAACACCAAATCTCTTTGCCAACTGGAAGAACAACTGTCCTTGAATCCTGTTCTGAATGAAATATTAAAATATAATCTCTCTTCACATATATTTTTTTTTTATAAAAAAGAAAACTTCTGGGAATGTTAAGTATTGTCATTTGACAGGACTGTACTTTGTTGCTTAGCAAAGGCAATAGCATAGCCTTCAGGCCAATTGTTTCTCTTCCTCCATAAGGAGTTCTTTCCTTTACCCACAGGGTAAGGGCACCACTGAAGGTTTTTATTGCGGAAAAGCTCAAACAGCAAGCCAAAGAAAAAGTTCAAACAAATATTATCAGTCTTTTTAAAATGCCATTGCTTATGTAAATTAACTGTGGTCCTTCAGTGCTGGTGAGCCGCAAGCATTCTTGAATTTGTTGGATATTAAGTCATGTTTTATTTATATTTGATGTATGTATGTATGTCTTCTATCTAGAAAGTTCTGACCATGAAAAATCTCATTTAATCTAAGGTTAGTTAGTGCTTTTTTGTTTGTAAGTTTGTTTTGGTTCTGGATTTTTTTTTTCTTTATATTACCTTCACTGTCTTGTGTTTTCCAGAGTATAATTTAGAGGTGAATGTATTATTGTGAAGTACTTGTATATGTTCTTAATGATTTTTGTTTGTTACTGTTATGTATCTAGCCATTGAATTTATTCAAGATTCTCCAAACCATGTTTATAGTTACTGATTAAAATAAAACTTTAAGAAAATCTTTTTCTTTGGAGGTACAGTATTTTTATATTGTGAATGATACAGTTTTAATTAATGCCTTTTGACTAAAATTTGCAGACTTGTACATAGTCTGAAATATGTTAACAACAGTAAGGTCAAAACATTTTTGTTTAAAATTTAGCCTAGTTGGTTCCTCTTCATAAACTGTTGAGATACTAGTTCTGTGTGGCCTCTCATTTATGTTAATGTGAAGATCTTGAGCATAGTCTTTGTAGATAAAATTCATTTTGGAGCCAGCTAAGGTTCTCCCTACTGTTTCTAATTGTCTTCTAAATCCTCACACTTTATTTGAGGAAGAATATCTTTTGGGAGGTATGCCTTATAAGTAATAAATTATTTTGTATAGTAGATGCAGGATTTTTAAATGGGCATTTACTATATATATATATATATATATCATATTAGCTGTAGAGTTTTGGTTTGTTTTAAAATAATTCTGAGAACTTCAGCAATTACTTCTGTGTTGACCCTTGGGAGTTCTTGGCAGGGGGTATTTTCTCTCTTAGATCTGTAGCTCTGTGATGCATATATATAAACATGCCTTTGTTCTCAAAGTCTTTTTCTAATACTGATTACTGTAGTATCCAAGTGCTTTGCCTTAGGCTGTCATAGTGGGGTTTTTTTGTTTTTTTTTTTTGCTTGTGCCTTAGCCTGTCATTTGTGTGAATAACTTTGTTTACATTTGGCAAAGGTATTAAGTGCATTTTTGGTGAGAGAAGGGAGTGATAAAGGAAGTAAGGAGAAGAAATCACAAGAGTGTGGTGCATGTGAGGGACAAAGAGGAGGGAAGAAGTAAGAAAAGAAAACGGGAATGGATATGAGGGAGGAAGAGCAAGCAAGAGGCAGAACAGGGGTTGTGCTATGGGGGTTTGTGAAATCTTGGGGGGCTGGTCGTGGGGGAGGGAGAGCAACAGACCAGCGTTTTCCTCAGGCTTGGGCGCAAGCTTGTGAAACTACTCATGTATTAAAGAACCTCAACTGGGATTTGCTGAGGACAAATGCTGTAATGTGTTAGTCATCCATTATCTGCTTCTATTTTTTGCAGGTCCTGAACGATGACTGACGCGGGTTTGTGCGATATCCCTCACAGTCGCTGTCATTCCCGAGTGATAAGCAGCCCGCACGTCTAGCCCCGGCAGCAGCGCCAACTAGCAGCTCTGGAGGGAGGAAAGCTTCCGCCTGCGGACCGGACAAAAGTACCGCCTTCCCACGGGTTTCTGCCTGCGGCTCGTGACCGAGACACCTCGCCGCGTCCAGCTCGCCGCTCTCGCGGGCGGATGGTGTGTGGCCGCCGCGGGACGCCCGCCGCGCCCGGGCCATGAAGTAGCGGCCGCTGGCGGCGCCGCTGCCCGACCGCCGGCCCCAGCCCCGCGCAGCGCTGCCCGGTCCTCTCCCGGCGGGGCCGGAGCGGCGTGGACATGGCTGGCCGCGCTCGCAGCCTGCTACTTCTCCTCCTGGTGTGTCAGAGCAGCTGCTTGGCTTTCAGAAGCCCACTTTCTGTCTTTAAGAGGTGGGTGTCTGTCGTTGAGGTGGTTTCTGTGCATGCCGTTTAGAAATGGAATCACTTAAGAACCGAAGTGTTTGTTGTTGGCAAGACATACGGGGTTGCTTCTCTTTGCTGAGACGACTCGGAATTTTTAGCACAGTAACTTCTTGTAAAAGTCCCCCTTGCAGAAAAAAAAAGAAAAAGCCCACTGTATTGTAGCTAAGCTGCCCGGGGCTTTCAAAACTCCAATTAGAAGTTGTGATTTCCAATACTAATCACTCCCTGTTGGGGAGATATTTTAGAAACTGAGAAGTAGTCGCTTAGACTTGAATGTCTTCTTGTTTATAACAGCTCAAAGAACAAAATAGCAAGATACATCAGTGGTGAGGAGAAGCAGATCATGGACTGCAATAGCTCACAAGGAATCACCAAGTTGTGTACACACGCCTCATAATTACCATATTAAATATTTATGCACTTGTACATTTGTAATTCACATCTCAGTTTTTTATTTCCTCCTTATACAACTCTGCCTCCTAGCAAGATTGTGGTTGGTTGTTTCTGGCTAGTTATACTGGCCACTCAATATAGTTAAACAGAAATTTTTACTGGGCTGTGGTTAATATCTCTGCCATTAGAAAATTGGCATACCTGTGATAATTTCTAATGTGTTAATACTGTATCTTCATTAACTAGGAACAAATATATATTTTGATAAGTTTTTATTGAATCTAGTTTTAAATGGAGCCTGCTTGGTTGTGTTGGTTATGTTTTGTTTACAAATTGGGTATATATTGTTCTTGGACTATAAAATGTCATTCTAAGAATGTTTGAAAGCAATATATAGTCATCACATCTTAGAGTTTTCATTGGGTCTCAATCAATAATTTTTAACTTAAGGTCATAAAATTCCTTTTTTTCCCCTTCACATGTTGAGTTGATTCTATTATGTTCAAGAATATTGAAATTGTCTTCCTTTTTTAAGGTTTAAAGAAAGTACCAGATCATTTTCCAATGACTGTCTTGGTACCACCAGACCAGTTATTCCTATTGATTCATCAGATTTTGCATTGGATATTCGCATGCCTGGGGTTACACCTAAACAGGTGAGAGGCATTCTATATTTTATTATTCACTTGTTCTATTTATAATCCATAATTAAAACAAAAACCCTGTATTTATAGCTGTGGTAACTTCTTTACAAGTAGGCATTTGCTTTCAAGACTCTTCAGATAGGGTTAGAATAATTGACTATTTTAAAGAGGAGTAAATCTTTCAGTTAAATTTCATTTAAAAAATTTTACCTATATTGTTAGTTGTGGTTTGAAATGGACCTTGAAAATGTACGTTTTGAGATTCTCTATGGAGTCGTAGCCTCTGTAATACAACACGTAAGTATGCATTAAAATATGAAAAATTATTCTAATAAAGGGAAATGATATTGAGCAGCTGCCTCTAAGAGATTACTTTGTTTAACTACCCTCCCTTCTATCGCAGCCACAAGTTGAAAAATAAAAATGTGTTACTGCCAAGAATTTGAAAAATAAAAATTCCACATTTTCAAAAGTTAAGAAAACCGTTCATACAGGTGGCTAATTGGGAGTTTTCTTTAGCCTGACTGACTTGTTATGAGAGATATATTTTGAAGAAATAATGGCAGAGCCCACAAAAATATGACTTACAGAGCATTTTGAGTAGAACTAGGTTGTTGCTAGGGCTTTGCTATTTTAGGGACACACAAAAAGCTCAAACCTACTGCTGTCAATGTGTGCAAGGTGTTTCATTAAGCATAAAAAGGCCAGAATTAATTATGCTTTGCAGCCAGGCAGTGCAGGGATTTATGTGTGTCATTAAAAGATAGTCCTCTCCTTTTGAAGGGCTGCAGAGACAGGGAAAGACTTGGGTGTTGTAGAGCTGCAGTGGCTGATGACTCATTGTTGCAGATAACATTCTAGTTTTTTTTTTTTTTTATTTTATTTAGTCCTGGGAAAATAAAAGTATTCTATTCTACTTATTGGGAATAATTACTTTTGAAATCGACATCCAGAAACTCTAGAAAATACACATGGACCTTTTTTTTCAGGGACTAAGAAATGACATTCATTTATTTGAAGACCTGCGTGTGATCTAATTATCTTTAAATAACCACTTCACCACTGCAAAAATGACTCTCACCCCCTTCCCATCCCCAAATGACCATGCACGTAGCTTCTTTGTGCATTCCATTGTCACTGTCCTGGCCTTTAATTTCATAAGGTCTTTATTTAGTAGTTAGCCAAAAGAGGTGTAATGAGATTGAGAGAAGGAAAGAACAACAGTTGCTCACTTGTGAAATGTTCCTGCTCTTGTCTCTTACTTTTAAAAGTGATTTTCTATATTGCTTAAACTGAGTTTATTTTCTTTTAAAATATCCACAAATTGGTTTTTAAGCACTCTTTTCCCCACAAGAATATCATTATTTTATCAAGCAGTCATTGTAGTTTGTTACTATTGTTGTTTTTTCCTTCTCATTATTTAAGAGTGATGACATTTAAATTATTTAACAATGATAATAATGGGCAACTGTATTGGGGTCAGTAATCTCAGAAAGAGTTCCTAGAGGAATTGATTATAAAAGGATGTGGAGAAGCCCCATCTTCATAAAATAGAATGTTAATTAATTTTTATAGTCATATAACTATGGAAAAAGAACATGCACTGTTTAAATTACCCCTTTTTATTTTGCGCTATCTGTATTCACCTTTGCCTCGTGCAGTGGACATTTGGTGGGCAGCTTTCCTGCAAGAAGCTGGTTGCCTCCTTGCTCCTTCTCTGAGACCATATGGTTCCCAGGAACTGTCTACCCAAGCTCCAGAGGTGGAGCATGTGGACTGCAACTAGTGAATGACTGCATTTTGCCTCTCTTACCACTTTCACACAAGAAAGTATGTGACCCAGACCAGTCAAATCTTAGGACTTTTGCTGGAATGCATTGTTCTGTTGCATGTAAGCAATAGGCTTATAGCGATAGGGTCTGCTGTGTTCATGAGGGAGCCATGCCTAGAATAAAACTAATGCCATAGAAAGCAGTGCAAACAAATTGAAAGAATGTAGATTCTTAGTGACATCACTACTTACGGAGTTTTCAGTTATGTTAGCCTTTCTTGTTTTAACCACATTGAACTGGGTTTTGTCTTCCTTTCAACAGAAACTACCTGACTGGGTAAATGATTCAGTTACTCTACTTGATCAGCTCAGAACTAGCTGTTGAATATTTCTTCCAGTTTTTTCTTTCACTCTCTATTGACTACATGCCATGAGTACTTAAATTGGCCCAGCTGACATTGACATAAAGGTCATATACCTCATAAACTTTTATGAGAAATGATAGACTCTCTATTGAATATACCCAGGAAGAGGCAGATACAGAATCCCTGGAACCTCTTTCCTCCTGAACTTGATGTTCTTGGTGAGGAAGACCCAGAGCTGTGATACCATGAGTACTTTTGGTGAAGAAAGTATGCTTTTCTTAATATGCAGATAAAAGTAGAGTTAACACAGGCCCTTAACAGGAAAGGAGACAAAAAGGAAAGAGAGAAAAATTAAAATATGTTACAGGGAAGAAAGAAAAGGTAAAGGAAAATAAGAGTTAATCAAAAAAAGTCCAAGAAAATAGAATGATCAAGAACAAAAATAAAGGGAAAAAATTCAGAAATAGCTAGAATGTGAAGACAGAACATTTAAAAAATCATATAAGAAAGCAGCACATTTGGCAGTCCCATGGGTCTGTCTCTTGCTTCAACAGTGTTTGGATGGAACAGACCGGGGACTCCCTTTAAAAAAAAATAAATAAAAAATCATAGGAAAAAGAGGAGTAAGGAAAATGTAAAAACAAGGAAGGACATTAAGGCATTAAATGGCAGAGGCTCAAGGAGGGCAGCAATATTTAAAGAAAGAAGGAACAGAGGAGCAAGAACTTGAGTTGATAATTGAGGTAGACCATAGGTGAAAGAAGTATATTTGTTCAACAGATTTTTTTTTGTAAAGTATGTCTTAAGTTTTGATAATAGTGAAAGCTACATCAATAAATCCAATGTAAATCCTTTCCTTGGGAAAGTTGAGATTTTTAGGTCACAAACAATGAGAGTGTCTTGAATAGAGAAACTAGCAGACATAGAATAGAAGTGGAGAGAACCTTAGACAATATAGATAATATAGCTAACTAATTTTACAGGTGGAATACAAGTAGATTAGTGTCTTATCAAAGGTTATCCAGTTATGTCAGGCTTCTGAGTTGCAGTCCATTCTGCATACTATACTATAGGCCTTCAGAGTGGCAGTTAAAAATCATTCCTATTAAACTAGATCAGGTTGAGTCCAGAAAAAGTAGTTTATTAACTGTTTCCATATCAATTTTATAATCAAAGTGAGTTCACTCTTTCTCTTCCCTGACTTAAAAAATTTGAAAATAATTTTTATCCTTTCTTATACATTTACTGTTAATCAGTGTTTTTTCAGTCTTTCAGAAGATTAGAGAGAAGAGTAGACAGCTTTTAAATAGCTTTTTAGCAAAGAGCTAAAAGATCTGGTGTCCAATGTCACTGGCTTCAAACCTAGCAGAGCGACAAAGTGGTAATTTCTTGAGGTTTCTCTTTTAGCACTTTTTCTTTTTTTTTTTTATTCCCTTTCTCACCCAGGACCCTGTGGACTTTGCTCTTACAAACTCTCATATCAACATACAAAACAATTTGATAAACTGCCAGTTTATGGTCACAGTAAGGTGGTATCATCTATTGGACATTTTAACTGCTCCATTGTCTTTGATTTTAAAACAAAGTAAATAAAAGTATAATTACAGTGATTTTACAGAAAGTTTTACTATCTAAATCAAACTTAAATCCAGTGGTATAGAACATAGGCTTTGGGGCCAGGGTGGCAGCATTCTTGTCCCCACCCTTGGACTGTCAACTCAGGTATATTTCTTAACCAGCTAGTCCTGTTCCTTCATCTGTAGAAAGAGTAATAGTTTTCCACCCCAGGAGTGTTCTGTGGACTGAGTGAAGTAACATTCAATTGCCCCAGACATGGTAAGTTCTCAGAAAATGTGCACTATTATTATTACTATTATTATGTGTGTGTTGAGACAAATGCGAGGGAACCTTAAGATGAGAAAGAAATTGGTTACCTTTGTGCTTTCAGTAATAACTTCATGGGGAAGGTAAGACATTGCAATAATTTTGAAAGAGAGGAAAGGTAGCCAAATGAAGAAAGATAGAAAGGACAAACCTAGGCAAGAGAAACCTGGATAAAGTAAGTGAGGAAGTAAATCTTTCAGTATGCTTATTCTTAAATTGTTCTTTTCATTAGAAATGGCCCTGTGATAAGGGCAGTTTTCTCAAAAGCTTCCTACTGCCTGGGCATGGTGGCTCACACCAGTAAGCCCAGTGCTTTGGAAAGCCAAGGTGGGAGGCTGCAATCCAGCCTGGGTGGCAGAGCAAAATCCTACCTCTAAAAAAAAATAAAAAATAAAGAGAAGCTTCCACTGTGATTCTCTTTGTCTTTTTCTCAAATGAGCAATCATTAGAAAATGTTTACTAATAACTAATATACTTTAACTTCTTCATTTCTAACAGAAGAAGGAAGAGATTCCCTTTACCTCTACAATGCATATGTAATCTATAAAGGAATACTGAGAATGGATATGTTTTTCTCAAAGTTCTTATAGATCTTTTATACTGCTTGGAAGAGAAGATATGAAAAGAAGTTTCATCAATATGAAGCCTTATTCATACACACATACACACACACACGTTTGAAATAAAGCTTAATTTCTTCAGTGTCTGCTTTTTGGAGGACTTTGTACAAAGTCAGAAGTGGTGGCTTCAGTGGCCAGCCTCTAGGAAGAACAGACACTTTTATCTAATGTATGTTCTTTCAAATCTTAGGTTTATATGGCATTTTATTTATTTGCTATTTGTTCAACTTAGGTCCTCTGCATTACAAATGGAAACTAATTTGTAAAAAGATATCATTTCACAAAATTATTTTCTTTGAACCTAATATCTTGAAACCTACATTCATTGAATTTCTTTAAATTAGGATGTGTTAGGCTGTCATTAGTGTAGTCATTTTCCTCTCTCATTTTGGGAGTGGTTTGAGAACTATGGAGGAATACGCTTTTGCCTTTCTGAATCTCTAGCACATTCTTGTCTCATTCAGTATTTGTCTTTTGAAGAGTCACAGATCGTGCTTTGAAATCAGAAAGCAGCCTTTTCCTGTGTATCTGAGTGTAGTAAATATCTGTCACCAGGGAGCAAAATAATTTTGAGTTTAAAGATTACATCAGATACCCCAGAATAAGAGGTTGAAAAACCTGAAATTAGAATCTTATGTTATTACTTATTTTAAAATAATGATGAAAAAATATAGTTATTGGAATAAAACCAGAATGAACAAAATACTCCTATGAAATTTTCTCAAGCTTCCTACTGCCTGGGCATGGTAGCTCACACCAGTAAGCCCAGTGCTTTGGGAAGCCAAGGTGGGAGGCTGCAATCCAGCCTGGGTGGCAGAGCAAGATCCTACCTCTAAAAAAAATAAAAAAATAAAGAGAAGCTTCCACTGTGTTTCTCTTTGCCTTTTTCTCAAATGAGCAATCATTAGAAAACTAATATACTTTAACTTCTTCATTTCTAACAGAAGAAGGAAGAGATTCCCCTTACCTCTACAATGCATACGTAATCTATAATAAGAACCCAGGTTTCTTGGGCTTTTCTTTCTGCACCCCTTTAAGGAATCAATTTTAAAATATCAAGCCATAATCATAACATTGTTTATAAGTAACAATTATCAGAACATCTGTTTTAGCCGAGGTAATAAACAAGTTAAACGCAGAATTGTTTTTCTTTAATTCAGAATGCTGCTTAAATTAGCCTGCTTTAGGTAAAGCTATTTAGTTGTATAGAAGTGTGGCTTTTGGCTACTTTTGAGGCTATTATAATGATAAATCTATATATTTTTAAATCCCATCATTATGAAAAAAAGACATACTTATCCCCAGTCAGTTCTAAAATCTCAGGGCGAAATTAGCAAGGACCCCAGAAAAATGTCGCTTTACTGGAATAGTTTTTGTACTTCAGGGGATGTGATTTCCTTATCCCCTTCCCTGTAGCTATCGATATATAATAATATGTGTATTCTTTTGAAATTAAAATTTCAAGTTTTCTTTTGGGTCTGAGAATAAAAGGAAGGGAGACACCCCATACTCCCATTTCTCTGTGTCACCTCATGGGATAGCTTGACTTTTAGTTTAAGTTGCACTGCACAAGTGAAGAAAATTAATCCATGGGCATCAGCAGTCTTTGGTCACCAGCCAGTAGGTTGTCTGTTTTACCTACTTGGGAAGAATAGATCCATGCTCTTCAAAACAGCTGTGCAATTGCTGGGAAATTCTTAAAGAAGGTCCCCACCCAACTCCAGGAATCCTATGGATTTCCTTGACCACCTTTGTGTGGTCAGCAGACACTTTTCATCCTGCCTTCTCTGGTCCTTTGACCTGCCCAACACTGTCCCCCACCCCATCATCTGATCAAATCTGTACACTAGAACAGACATGGCAAATGAGGGTTGCTTTTTGAACCAAATTCATTCAATTGGGAGGAGCTGCCAGGAAAATGTGAAGGATCGTGAGGCCACATTTGGGCTTGTCGTGAAATTGTGCGGTAATACACGAGTGATGTCTGCTGTGAGGATAAAAGTCAGAAGTGTACAGTGGCTCCAGTGTACAGCCTCTAGAAAAAACAGAATGTGAGTGAAGATTGATTGCATTAAATCATTGTCTTAAAATAAACGTGAGTCATGGCTCTTAGTGTTTCTTTTCCTCCATTCTTTTTTCTCCTTTCACAAAAAAATAAAAAAAGGATGGTGATCTTGCAATTGAAGCAGGAAAATTGAGAAATATCCTAATTCTGAACTAGCATTTACTTTTTATTTAGAAGGACTTAGGCAATATGTATAAAATTCCAAGATTAGGGAAAAGAACAACAAAAAATTTAAAATGCTCTATCTTCCCCCCAAAACTGAGACAGGAATATTATCTCCATTTTACCATTGGAGAAGCTGACAGCAAAGAAGGTTCAGTGATTGTTAGAAAAGATGTCCACTAAGCTCTTGTTTCTTTTCTTAGCTACCACACATTAAATTGGTTTTTCTCCTTTCTCTTCTGAAGGTGGAGGATTGGTGTTGTTTAAGATAATACATGCCAGATTCTGGAATTATGTTTATTTGCATATTCACCCTTTTGCTTCATCATCAAGCCTCAATTATGTGAAGTCAATGGATTACAGAAATGTTAAATGACTCTTGTAAACAACAAATTAAAGTCACAAATAGTTCATTGCCAATTATTTAAGTTTAAATTATGATGCTTCCTCTTTATTTTTACCAAAACCTATTCAATGTCCATTTAAAGAAGATATGATTGAATTATTAACAATGTTTTTCTCCACAAGAATAATATAAACATACCAAATATCTGGGTTCAGAACTGCATTTACATTATATACATTTACATTGGCCATTTTTTCTTTATCAAAAATGAAAAACAAAAGACTTTATTTTCAATTAATTTTTGGTATTTTGAATTAACATGATGTTTGAGAGAATATTAGAAAAGTAGCTGCAGTAGAAGACTCCATTATGATTACCTATTTTCTCAATAAGATTTGGAGTCCTTTTTGTGCTTTTTTTTCTAGTAAATTTTTAAAAGAGAAAGCATATTTATTGAATGCTCATTATGTAACACAACTATATTGGGCACTTTATATACATTTTCTCATTAATTCTCATAAAAACTCTGTGTTCAAGGTATGATTAATCCCATTTTTATATACAAAATTGAGACTTAAGGACATTAAGTAACCTGCCCATAGCCAAGTAGCCAGTAAATAGAAGAACAGTGATTTAAATACATATTTACTTGAATCTGAAACCTGTGTTCATTTCATAATTCTCTGCTGCCAATTTGTTAATAATCTATGTGTCTCTCAGAGAATGTTACTATATATATTTCTATGTGTACAGGTGTGTGTATATACATGTACACAGGTATATATTTTTATTATGCATGTATTATAAAAATATAAACTGTTCTTTATTGAACAAAATATAGGCTACTACCTCCATCCTAAATTCTTGAATAACTTTTTCTTATATCTTCTCATACCTGTGCGGAAAGAAATACTACTAATCTGAATCCTGGTAAGATATTCCCAATCACTTGGCTATTACTTTGCAATCAACCTATTTTAGTTATTTTAACACAATTTTTCATTATTCCTGTCTAATTCTTAGCAAATTATTAAGTAACCAGAAATTAGCAAATTATTTCTTAGTGTCAGATAGTAAATATTTTCAACTTGTAAGCCATAGGGTTTCTGTTTCAATTGTTAGAAAACAGTTATAGATAATATTTAAATGAATGGCTTGGCTGTGTTTCAGTAAAAAAAAAACAAAAAAAAAAACACTATTTACTAAAATAGGCAGCCAGCCCACGGGCTGTAGTTTCCCAATCCCAAATCAAAACAATTGTATATACCATTCAGGCTAATAAATGGATTTAACCTTTGGCACCTCATGAACTGTATTGTCTGACTTAAAGAACATAAAGAATAAAAATACCAATGCAAGGTTAACAATGCTTTGATCTTTGTTCCTTAGTTACCTATTCAGTTTTCATGAGTAAATGATTATAAACAAGAGTTCTCTTATTGAGAATATTGTATTTCAGACTTCTCCATCTCAGTAAATGGCAATTGCTATGTTAGAGTTCCTCTAGGCCAAATACACTGGAGTCTTTGCTGATGCCTCTTTCTCTCTCAGCCCATAAACAATATTCCAGCAAATCCTGTTGGTTCTACCTTCCAAATATATTCAAAATCCAGCCTCTTCTCACCACCACCATCTTTTCCACTGTGGACCAAGCATCATCCTCTCTTTCCTGGATCGTTACAATAGCCCTCCTAACTCACCTACCTTGTACCCATGCACCCTTAGCATCTGCGCTCTATACAACAGTCACAGAGATCCTATTAAAGCAGAAGTTGGAGCACATTACCCTTCTACTAATATCTTTCAAGAGTTTTCTGCACTTCTCATGTTTAAAGCCCAAGACTTTATAGTGACCTCCAAAGCCCCTCATTTTTCCTGCCATCTTTTCCCATTTCTGTGTCTGTCACTCCTCTTTTCTGTGTTAGAAGTTGTGTCAAAGGTAAACAAAGATGGACATTAGTGCTTAAAGACAGGTTTTAATCAGCAGTAACAGCTGCAATAGGGAAAAGAGGTTAGCATGAGCTGAACGTAACTTCAATCTGTGCAGAAATAGCTGGACATTTTAAAGGGACATTTAGGCAATATGAAGGAGAGTAAGTGGGGATTCATCAGAACCAGGAAAGTAAAAAATTACAAAGGGTTGGTGTCAATGTGATTACTAGGCCAGCTGGAAATTGTCAAAATGATGATTCTGTCCCACCATAGAGATTAGGAGACAGAGGCCTTGTTCTCAGGTATTGGCTGGAACAAACAGATTTTTTTGGGTAGTCTTGAATTTCTCAAGCAAGAATTTTAAGGGGGGCTTGGGTCCTCTTAGGGATATAGCATTGAGCTGTTAAAAACTATGTTAGTGTCTGTTCAGGTCTTTGCAGGCCAAGGTTGAGGCCTAGTTGAGAAGAGGGCTTAGAAGAGCCTGGCTAGAGTTTAGTCAAGGAGATAATCTTTGTCAATCATTATAGGTACAAAACAAATCAGAACTCTAATTCCACTATTGCTGGCCTCAAGATCTTAGGCAAGATACTTAAACCTTAATGTGCTTCAGTTTTCTCCCATCTGTAAAATGGGGATAATGATAGTGCCTATCTGATAGGATTGTGGTTAAGTGAATTAATATGTGTAAAGCCCAGTTAATGCTCAGTAAATTAATTTAGTTATTAATATTATTATTTCTTCCCCAAAGTACATTACAATGGATGAGTTAAGACATGTTATCAAGTACCTAATGCAAGGCCCTGTATGATGAAAATATCTTAGAAGACTTGTAATAAAGAATTACAGAGGATCAACTTGAGCATTAAGAGTAATTTAAAAATAATACTTTAGTCAGTACTACAGTCATAATTGTCTAGAGCATATTATAGAAGCAGATTAGGACCTACATTTATCTCTTACTGTATTAGGAAAATCTTTTTGGAGACAGTAGGATTTCAAGAATGTAGTTAAAAGGCTGGGAGAAAGATTGCAAAACAAAAATTTAGAATCCCTACAAAGGCACCATTCTAGAAATAATACTATAAACATGAAGTAATCAGAACCTCGACTTTTATAACATTGTCTTTAAAAGAATACACTAATTATTAAAGGAACAATTAATTAAGAGATGGAACAGTCATGCACCTCAGGCATCAAAAACCATCATTGTAAAACATGTAAAATTAACATTCAAAATGAAGTTGGTTAAAATAAAATCATGGAGGGATATTTAGTGTGTTGCATAGATCCTAAAAGGCAAGTATACAAAGCATTTGAATATGTCAATCAGCAGAATAATTTTAAATATACAGTCATGTGCCTTATAATGATGTTTTGGTCAACAGTGGACTGCATATATGACAGTGGTCCCATAAAATTACAATGGAGCTGAAAAAATGCCTGTTGCCCAGTGCTGTCAAAGCTGTGGTAACATCCTGACTCATTGCACTACTCACGTGCTTGTGGTAGTAATGCTGGTGTTAGCAAACCTACTGCTCTGCCAGTCATATAAAAGTATAGCACATACAATTATGTACACTACGTAGTACTTGATAATGATAATAACTGTGCTACTGGTTTATGTATTTACTATGCAATAGTTTTTATTGTTATTTTACAGTATACTCCTTCTCCTTATATAAAAAATAGTTAATGGTGAAACAGCCTCAGGCAGGTCCTTGGGAGTCATTCCAGAAGAAGGTATTGTTATTATAGGAGATCCATGTGTGTTATTGCATCTGAAGACCTTCCAGTATGACACAACGTGGAGGTGAAGACAGTCATATTGATGATCCTGACCTTGTGTAGGCCTAGGCTAATGTGAGTGTCTGCATCTTAATTTTTAACAAAATTTAAAAAGTAATAAAAAAATTTAAAATAGATGTTTATAGAATAAAGGTATATAAAGAAAAAATATTTTATATAGCTGGACAATGTGTTTGTTTTTTAAGCTAAATGTTATTTACAAACATAACGAGTGAGATGTGCAATGTTTGGGGGATGGTCACGCTTGAAGCTCTGACTCAAGGTGGGTGGGGGGCATGGGCAATATATGTAACTTTAACATTTGTACCCTCATAATATGCTGAAATTAAAAAAAAGGGGGAGGGGACAAAAAGTTAAAAAAAAAATGTAAATGTTTATAAAGCGAAACGTTCCAGGAAGCTAAGAGTAATTTATTATTGAAGTAAGAAAATTTTAAAAATAAATTTAGTGTAGTCTAAGTGTATAGTGTTTTGAAAGTCTACAGTAGTGTATAGTAATGTCTTAGGCCTTCATATTCACTCCCCATTCACTCACATACTCAGAACAGCTGCATTCATGGTAAGTGCCCTATACAGGTGTACCATTTTTTATCTTTGTACCGTATTTTTTACTGTACCTTTTCTGTGTTTAGATATGTTTAGATCACAAATACTTACCATTATGTTACAGTTACCTATGGTATTCAGTACAATAACACACTGTACAGGTGTGTAGCCTAGGAGCAATAAGCTAGACCATATAGCCTAGGTGTATAATAGACTGCTATGTAGTTTTGTTTAAGTACACTCTGTAATGTTGACGCAAGGACAAAATCACCTAATGACGTGTTTCTCAGAAACATATCCCCATTGTTGTGATGCATGACTGTATTTAACATAGTAAATTTAATTTAGCTTATACCTTGTATTTGGGAAAGAGAATATAAATTCTAATGTATATAGAACATTTATAAAAAGTTATATAGCTGGACATTGGAAAATTTTAGTTGATTATAGTAATTAGACTTTTTTTACTCTTATCCACTCATAATACTCCAATAAATGGAAATAGATCCAAAAAAGTCATGGAAAACTTAGCTACTTAGAAATTAGCAACCATTCTTCAGCACAAACCCTTAAAGAAGGAGAAAAATCAAAACTGAAATTTTAAATTGGTCTAGAAAGTAATGACAAGGAGAATACTCGATAATAAAACCCATGAGACCTAGCTAATGTAGTACTCAGAGAAAAATTGATAACATTAAATTCTTTTATATTTAAAAAAGTAGAATAAAATAAAACATAATGTAATATAAATATAAGTTGAATATGGACATGTTCATTTTAAGAAATGAGGAAAAAGCAATAAAATCAATGAAAAGAAAGAATGAAGATAAATGCTGAAAATAATAAATAGGTTAAAAAAATAGAAGATGTAAACATAATAAGAAACCATTTATTTGAAACATCCTTTAAAATGGATAAACTCATGGCAAGCCTAACTAAGGATTTAAAAAATGCCATCCTACTGAATCCAAAGGGCACCTAAAAAAATGCCAAAAGTTATACATTATTAAGGATTAGAAAGGATAAGGAATTTTTAGTTGTGCACACATACACAAGCTTTTAAAAATAAGAATTATTTAACCAAGAACAGACTGAGAATGATTAAAAACACAAATAACAGAAAAAAGGTAAATATACCAAGTATACAAGAGGTCCTACAGATTATTGAGAACACAACCAGCCCCAAAGAAAAGTAAATGAAAAATATTAATGTTAAATTAACAAAATGACAAAAATTCAATCCTGTTAATAAGAAGAGAAATTAAAACTTAGGAAAAAAAAGTTACCATATTTTTTCACGCATTCATTTGGCAAAAATTGAAAATAGCTGTGATATACAGAGCTTTTAAGGATAAGAAGATATGGGGCAGTATTACATTGCTGATGGGAGCATGCATTGCCCTGAGCTTTTGAGGAAAGTTATCTAGCTAAAATTATCCTTTAAAGTAAAATACTCATATTCTTAAAATTTTGGGAGAATATTCTATAGACTAGAGATGGAGTCTCTCTCTGTCATCTAGGCTGGAGTGCAGTGGTGTGATTATAGCTCACCGTACCTCAAAAACCACAGCTTAAGTGACCCTCCCACCTCAGCCTCCTGAGTTGTTAGGACTGCAGGTACATGCCACCATACCTGGCTATTATTTTATTTTTTGTTAAAATGTGATCTTGCTATGTTGCCCACGCTGGTCTTGAATTCCTGGCCTCAAGCAATCCTCCTTCCTTGGCCTCTCAAAGCACTGAGATTACAGGCCTCAGTCACCACTCCCAGCTGCGTTCTATAGAATATTGGGCAATAAATTTAAGATTGAGTTAGGTCTACGTCTCTTGCCTTAAAAGTATTGCTATTGTATATTAAGTGGGAAAAGTAAACTGCAGAGTCACATGTGAAGTGTGATCCCATCTTAATAAAAATAAGTAATAACGAAATCCCAATACATGTGTGTCTGTTTGGTTATATATTTTTATCATGGGCATGGAGGAAGTTGGAAAGAGGTACCTCAGGCTGTAAACACTGGTTCCCCTGGAGAAGTAGCAGTGGAGGAGGATGACAGCAAATTTGGGGGGTATGTGTATCTAAGTTGTTTTATCATTAAAAAGATCATCTATTATTTTGTACTTGTGAAAAATTAATGAAGAAGTAAACAATATCACCAACAAAAGAATGCAGCTGGATCTTCTACTCTTCGATATATATCCCTAATGTTTTAGAAATCGTGGAGGAGTTTTCCATACAATGCCTCTAATTGCTAAATTTTTAATTCCTATTCCTCTGCTTTGCGACAGTGCTACTAAGAGAGCCTGATTAATTAAAGAATTTAGGAAATTCTTTAGAACAGATAGAGCCAGATTTGTAGGAGGTCATTCTTCTATTATGGTCAGTTTGCAGATATTTGTGAAAGGCAACCATACATATCTTTCCACATTAGCAAGAAAAGTGATTCTCTTAGCACTTATTAACCACCAGAAAAATTCTCTTTGTTTCACTTATTTTCAGATTTATGTAGCCTGAATTAATATTTTAATAACCCTATTCAAGAAAAGCATTTGGAACCATTCCACATGAATGTTGCATTCTTTAAGCAAAAGTGCAGAACACACTCTTTCAAGGCACAGATTGCTTTTCACAGATAATGTATTGTACTTAATCATGTAGAAAGGGACAAGTCTGATGTATACATTAGAGGAATAGTTCTGTATGAGCAGGCAAAAGTCACTCCATCCAACAAACCTCACAGCACTTTTAAAGAGGAGGGTATATAAAAATAACGAGTACATTTCTATTGTGCGATGTGTCATACTCCCACCCTCAGCTAATACAGTATTAAATGAAAGCATTTGCCATAGCAACATCGATTTACAAAGGGCAAATGATGTTTCTGGGAGATTGGAGTATTTCCTTCCATAGATTTCAGATGCATACACAGTTAATACTTTAACAATCTTATTTAATAATTATATATATATATATAACTGAAAAGGCTTTTAAAATTATTTTTAAATGTTGTAATTTGGAAATAGAATCCAAAGCAAAACAACAAACTCTTAATGCAAACTGACATCAAATTTAATACAAGCAGAAAAATGCCACTAAAACATTTTAGCCTTCACTATTTATGGGACTAAAAATTATTTCATGTGCTAAGCTGTGCTGAATTACGGTTCAATCATTTGCTTCCAACTGAATGATCATTTTGCTATGAAAAATGCAAATTCTCTGTTTACCTCACTATTTCTATAGTTGATGTTATCAGTTATAATATTCAGCTTCCCCATCTTGGACAGGTTAAAATATTAATTTTATCTCCCTAATGTATTTTTCATAAATGCTATGACAGTATTCACAGATATTTTATTGTCGTGGTTTCATCAGCTAGACTCAGACTATGAAGGCAGACACAGTAGATGTAAGAAAGAAGATAGATTGGTGGCCTGAGTAAATGCAAGTATTACAGAGGTGACTGTCATGGGGCCAAACAAGTTTAGAAGTTAAAAAATCGTCCCTGTATTGTTTCTCTGCTGTCATAACCACTCCATAATACAAAATGGAGAAAATTGTGCTCAGGGGTGAGGAAATTAAGTTCCTGCCCTAAATAGCTTATACTTGAGAGCAAAAAAAATCTATCTTACTCAACATAAATTCTTTGACTCTGCCAGAGGTAAATACTGTTCTATTTTCTACCTATCATTTATCTAATCAGCACAGCAAGCTTGGATCTTGAAGCCCACGGCTGTTGGGCATAAGGGGGACTTCTAGTCCTTCAATCAATTATAGCTGGAGTCAGTTGAAATAAATAAGGTATTTTATACAGTTACTGCCCACAATATTCACTTTTCTCTTTGGTTTGTGATGACCTGTAAACCTTCTGCAATAGCCAAAGAGGTTTGAAGCACCAGTGAAGCAAATAAAAGCCAAATTTAGCACTGTTTAGTGCCTTCTTGTCTGCTGCTGCTTAAAGACTCCAAGTTTATTGGAAGATAGTGTATCATTTATTTCCCACTTCTCTCTTTCCTCAACATGTATTCTCCAAATTCAAAAATGGCAACTGTCAAAAAAAGTTGAATCTAATATATGAATATTAGAATATATGACTCTAAGATAGTCTCCTTGCATTTGTAAAACAAACCCTCCAGAACATATTTATCATGGTTAAGCACTTCATAGAGAATAGGGATTAGCAAACCTGTGATTCTCTGTCCCGTTAACATTGGCTATGAAAGAGAACATTAATTAAATTAAGAATGACCTTGTCTCTTCATTGTGGAAGTTAATTCCAGAAATTGAGAATGAGCTTTTTCTGAGAGATAAATTCAAACCCTCTAGCAAAACGCAAAGATATTATAACATATATATTAGTATTAATAGAGTTAATTCAAGCATGTGTAAAATTTTTAAGTATTTTTGCCAGACTATTGAAAAGTAAACAAATTTAAAATGATTTTTCCAACTCTTCTTTTTTTAAATATCAGTCTGCCAGACCATTTTTCCTCTCAGTCTTTTATCAAATAATCTTATGAAGCCATTTTTTTTTTTTTTTTTTTTTTGAGACAGAGTCTCACTCTGTTGCCTTGGCTAGAGTGCCATGATGTCATCCTAGTTCACAGCAACCTCAAACTTCTGGGCTCAGGTGATCCTCCTGCCTCAGCCTCCCTGGTAGCTGGGACTACAGGCATGTGCCACCATGCCCGGCTAATTTTTTTCTATATATTTTTAGTTGGCCAATTAATTTCTTTCTATTTTTAGTAGAGACGGGGTCTCACTCTTGCTTAGGTTGGTTTCGAACTCCTAACCTTGAGCCATCCTTCCGCCTTGGCCTCCCAGAGGAAGCCATTGTTTTTCACATTTATTTTTCTATATTTAAATGTCAGTCACTATAACGTTATATAATATGTGTCCATTTCCCTGTGAATCTACCTGATTCTTTCAAAATGATCTGATCTGAGTACCATAATGATTTATATCTTATGGACCTATTGTGTTGTCACTTACAGCGATTAAATTTTGTGTTTTAAATCTGTCACACTAAAGGATCTCTGAAACGAATAATGACTGCATCTTACTCATCTTTGTGCTTAATTTTGTCAGTGTATGCTCATACTGCGCAAACAAACATTACAATCTATATTTAAAAGAAGTCAGCTTCTACCTCTCCAGTGGAAAAGAATATTGTTTGCACATTATTTCATATTATTTCGTGTACTTTGCAGACACTCAGTGAATATTGTTGATTAATAGATCCTCCTTAAATCTGTATGTAGCTGTTTCTTCTGGTCTTGGGTACAGGTAGAAAAGCAAGTTGGTTGATGATCCATATGATACAGTAAAGATTGTCTGTCTAGTTAGGGCTGTATTCCCAGTGCCTTGCAGAGTGCTTGACACTTAATAGGCATTAATAAATATTTGTTAGGAACTGATATTTATTGATTGTTGCTATAGTTTGGATGTGGTTTGTCCCCAACAAAACTCATGTTGCAAATTGATTCCCCGTGGTGTGGCCTAGTGGGAGGTTTTTGGGTTCTGGGGGCAGATCCCTCATGAATAGATTGATGCCCTCCCATGGGGGTGAGTGAGAATGGTCTAGTTACCA
Organism: Microcebus murinus; assembly: GCF_040939455.1. Lineage (NCBI taxonomy): Eukaryota > Metazoa > Chordata > Mammalia > Primates > Cheirogaleidae > Microcebus > Microcebus murinus. The sequence goes on from NC_134114.1 coordinate 76,363,320, forward strand.
GGAGTGTGTTGTTAAAAAGAGTCTGGTTGCTTCTGTTTCTCTTTCTTGCTCCTTCTCTCTTGCCATGTGATCTCTTTGCACAAGCCCACACCTTCTGTTTTGCGGCATAAATTGAAGCAGCCTGAGGCCCTGGCCAAATGCAGCTATCCAATGTGAAACCTTCCAGCCAGCAGAATCGTGAGCCAAATAAACATTTGTTGTTGTTGTTGTTTTTATAAATCATCCAGCCTCAGGTATTCTGTGATAGCAATGCAAAATGGACTAAAATAGTTGTGTCCTTTGGTCAAGGCACAGAACACATTAGCAAATACAGATTGATTAGGCAGGTAGACTTCCAAGGAATTTATAGTTTAGTAAACATCTCATGTTTTTTGGTTAAAGTGGCTCAATTACATTAGACTGTTTACTTCCTCAGTGGTCTAAATCTGTGGTCCCCAACCCGCACCATGGACTGGTGCCCGTCTGTGGCCTGTTAGGAACCAGGCTGCTCAGAGGAGGTGAGCAGCAGCTAAGCCAGCTTCATCTGTATTTACAGCCGCTCCCCATGGCTGGCATCCCCACATAAGCTCCGTGTCCTTTCAGATCAGCAGCAGTATTAGATTATCATAGGAGCGCGAACCCTACTGTGAACTGCGCATGCGAGGGATTTAATTTGCGTGCTCTTTATGAGAATCTAATGCCTGATGATCTGAGGTGGGGCTGAGGCAGTGATGCTAGTGCTGGGGAGTGGCTGCAAATACAGATTATCATTAGCAGAGAGGTTTGACTGCACAATAAATGTGATACGTTTGAATCATCCCAAAACCATTCCTCTCCCACCCACCCACCTCCATCCCATGGAAAAATTGTCTTCCATGAAACTGGTCCCTGGTGCCAAAACGGTTGGGGACCCCTTATCTAAATTCTGAGTGTCTATAATTCTTTTCATTTCTTTCTTTAATATGTCATCCACGTTTGTCCGCTTTCCTCTCTGTTCCAGCTCCACTGAATACTTTCATTTCCTTGTACCACCACACTCCCTCTCGAGAGTCTTTGCCCATGCTGCATCTCACTGAGATTGCTCTTCCCTCTTTGTTTAACCTAGTTAACACCTTCCCATCTTTCGGCTCTCAGCCTGGGCATCACTGTTTCCGAGAGGCTGTTCCTAACCACCTCCTGTTCCTCTTGTCCACCCCCCTCCACACCCCCGTCCCCAACACTGCACCTCTCAGAGTGCTATTATAGCTTTCCCAGCACCCCATGCCTCTTTTTTCAGGGTAACCCACACAACTGCAGTTTTACATTTGTTAGTCTTTATTCACTTCCTGCGTCTATTTCCTCAGCCAACTGCAGACTATGGAGGGCTGGAAGCACATCTGGTTTTGTTCATCATGTGTCCCCCTGTCTAGTCCAGTGTGTGGCAGTAGTAGACTTGGTATCTATTTGTGGGATAGGTAGATGTATGGGACACGTGCCTGGGTGAATGGGTGAATTCCCTCTGCTGTGTTCCTGTTGTCGACTTAACTGATAGCAACCCCACCTGGTCTGCTTCCAGCTCCATTACTTCCCCCTCCTGTTGCATCCTCATTGCTCATTCTCAGTTCCACCCAAGTGTTCTTCCTCAAGGACTGCACCTGAGATTTCATGCCCCACACCCCTCTCACTCGCTGGGACTAGCATCACATCTATAAGATCTAAATTCTATTAATAATTTAGATCAAATTAAAATTCTCTGACCTAAATTATCTCTGGGGGAGAAGGGGGGGAAAGGCAACACACATAACCTAAACATTTGTACCTCCATAATATGCTGAAATAAAAAATTAAAAAAAAAAAGAAAATTCTCAAATCTAAATTCTCTTTATCTTCCAAGGCCTTTCATTGTCTGGCTTTATCCAACTCCTTTTCTCAGAACTCCCTAAAATGTTACCTCTGTACCTAATAGTCCAGGTACCACATTGTCTCGGCCTCCACCACACTTACTCTCATCTCAGAGTTTTGTTCAAACTAATTTTTCAACTCAGAGTGCCCTTCTCTTACCTCTGTCTGAGTTGGTCCCCTCCTGTATGGAGACTCTGCTTCTCTGTTCAGGGCTTCTTAGAAGCTGAGAGAAGCCTTGGTCACTTCCTTTTGTTTTGTTTTGTTTGTTTTTCTTTAAAGTGATGCTTGTGTTTAAAATGCCTTTTTACAAATATTAAAATTTTGTGGAATTAACATGTTAAAATCATATGAACACTTGGCACCCTTTGGAATGTAGTTTGGCTATAGAGAGTAGCATGCACACCTTAACTAAGTGGAAAAGGGAAACAGATTTACAACTTTAAGAACATAATGTTTTAAACATAAAAGGTTTCATAAATTTCAGTACTTCCTTTTGTTTTTAAGGCTTCCATTTCATAATTTTAAAAATACTAAGAAATGCCAAAACAGAAGCATTAAATCAGTGGTGTATTTTGTGTGCTGGAAATTCTCCACTGGTCTCTCTGGATGTCCTTACCTCCCCTCTCCAGCCCATTCCATGCTGCAGGAGGCTGACCTTTATGGCCTACATCCTTGGGCTCCCTTCATCTCTGGCTTCTAGTTGGCTTTAGGAAGAACTGGCAGAAGACTAGCAAGCAGGAGGAGAATGAGGTCAGGGTATTTTCTTGGCTTCTTTTCTGCTGGGCAGCAGGTTGAGAGCAACTGTGTTTGTCTCCCGATGCCATAGCTCCTTCGTCTTCTATGGCTATAGCAGTTTCTGGTTTTGGTAACTCTTCCTCTTTTTGCCATGTAGGTCTTTGGGTGGTAACAGTTTACCACTTTATAAATCCATGGGGTGTTTTAATATCCCTTACCCTTTTTCCTTAGTCTAGACACCTTTGTCCTTGGGTCCTTGTTAAATTCTTCTCAGTTGCCCCCTTTATTTGTGCCTTCTATTTTCTAAAGGAACCTTGACTGATGTCATTTAAATAGTAAATATAGCAAATTAATTATTTCATTATAGAAATGGCAAAGTGCAATGTACAGTGCCAGTCACAAGATCATTCACAAGATAATGACAGGATTTGTAAAATATATTAATTAGTTGTGCATTACAAGTGATGGGGTCTGGACAAACAAGTTGAAACTTGTAAAATGAATACCATCTTTTCTCAGGCCTATCTTGCATTTCTGACTCTGCATAATCTCATTAGGAGGAAAAGCCCTCTGTGAATATTAGTCACAGCCACATGGCCCTCCTCTGGCCTCCTCCTCATGGCCACCCCTGGTTGATCTTTCTAGGGCCAAGTCAGCCCTCTGGCCTCTCCCTTCTCTGAATTCCTATTGCTTTTCTAGTCCTCACTACAGGCTTAATACTTCGCCATTTCCTGATGGTAGACTTTAGTTTCTATAGATCCTGAAAGGAAAGAATTTTTTATAGCACCCTTAAATACAGTTTATATTGTTTATGCTGTTTATGTTGTATAACTGCTGGATATAAAAGGTCAAGTTTTCTTATATGACCCACTAAAGGCCATTGACTATGGAAACCTAATTATATAATGATGATAATTTAGGATTGTTTCCTTTTATTGTGCTTGCCATGCTATGTGTGTGTGTGCATGTGTGTATGTAAACTTGAGAAAACAAGAAAATAAAGCTGACTTTAAAGTATTGAATTAATTTTTTTACTGAGTATTAGGAATTTTTCAAACTGGCTTTAAAAAGGATACCATGCACTAAAGTGAAATGTCTGTGTTTATAATGTAAAATGAACTGATGACAAGTAAAAACATATCTGGAAAATGGGTATTTACAGTTTCTACAGCTATTTAGTTCATTATAATAATATTTCCATTAACTGTATGACTGGTATCCACCCTGGGAGTTTAGAAAACAACCTTTGTAGAGTCATTCATTTTCTTGAATTATTAATATTGTCTTTGAATGGAAAGTCGGAAAATTACAGTGGGATAAATTTGGTTTGATAGCCTTAAAAAAACTATAAATAAAATGCTTAAAGGAAAAAATGACTCAGTGCTCTGGAGCTATTTTTATAGAAACAGGCCCTTTATGAAAGGTTCTTAGTCATATACCACAACAAAATTCAATAAACGAATTCACTGTGTAGCCAGTTCCCGTGCCAGGTGGTCTTTGGGAATACAAAGAAGAATAAATCAAGGCTTCAGCCATCAAAACACAGTCCAATAACAGGAAACAGACTAGAGAAAAAAGAGCTTTCTTGTAACCCCTAATGCGGAAATAGAGATGTTTATGACGTACAAAGGAAAATCAAAGAGCATTCCTAAGAATATTTTTATATTTGATTTTGTAGTTCCTCTTAAAAGTTAAAGACTAAGGATACAAATCTGTTGAAGTATTTCCTTTATGAATTGGAAGTCTAAGGAAAATGAATAGATCATAGATTCACTATGACAGAAGTAGGGAGAAGCAGAATGACTTTGCCTTTGATCATTATAGTTAAAGATACGACTGTGTCATTAAATGTAAGTACTCCTCGCCTGTTGGACCTCTTCTTTGGAAGACAAAAGGTGTCATTTTTAGGAGGCACAATTGCCTTATATTAACTTAGAATTGAATTCTGTCTCTTATTTCTCCCAAGATCATCAGGCTTGCTGAACTGGGAACTGGCATTTTATCCGCTCTTGTCATCTTATACACAGTATGTCTTGGCAGCTAGCTAAGAGACGCAGCAGAAAGTGGCCAAATGAGTATATATTTAATTAACATTGTTATTTTACTAGACAAGAAGACAGTGATTTCAAAAATTCTGAGCATTCCACTAAAATGGTCCTGGTTACCCACAGATTACCTGCTGCTAGTTAAACTTGGAATGCTGTCAGGACCTATTGTTTGCCTACTCTATGGACATCTCCTCCTCTTCTTTCTTGCCTGACAAAACTCTACTTTTGTTCCAGCACTGGCCTTCTTTGAAATCGCTGCATCTTGATTAGTCTAAGTCAATGATGGTGATTCCTTTTCCCTTTCTAATGACTGTTTTAGAGATGGGCATGTGATGTTATTCTGGCCATTTAGATGTGAGAGGAAGTCTCTTGGAGCTGAAGTGTTTCCCGGAGAGTTTCCTTCTTGAAAAGGGCATTAAGGAAGAGACTTTTCCTTCCACTAGCCTTTGAAAATTGCATTGTGAGGATGTGATACTGGGAGCTCCTGCAACCATGTTGTGATCATGAAGAGAGAATCCTTTAGATAGAAGGCAATGTGCTACATATGACTGAAAATAGCTGAGGAAGTGGATGAAATATTGCTGGATGAAATAATCGTTCTTGCATCTCTTTTTTCCTCTGGACTTCTCATTATGTGAGAGACTACATCTCTGTTGGCTTAAGTCATTTTGAGTTGGTATTCTGCTGTTTGCAACCAAATGCATTCTTAGTGATGGTAAACATTTTCTTAGATGTCTTACTTATAACTGAGTTGCCATATACTTATTTAATATAGTCTCTGCGATATGTCCTGATGAATTTGTGCTCAGTACACTCTCAGGAGAAAATGGCTGTTTCTGATAAACACTTTTCATAGCCCTAATTATGCATTGCCCTTTTGCTTTCTTTTTAAAACCATTCTACCAATTTTAAGTGCCACCAGCAGTGAAATAAAAATTTAACCATCTTTCAAGTTGAAAATCCTGCTAATAGTTGCCACAAATACATAAATATATTTGAGCTTTATAAGATTATTTGCATATTTTACATCTTCTCTTCCACAGGAAGCTATATGACAATGTTATACTGTGCTGATACCAGTTATCAATGCATAACAAGCAGAAGTGCAAATAATACATTAATACATTAACTTACAAATTGTCCTTTGCTTATATGTATAGCAGATCCTTACAGTTTATACACTATTCTTCAAATATGCAAAGAAAATACATATTTTACTTTAAAAAATTAATCTATTATAGCTTCTTAATCCTATGACCTGGGTAGCAAGGGAAGAAAATCTTAAAAGTATAATTTAAACGTATCTGACTCTCTTCTGATTCATGACAATCAGCTTAACTTTTTATTAAGCTCTTTCCCCTCCTCCCTTTTTTTGTTTGTCACTATAGTATTTGGCCGTATGGGAAAGGTGGTCTTATATGAACGCCCTTGGGCAGTGGAAGAGGTCTTAAATGAACAGGGTTTATTGATTCTGTTTCCTTAATTGGTATCATCTCTGATGCCTGTGACTGTAAAACTAATCTCCCTTTGCCAGAGGACTTCCTTTTACTTCTTCCTCCTATTTAGGGTATTCTTCCATGTCATGTTTTCTCCCTTTCCTAGCTTAGCTTTAGCCCTGCCCTCTTCCTTGGGGCCATAATAGAACACCTGCTGGGGAACCAAGTAGGATTGATTTGGGAGAGAAATATGAGCACAACAGCTTACTATTTTGAAAATATTAGTCTTCTTGCAAATAGGTAATGCCTGATGACCCAAAGCCTTGCCTAAAACTGTAACATTTACATGCTAAAGTCCATGGTATTGTTCCTAAAAGTGCCTGTTTTAATATTATAATATTTGCTCTTTTCTTACTCTTTTATGTGAAAAGTGTCTACTTTTATAGTATATCGCCTCATTAGTTCTTGATGCACTATAAGCAATTAAAATCAGTGTGTGATGAAAGGGTAAGTCAGGTGTTTATGTTGCCACCATTAATCTGTGGAACAGGAATAGCTTTCTGTATTGAAAATCAACAAAGATCCATTGAGACTCAATACTTGGTGGAGGTATACTCTGCTGGAGCTTATATAACACCTAGTATTGCTTCAAAATAATTTTCCTCACATTGTCTTATTTTGAATATTCACGATTTTTTAAATTAACCTATTGACCTATTCTTTTTCTTCAGTCTTCTAAATCTGCATTTGGTTTTTGTTGCTGTTGTTATTATTTTTCATTTTTCTTTTCATTGATGGTCTTTCTTTCCTGTTTCCCAAGTTGCCCTAGACCCCGTGAGCATGACTGAAGGGGCTGGTGGGAAAGCTTTGTGGTGACTGCTAGGTACTGTTGCTGCAGGCATTTCTTCACTGGTGCCAGTGCAGATGACAGCACTGGAGGCTGAGGGTAAATGCCACGGACAGTGAGTGCCACTGAGCTTTACATAGCCTGGAAAAGAGCCGGAATCGTGAGAACAAAGTATATCCACAGTCAGCCCTTCTAGGATGAGCCACAGGGAAGAACTAGGTTATTTAAAATAAGTTAGGGAGGCCGGGCGCGGTGGCTCACGCCTGTAATCCTAGCACTCTGGGAGGCCGAGGCGGGCGGATTGCTCGAGGTCAGGAGTTCGAAACCAGCCTGAGCAAGAGCGAGACCCCGTCTCTACTATAAAATAGAAAGAAATTAATTGGCCAACTAATATATATATATAAAAATTAGCCGGGCATGGTGGCACATGCCTGTAGTCCCAGCTACTCGGGAGGCTGAGGCAGAAGGATTACTTGAGCCCAGGAGTTTGAGGTTGCTGTGAGCTAAGCTGACGCCACGGCACTCACTATAGCCTGGGCAACAAGCGAGACTCTGTCTCAAAAAAATAAATAAATAAATAAAAAATAAAATAAAATAAAATAAGTTAGGGATATTAACACACAAAATAGATGTTCAAATATTAATATTGTATTATAGTGGTACCTATGAGAATACTGCTAACTTACCCATTTTGATTAGCAACATTGCTAACTAATTCTTCCTCTTCCTTGAAACATTCTATTCCTTTGGCTTCCATGACATAAGACTCTTCCTAGTTTTTCACTGAACTCCTTGGCCAGCCACTTCACAGCTCTGTCAGTTCTCTTTTCCTTTTTTCTCTCTACTCTGGCTCAGCAGCTTCCTCTACACCCATTCCCGTCCAATTTTTATGTTGCATAAATTTAACATCTTTAGGGCAAACCTTACCTCTGAACTTCATTCAGACCTTTGACCCAACTGCCCCTTGGACATTTACACGTGGATTTTTCAAAGGTACCTGATCACTTTCTGTACTTTTCCATCATTGAACTGGCAGAACTACCAACAATCCTGAGATTTCCATTAGTTCTTTGCAGAATTCAAGTTGTTCCAATGCAAAATGAGTAATATGTGAAAACGTAGGGCTTTATGGTTCTTTAACAGTTTGTTTAGATTGGATTTAAAATGTACACAATCTAGTGTTAGTATAAAAGTTAATACCCACTTTCTGAGCAACAACGCAGAAAGCACAAAGTCACAATTGCCACTCTGAGATGGTTCCACTGAATCTATGTTTTTATTATTATTGTATATATTTAAAGTGTACATCATGCTATTTTGATATGCATATACATAGTGAAATTATTTTAATCTATCCATTACCTTCCATAGTTATCTATTTTTTCTTTTCATTGTTCTGGTTATTTAACAGGGGATAACTGAGAAAAGTTACCAGAGATGAGACCATAGTATACACAATATAATTTTTCTGTGGCTTATGGCCTATTTGCAAATTGCAAATAGCCACAGAAATAAGCAAAAGGGCCATATCCAGGTAAAACTGGGTCATGTTGTCTATTTGTACATCTATTTGTGTCACCACATTGAATAGTGTTTTCAAGAAAGGTAGCCTAAGAGGATTCTGCACAATAAAAGAATATTATCCAATCAGGATTAAATCATAGTGCTCAGTACTAGAATCTAAATGGTACCACTGGTTTCCCCAAACAAAAATTACTGGTTTTATATGAACAGTTTTCATGTGCAATGATCTACAAAGGGTTTTTTTAAAATCCTGTATTAATTAAAAAAATAAGTTAATTTTATTAACTTCCTTTTCCATGGAAATCACTGCATCTGTGTCTCAAAATAAAGAATGCTTTTTTTCTTGAATAGTTTAAGTAAGGTGTTATTGAACACTGTTGCCTACATGAGAACTTGTGGTAAAAAATGTGTAGTAATAGAATATTATAGGAATTCTTTAGTAATACGGGCTTTTTTTCATTTCTAGCACTATTTTCTTTTATCAGAAAAATGTGCTTTTCTTGGATAGTTCTCAATAGCAGCAGTAAAGAGGCATCAGCAATAGCATAGCCCTCTTGATTCAGATTTGGCTGATGTGTAAAAACAGATAGCACTGGACAACATGGCTATGTAGATTCATATTATTTTCCCCTTTCTTGTGTATCTGAGCCTTATAAGTTTGAATCCGAAGTACTTTACAGATGTCTCTGGGCACCAAGCTCAGATACAATGTTCTTCCCACAGAGAGAAAA